>NW_027507696.1:2308716-2496216 GCF_037356315.1 Lithobates pipiens | reverse complement strand
TACATTGTTGGTAAAAGACTATGCTGCATCATATATCATCTAAATTTATATAAATCCCAGCGATGATCATTAATCTCCATTTATTACAAGTATGTTATGAATGATGATATTCTGTGTCTTGCATAACTGATGCTTTGTGTTGTTTCCTGTCACTGAGTGGCTACATATTAATATACGTATCACCCAACTGCTGGGCTGTTTAACATTTTTGGCTTTGCTGACATTATTTGAACTCTTTACTTATCTGGCTTAAAAAAAAAAAAAAAAAAAGAAAAAGAACCCCCCCCCCCCCCCAAAAAAAACGAGCTGGCTAATTTAAAAAAACAGGTGTGGGTTTGAGAAAATTGTGATATTAATTTGCAGAACTGAAGAACGGCAGTCATGTAAGGCAAAATGGCCCAAATTGGAAATGTAGAGTAGGGCTGAAACAACTAATCGATTAATCGACAACTAATCCATTATAAAATTAATTGAATAATATTTTCATAATCGATTAATCGGTCAGTAACAAAATGGGGTTAAAGTTAATGAGTCTGATGTTATTTACCAGATTGACTCTTTAATAGTATATCTCTCCTCTAATAGTATATACAGTATATGTCCTCTAATAGTATATACAGTATATAGCCTATAATAGTATATACATTATATCTCTCCTCTAATAGTATATACAGTATATAGCCTATAATGGTATATACAGTACATCTCTTCTAATAGTATATACAGTATATCTTCTCTAATAGTATATATCAGGGCTTGACAAATTTGCTTGGAATCTAGGAGCCAGCTTAAAAAGTTAGGAGCCAGGTCGGTAACGGCGATCCGGACCTGTCCCTGGCCTGACATGGAGATGAGTGAGGGGAAGATAGCGCCGCAGCCCCCCCCCCCCCCCCCCATTTTTTTTCCTTAATTAAAAGAATTTTTTTTTTTTTACTTTTTACAAAAAAAAAAAAAATTATATATATATATATATATATATATATAATTAAATTAATAAATAAATTAATAATATATATATAATATAATGAGAAGCCATTTACCAGCCACCACACTCACCGTTGGGCAAAAGGCGCCAGATGACGCCCGCAATCACTTCCTTCTCTTCACTTTGGGAAGGAAATGGGCAGGCAGTGAAAAACAGGCAGGGGAGCTTCACTCCATTAGGAATTAGCATTATTGGAATAGGGTGTCATTTCTACATCCACCACAAGATGGCGCCAGACTATCGAAAGATTTTAGAAGGCCGCAAAGCCGTGGCCTCAATTACTGGCCGGCGCGGCCCGATGCAATTGCCCGGCGGAGTTCGGGGTCCAAATGGAGACGGGATACCCCAGCAGCGTTGCCCCAGTCGCCAGGACACGAATTCTAGGCGCAAATGCGACCAGGCGCCCGGGGTTTGTCGAGCCCTGGTATATATCCCCTCTAATATATACAGTATATCTCTTCTGTCTGTTATTCTCAGAGTGGATTAGATATTTTGCTCCCTAACCATATAGTTGGTTATTTATATTTACCACTGCATATAGAGATATTTAAGAATAAATTGCCTTTTTTTAAACTTTACATATTAACTAATTTAGACACCACACTTTTTTTTTTCAGGTTATTAACCGATTAATCGATTAATCAAAACAATAATCGGCGAACTAATCGATTATGAAAATAATCGTTAGTTGCATCCCTAATGTAGAGTAAGGCTGGGTTCACATTGCAGCGATGCGGGAACGCTGCGAATCCGCTGCGGGGTTCCCGCATCGCATGCCTCCCGCCGGCAGTTCACACTGCCCTATGCGAACCGCTGGGAGTGTCAGTGAAACTCGGACAGGAATCGGATCGCATGGTGTGAACACCCATGCGATCCGATTCTGCTGCGGACCAAAAAAAAGGGTCCTGTGCGAGTTTGGGGTGGGTGCGATGCGAATTCAGCCATACTATCTGTATACTATCTGTATGGCTGAACTTGCATCGCTACGGAGATCGGATGTGATTTGCACTGCAGTGCGGTGCGAATCACATCCGATTCTTGTCACCGCAGCAGTGTGAACCCAGCCTAAATGAATTTATATTTTACAGAGGACATGGAAAAGACCTGGTGTACAAAGCACCACTCCCTACAGTAATTTGGAGAACTGTTTGCCTTTTTTTGGGGTAATCCCCTTTTTCCCCACACTTTAAAAATGTAGCACAAAATAAACTGTTTACTTTGCAAGGAAATTTTAATTTTTCAAGGTCATTTTTCAAGGCCCATAGTTTAATGAATTAGGTGAAGCTCCGTTGACTTCCATCACTTTGTGCAAACAAAAATACTTTATTTTGCTTATATTTAATTAAGAAATCTTTGCAAAGCGATGTTTCACCACATGCATTAAGGTACAGGAAAATTCCTAGCTTTGTAAATGTAGCGCTGGCTCCTGACAAGCAGGTGCTATGTTTTTTTTTTTAAAGTTAATTTTCCTGAAACCACAGTTGGGTTTTGGGGCTAATTTTCTAAATTTCTGGTTTCAGTACCAGTCCAGCTGAGTTGCACTGGGTTCTCCTTGACCCGCGGGTGTCGCTGTACAAGAGTAAGAACGCAGTTCAGCTGGGTGTATTGAATGCCGCTGTTCTCTCAGAACCAGCCCAGTGGGAGTGTTCTCCTGCTGTGCATTCTGGGAGGTGATATTTAAGGTAGCGACATCACATGCTTCGGGGTTCCGGAGATTATTTTCTGTCTGTTCAGTTCCGGTGGTCCTCCTGACCCAGCCCCATGGCCCTCCTGGCCTGGGGTGTGGAGCCATGCATTTCGAGTCTCGGGGCTGGCTGTCCCAAGGCAACGCAACGGCAGGGACAGGCTCGAGTGGATTTCGGGGCCTAATGATCCAAGGGTGGTCCGGTGCCGTCTCAGATGAAGGGAGAGGCCCAGCAACTAAAGAACCCCAGGGGAGGACTCTTCAGGAGAAGGCTGTGCGCAAGGCTGGAGGCTTAGTTGAAAGACGCAACCTGGGTCAACACTCATACGGTATCGCCGGATCGGCTGAGAGATACTGGTACCACATGATAGCTCTTTAAATTTGTCTACGTCCCTCAGTAACGCTCAAGTCTGTGGCAGTGACTTTGTCAAACATCCTACGCGTAAGTCTGTGGCAGAGACTTTACTGAACAACCTACCGGCTGCTAGGCCTAGTGAGAGGAGGTCTATTCGGGGGTTGTAAAATCCAGTTGTGAAACGGTTGCTATCCTCTGGATTTTTCTATAAGAGACTTTCCATTTTTTTGCAATCTAAAGTACCTGAACTTATTCCTAACCCTCTACCCTTCATTGAAAGACTCTGTTTCTCTTTCAAATAAATAACCCAAAAGAAGATTCAGTGTCAGTTTCTACATTTCTTTGGGTCATCTACCACGGGAATCGCTAGACGGAGAAACAGTCAAGAAGGTAACGGTAAGCCCAATAAAACCAGCAGCTCCTTCGGGGATCAGTGCTACATAAATATTTCACTTTTATTATTTATTTAATTAGTTTGCATCTACTGCGTAATGAAAAAAATTGCAGAATGGTTTGGCAGCCACTAGATGGTGATAACATACAAGAGTTTACTGTCCCCAAGTCATTCACAGCTCCGAATGAAAGCTTAGTCACAAGTACAAACTATATTTCTTTAACTTTCTTCTCTTCCATCCTTTCTATTTTCCTTTTGTTACTTCTTTCCCTTCCTCCCTTCCTCTTTTTCAGACCCTTCCTCCCTTCATGTTTTCACTTCCATGCCCTTTTCTTCTCTCCTAAACTTTCTTTTTATTCCTTGCTCCTTCATTTCCATCCTTCCCTACTCTTTCCACTTTCATCCTTCCTTCCTCTCTCCCACCCTTCATTCCTCCTCTATTTTCATTCTTCCTTTCTCTCCCATCCTTCCTTCCCCCCATTTTCATTCTCTTCCTCTCTCTCTCCCAACTTTACTCCTTACTTTCATCCTTCCTCCCTCTCTCCCATTCTTTGTTCCTCCTCTACTTTCATCCTCCCTCGTTCTCTTCCCCTCTCTCCCAACTTTCCTCATTACTTTCATCCTTCCTCCCTCTCTCCCATCCTTCCTTTCTCCTTCACTTACACCCCTCCTTCACTTTCATCCTTCCTTCCTCCTCCAATTTAATCTTCTCCCTCTCCTATCCTTTCTTCTCCCTCCACTATCATCCTTCCTCCCTCTCTCACATTCTTCCTTCCTCATCCACTCTCATCCTTGCTTTCTCTCTTTCATTCTTCCTTCCTCCTCCAATTTCATCCTCCCCCTCTCCCATCCTTTTTTCTCCCTCCATTTTCATCCTTCCTCCCTCTCACCCATCCTTCTCTTCCTCCTCCACTTTCATCCTTCCTTCCTTCCCCCTCCATTTTCATTCTCTTCCTCTGTCTCTCTCCCAACTTTACTCCTTACTTTCATCCTTTCTCCTTCTCTCCTATCCTTCCTTTCTCCTTCATTTACACCCCTCCTTCACTTTCATCTTTCCTTCCTCCTCCAATTTCATCCTCCCCCTCTCCCATCCTTTTTTCTCCCTCCATTTTCATCCTTCCTCCCTCTCGCCGATCCTTCTCTTCCTCCTCCACTTTCATCCTTCCTTCCTCTCTCACATTCTTCCTTCCTCCTCCACTTTCATCCTCCCTCCACTGTCATCCTTCCTCACTCTCGCCCATCCTTTCTTCTCTCTCCATTTTCATCTCTCTCCATTTTCATCTCTCTCCATTTTCATCCTTCCTCCCTCTCTCCCATCCTTCTCTTCCTCCTCCACTTTCATTCTTCCTCCTTCTCTCCCATGCTTCCTTCCTCCTCCACTTACATTCTTCCTCCTTCTCTCCCATGCTTCCTTCTTCCTCCACTTACATTCTTCCTCCTTCTCTCCCATCCTTCCTTCCTCCTCCACTTACATCCTTCCTTTTTCTCTTCCTCCTCCACTTTCATTCTTCCTCCTTCTCTGCCATGCTTCCTTCCTCCTCCACTTACATTTTTCCTCCTCCTCTCCCATGCTTCCTTCCTCCTTCTCTTACATTCTTCCTCCTTCTCTCCCATCCTTCCTCCTCCTCCACTTACATCCTTCCTTTTTCTCTTCCTCCTCCACTTTCATTCTTCCTCCTTCTCTCCCATCCTTCCTCCTCCTCCACTTACATCCTTCCTTTTTCTCTTCCTCCTTCACTTACATTCTTCCTCCTTCTCTCCCATCCTTCCTCCTCCTCCACTTACATCCTTCCTTTTTCTCTTCCTCCTCCACTTACATTCTTCCTCCTTCTCTCCCATCCTTCCTCCTCCTCCACTTACATCCTTCCTTTTTCTCTTCCTCCTTCACTTACATTCTTCCTCCTTCTCTCCCATCCTTCCTCCTCCTCCACTTACATCCTTCCTTTTTCTCTTCCTCCTTCACTTACATTCTTCCTCCTTCTCTCCCATCCTTCCTCCTCCTCCACTAACATCCTTCCTTTTTCTCTTCCTCCTTCACTTACATTCTTCCTCCTTCTCTCCCATCCTTCCTCCTCCTCCACTTACATCCTTCCTTTTTCTCTTCCTCCTCCACTTACATTCTTCCGCCTTCTCTCCCATCCTTCCTCCTCTTCCACTTACATCCTTCCTTTTTCTCTTCCTCCTTCACTTACATTCTTCCTCCTTCTCTCCCATCCTTCCTCCTCCTCCACTTACATCCTTCCTTTTTCTCTTCCTCCTCCACTTACATTCTTCCTCCTCCTCTCCCATGCTTCCTTCCTCCTTCACTTACATCCTTCCTCCTTCTCTCCCATCCTTCCTTCCTCCTCCTCCACTTACATCCTTCCTTTTTCTCTTTGTTCTCCACTTTCATTCTTCATCCCTCTCTCCCATTCTTCCTTCCTCCTCCACTTTCAACATCCCTCTCTCCCATCCTTCCACCCAACCATGTTCCTTCGCTTCCTTTCTCTTTCCCATCCTTTCTTCCTCCTACTCCACTTCCATAGTTACTTCTTCTTTTCCTATCTTCCATTCCTTTTTGGAATGAACCTTTACATATAGCATGGGCTGCAAAAATTGTGGCATAACGAGAAGTAATCACATTTGCGGTGTGTAAGACCCCATACACGCTATTAGATTTTCTGCAGATTTTTGTCTTCAGACTTCTCAAAACCATGTAGTGCAGGGGCCTGCCTGATTGCAAACTCTTAAGTTTTGACCTCATATTATATGGTTTTGGTATATCTGAAGACAAAAATATGCAGAAAATCTAATAGTGTGTATGGGGCTTTACCTGATTCAACTATAAAAAAAACATCAGAGAATTTAGGACATCATTAATATAAAAAAATGTTTACTAGGTCTGTGGTGGTGAATTGACCACATGTGTTTTATTATAGTGATATGTCAAGGGGCATTTGCCTCCTTGTGTTGCTCCTGATGTCTCCACCAGTGGCGGGACAAGGTCATCCAGCGCCCAGGGCAAAGATGCCAAACTGCGCCCCCCTTTCCCTTAGGGTTAGGGTCAGGGTGCCCCCTACCCCTGCAATAAACCATTGCGCCAGGGGCAGCCGCCCCTCCTGCCCGCCCCTTGTCCTGGCCCTGGGCTCCACTATCTACTAGCAGCAGGGCATTCTGTGTCTCGTAGTTCCTTGACATCTCGGTGGAGTTACATTGGTGAAAATTGGGTTATAGAAGCATTATGTGAGGGAGATTTATATACTGGTATAGGGTGAGGTATCAGATTCCTGCTGCAGGCCCGGTAAGGATAAAAGAAGGTTAATTGCTTTTACTTAGCAGGTCCTCTGTCTGCTCATTATCCACAAGGACATTTGTTCCTGCTTTTTCTATGCATTCAGCATTTGGCGCACAGAGGTTCCTTTGGTAACACAATGACAGCAATTTAGCCCAGGCAGCTTCCTTGAAGGCCTATTGATCTGACCTGAACATCTGACTATCTCCGTCTAATTTGTTTTTTTGAAATGGCTAGCTCGTTGGGTTAGCATGGCAGCTCAGTAATTACCACTGTTGCCTTACAACACTGGGGTCCTGAAATGACCCACCATATTAAAGGAACACACATAAAAATGTAATGTGTAATACCCAGCAATGTGATGGTAAGATATTACATTATACACAGTTTATAAAAATTATACATTTATTAAAAAATATTACATTGAGTTTTATAAAAAAAAAAAAAGGTTGTGTGATCACCTGAAATGTCTTTATATCAGCCTCCTGGCATATCCTCATGGCCGTTTTTAAGGCAGGGCAAAAGGGGCAGCTGCCCTGGGCCCTGTCATTGTTGTGGGGCCCAAAGCAGCTGCCTCATACTTGCCAACTATCCTGGTTTAAATTCCCTTGTCCCTTGAGGTTTTAGTCCTGTGCTGTGTCCCCATATCTCAGTGTGAAGTACTGCTACTAATGCTGCCCAGCTCTGCCCTATTGTTGTGTACAGATGACTCACCTGCAGACCCTGTGTTTACATGTAAATAACCGTCATTGATATGTAAATAGCGGCGGCCGGCGTCATTGATAGGTATATCATGCCCCCCTGAGGTCATATCCACAGTAATCTCTAGCAACCAATCAACAAGCAGAAATCACATGCTGTAACCTTTAGCAACTAATCAGTGAGCTGTAACGTGTGCTGTAACCTCTAGCAACCAGTCAGTGAGCGGTAATGATACACTGTAACCTCTGGCAACCAATCGCAATAGCTGCCTGATCTGATTCAGTAAACTGATTTTGAGTCTAGTTGCTATTTATTGTATGTCTCAGAGCAGGTGGAGAGCAAAACTGCATGGGGGTGGGGGGCCAAGAAAACTTTTGCCCAGGGCCCGATCAATATTAAAGACGGCCCTGCATATCCTACACAGCAGCACTAAGATTGGGAGAGGGAGAAGCAACTCTAGAAGCCAATCAGGGTCTGCCGGATAAATATGTGGCTGACAAGGAACAGACTGATGCTGTGTACACACGATCTGAATTTTGGTCGGAAAAAGGTCTGATGGTTTTCCCTGACGGAATTCCAATGGAATTCCGCTCAAGCTGTCTTGCCTACACACGGTCACAACAAATTCCGCCTGTCAAGAACACGGTGACATACGACACGTACGACGGGAGTAGAAAAAGAAAGTTCAATACCCAGTAGCCAATAGCTTCCATCTCGGAGTTGAATCTGAGCATGCGTGAGTTTTTGCGTGTTGGAATTGCATACACATGATCAGAATTTCCGGCGGGAATTGGGCCAGCTAAATTCCGATGGATCCTACACACTGTGGCATTTTCCGATGAAAAGATCTCATCTGTCTTTTGCTGGCCGAAATTCCGATCGTGTGTACGCGTCATTACATGTGAGATGATGAGACCTAATTGTGCTGCTTCTCCTTCACTGTCCATTCAACAGACTGGGGGTTTTTTTTTTCTCTTGACCAATCTGTGCTGTTAAATTGTTATAAAACCCAGGAGGACCCTGCATTCACTTTATCTGGTCTTCCACAATGCACAGCAAACAGAAATGCAAGCATTTTAGTAAATGTAAACTGCTAAATACTTTTCTCATCAGCAGCATATAGCACCCCCCTGCTGTGCGCCGCTCCATGCTCTAGTGTGAACCCAGCCTTAGGGTAAATTTGGGCTCAGACTATGAACATTAAAGCGGAGTTCCACCCTAAAGTGGAACTTCCACTGATCGGAACCCTCCCCCCCCTCCGGTGTCACAATTGGCACCTTTCAGGGGGGAGGGGGGTGCAGATACCTGTCAAAGACAGGTATTTACACCCACTTCCGGGCATAGACTCCCACGGGATGTCTATGCCTCTTCCTGTCCCTGCGCGCTGTCTGCTGGGACACACATGGTCTCCCAGAGACAGTGCGGACCATTCCTATTGTGCTGCGCGACTCGCGCATGCGCAGTAGGGAACTGGGAAGTGAAGCCGCTTCGCTTCACTTCCTGATTCCCTCACCTAGAATGGTGGCGGCAGCAGCCGAGACCCGAGCGATCGATCGATCTCGGCTGCCGGCATCGCTGGCCCCCGGGACAGGTGAGTGTCCATTTATTAACAGTCAGCAGATGCAGTATTTGTAGCTGCTGGCTTTCAATATTTTTTTCCGCAGTGCAGTCCCGCTTTAAAGTGTTTACAGATTCTTGACAAGCAGTAAAAACTTTGAAACAAACTCTCACAAGCCTCTTTAGCTGTAGGCATTGTGGAAAAAAAAATGTCTTCAAAATTAACCACATTCTGCCTGGCCTAGAGCAATATGACAGCCGGGCGGTGGTTTCATAAGCCTGACTGGGCATCATATGATGTCCAGCAGGATAAGCCACTCGCATGCGCCCCCCGGGAGCACGCAGCACAGCCATCGGTAGTGCAGTGTGTCGCTCTGACACACCACATCTCCGTTCTTGGTAAATAGCCTATGACGTAGCTTCTTTACCATGTGATCAGCTGTGTCCAATTACAGCTGATCACATCGTAACCAGGATGTGCTGCTTATTGGCTTTTCCTCTATTCGCGCTGACAAAGTGACCCGGGGGGGGGGTGGGTCTGCACTGATAATCAGCACATTGATTATCAGTGTAGACCCATCAAGGATGCCCACAAGTGCCTACCTAGAGTGCCAACCCATGTCCACCACAGATTTCAATCAGTGCCCACCAGGGATGCAAAACAGTGCCCACCAGGGATGCCAATCAGTGCTCATGAAGGATGCCAATCAGAGTTATTATATGGGCGAAGGGTTAAGGGACTTTAAGTGAAATGTGACCTGGTAAGGTCATCTATTTCCATCCCTTGGGACTTAATATGAAACACTGACCTGGTAAGGTCAAGTATTTCCATCCATGTAGTGGTCAAAAAAGGGGGGAGAGCAACAGGGGCGGGACTTTAAATGAAGTGCGAAATTTATGATAGAATAGTGTAAATTGGCGAACAATTGAGAAATTTTAATAAGTTCATAAAAATATAACATAAACATGATTAAATCATTTACAATGGATAAGAGATAAACATGATTAAATCATTTACAATGGATAAGAGATACTAGCAATACATAATAATAATAAATTCATAAAGAATATAATATGTACACAATTAAATCCGTTGTAGTTGATGCGAAGCATTAACAATACGTCGTAGCAGCATATAAGTAAAATATGAACGTAACAAAATTCCACAGTTCACCAAATAGAGTTGGTATAAAACCATAAAGCAACAAATAGTGCCTGCATAACGGGTAGCCTCAGTATTCTATGAACAGTATTTGGACAGAGCAACTGTAAAAAGTTGAATGCGATTAGGAAAAACACGACTTCAATAGCTCTACGCGTTTCGTGGCTGATCGCCACTCATCAGGAGCAAGCGTGTACGGTAGCTACAATGAAAAAGAGGATATCAGTATAATATAATAATAGTAACAAGCATGGCATAACGGTGGGGTAATAGGCCAAACCCCACATAAAGTACATGCTTACAAATTATGATTCCCTTGGTGGTGACTGTCAGTCGGGCTCCACCAGCCGAATCGGGGACACTTCCCCCCGGGGAGCTGAGATGGGCAGAGCCGCGAGGGCTACCCACAGGGCGCCAACCAAGGCAGATAAACACCCACGAGATAAACCTGTGTGGGAAGAACCAGGACAGGATAGTGATTAGTAGTGATAGAAGAGATGGAGCCAGGACAAAAAGGGGGCCCAGGATGAAAGTGTGATTGTGAAACAGAACAGATCAGAGCTAAAGCCTAAGGTAAAATGAAAGGGGAAGGAAAAGAAAACAGCCTTGAGAATAGGTGTAATTGTGAAATAAACCAAGTCAGACCTAATGCCTCTAACTAAGATAAAAAGGGGGGGGGAAAAGAAAAAAGGGGGGGGGGAGAATGTGATCCGTAAGAAAATAGGTAAGGGAGGAACGGGTGATAGTAGAGAAGTTGCCCAGTGCAAGAAGTGAGACAATACCAGAGTTAGAAACAATGCCGCTTCTCAGACAGGTATGACATCCGTTGGCATGGGAGTCTCGGGAGTGAATGCCGCCAAGGTCGCGCCCCTTATAGGCGCCGCCGCGGGAGCCACCCACCAACGTCACGCCACGCACTCAGGGGGGGGGCGGAAGGCACCGCCGCACGAGCAATGGTACGCCCGGCCTGCCGATACCAATGCCCCGCCCATATGACGTGCGGGTGTGGAAATCACATGAGGGCACACGCTAGCGTCCAAAGGGACGCGCATGTCCGGCATGGACTGCGTGACGCTGATGCGCAGTGGCAGCCCATCCACCCCCAACAGCAAAGGAAAGGAGGGGGAGGAGGAGCCCCAAGGCGCATCACAGCTCCCGGATAGAAAGGAACCAACACGGCAGCAGTGTTTGACGGACCAATCAGAACACAAACAAGAGATCTGGGTGATGATCAAACACTAAGTTTGGTAAAAGATAATTACTGATTAGGATGGTAATAACATAAGAACAGTAGCATTATATTAAGCTCAAAAAGAACAAATAAGGGGCAATATAATGCAGGACATCTGGCAAGATTGCGAGATTAAAACCAAAATTACGCACAACCATCCCTATTCAGAGTTATTATATGGGCGAAGGGTTAAGGGACTTTAAGTGAAATGTGACCTGGTAAGGTCATCTATTTCCATCCCTTGGGACTTAATATGAAACACTGACCTGGTAAGGTCAAGTATTTCCATCCATGTAGTGGTCAAAAAAGGGGGGAGAGCAACAGGGGCGGGACTTTAAATGAAGTGCGAAATTTATGATAGAATAGTGTAAATTGGCGAACAATTGAGAAATTTTAATAAGTTCATAAAAATATAACATAAACATGATTAAATCATTTACAATGGATAAGAGATAAACATGATTAAATCATTTACAATGGATAAGAGATACTAGCAATACATAATAATAATAAATTCATAAAGAATATAATATGTACACAATTAAATCCGTTGTAGTTGATGCGAAGCATTAACAATACGTCGTAGCAGCATATAAGTAAAATATGAACGTAACAAAATTCCACAGTTCACCAAATAGAGTTGGTATAAAACCATAAAGCAACAAATAGTGCCTGCATAACGGGTAGCCTCAGTATTCTATGAACAGTATTTGGACAGAGCAACTGTAAAAAGTTGAATGCGATTAGGAAAAACACGACTTCAATAGCTCTACGCGTTTCGTGGCTGATCGCCACTCATCAGGAGCAAGCGTGTACGGTAGCTACAATGAAAAAGAGGATATCAGTATAATATAATAATAGTAACAAGCATGGCATAACGGTGGGGTAATAGGCCAAACCCCACATAAAGTACATGCTTACAAATTATGATTCCCTTGGTGGTGACTGTCAGTCGGGCTCCACCAGCCGAATCGGGGACACTTCCCCCCGGGGAGCTGAGATGGGCAGAGCCGCGAGGGCTACCCACAGGGCGCCAACCAAGGCAGATAAACACCCACGAGATAAACCTGTGTGGGAAGAACCAGGACAGGATAGTGATTAGTAGTGATAGAAGAGATGGAGCCAGGACAAAAAGGGGGCCCAGGATGAAAGTGTGATTGTGAAACAGAACAGATCAGAGCTAAAGCCTAAGGTAAAATGAAAGGGGAAGGAAAAGAAAACAGCCTTGAGAATAGGTGTAATTGTGAAATAAACCAAGTCAGACCTAATGCCTCTAACTAAGATAAAAAGGGGGGGGGGGAAAAAGAAAAAAGGGGGGGGGGAGAATGTGATCCGTAAGAAAATAGGTAAGGGAGGAACGGGTGATAGTAGAGAAGTTGCCCAGTGCAAGAAGTGAGACAATACCAGAGTTAGAAACAATGCCGCTTCTCAGACAGGTATGACATCCGTTGGCATGGGAGTCTCGGGAGTGAATGCCGCCAAGGTCGCGCCCCTTATAGGCGCCGCCGCGGGAGCCACCCACCAACGTCACGCCACGCACTCAGGGGGGGGGCGGAAGGCACCGCCGCACGAGCAATGGTACGCCCGGCCTGCCGATACCAATGCCCCGCCCATATGACGTGCGGGTGTGGAAATCACATGAGGGCACACGCTAGCGTCCAAAGGGACGCGCATGTCCGGCATGGACTGCGTGACGCTGATGCGCAGTGGCAGCCCATCCACCCCCAACAGCAAAGGAAAGGAGGGGGAGGAGGAGCCCCAAGGCGCATCACAGCTCCCGGATAGAAAGGAACCAACACGGCAGCAGTGTTTGACGGACCAATCAGAACACAAACAAGAGATCTGGGTGATGATCAAACACTAAGTTTGGTAAAAGATAATTACTGATTAGGATGGTAATAACATAAGAACAGTAGCATTATATTAAGCTCAAAAAGAACAAATAAGGGGCAATATAATGCAGGACATCTGGCAAGATTGCGAGATTAAAACCAAAATTACGCACAACCATCCCTATTCAGAGTTATTATATGGGCGAAGGGTTAAGGGACTTTAAGTGAAATGTGACCTGGTAAGGTCATCTATTTCCATCCCTTGGGACTTAATATGAAACACTGACCTGGTAAGGTCAAGTATTTCCATCCATGTAGTGGTCAAAAAAGGGGGGAGAGCAACAGGGGCGGGACTTTAAATGAAGTGCGAAATTTATGATAGAATAGTGTAAATTGGCGAACAATTGAGAAATTTTAATAAGTTCATAAAAATATAACATAAACATGATTAAATCATTTACAATGGATAAGAGATAAACATGATTAAATCATTTACAATGGATAAGAGATAAACATGATTAAATCATTTACAATGGATAAGAGATACTAGCAATACATAATAATAATAAATTCATAAAGAATATAATATGTACACAATTAAATCCGTTGTAGTTGATGCGAAGCATTAACAATACGTCGTAGCAGCATATAAGTAAAATATGAACGTAACAAAATTCCACAGTTCACCAAATAGAGTTGGTATAAAACCATAAAGCAACAAATAGTGCCTGCATAACGGGTAGCCTCAGTATTCTATGAACAGTATTTGGACAGAGCAACTGTAAAAAGTTGAATGCGATTAGGAAAAACACGACTTCAATAGCTCTACGCGTTTCGTGGCTGATCGCCACTCATCAGGAGCAAGCGTGTACGGTAGCTACAATGAAAAAGAGGATATCAGTATAATATAATAATAGTAACAAGCATGGCATAACGGTGGGGTAATAGGCCAAACCCCACATAAAGTACATGCTTACAAATTATGATTCCCTTGGTGGTGACTGTCAGTCGGGCTCCACCAGCCGAATCGGGGACACTTCCCCCCGGGGAGCTGAGATGGGCAGAGCCGCGAGGGCTACCCACAGGGCGCCAACCAAGGCAGATAAACACCCACGAGATAAACCTGTGTGGGAAGAACCAGGACAGGATAGTGATTAGTAGTGATAGAAGAGATGGAGCCAGGACAAAAAGGGGGCCCAGGATGAAAGTGTGATTGTGAAACAGAACAGATCAGAGCTAAAGCCTAAGGTAAAATGAAAGGGGAAGGAAAAGAAAACAGCCTTGAGAATAGGTGTAATTGTGAAATAAACCAAGTCAGACCTAATGCCTCTAACTAAGATAAAAAGGGGGGGGGGGAAAAAAGAAAAAAGGGGGGGGGAGAATGTGATCCGTAAGAAAATAGGTAAGGGAGGAACGGGTGATAGTAGAGAAGTTGCCCAGTGCAAGAAGTGAGACAATACCAGAGTTAGAAACAATGCCGCTTCTCAGACAGGTATGACATCCGTTGGCATGGGAGTCTCGGGAGTGAATGCCGCCAAGGTCGCGCCCCTTATAGGCGCCGCCGCGGGAGCCACCCACCAACGTCACGCCACGCACTCAGGGGGGGGGCGGAAGGCACCGCCGCACGAGCAATGGTACGCCCGGCCTGCCGATACCAATGCCCCGCCCATATGACGTGCGGGTGTGGAAATCACATGAGGGCACACGCTAGCGTCCAAAGGGACGCGCATGTCCGGCATGGACTGCGTGACGCTGATGCGCAGTGGCAGCCCATCCACCCCCAACAGCAAAGGAAAGGAGGGGGAGGAGGAGCCCCAAGGCGCATCACAGCTCCCGGATAGAAAGGAACCAACACGGCAGCAGTGTTTGACGGACCAATCAGAACACAAACAAGAGATCTGGGTGATGATCAAACACTAAGTTTGGTAAAAGATAATTACTGATTAGGATGGTAATAACATAAGAACAGTAGCATTATATTAAGCTCAAAAAGAACAAATAAGGGGCAATATAATGCAGGACATCTGGCAAGATTGCGAGATTAAAACCAAAATTACGCACAACCATCCCTATTCAGAGTTATTATATGGGCGAAGGGTTGAGGGACTTTAAGTGAAATGTGACCTGGTAAGGTCATCTATTTCCATCCCTTGGGACTTAATATGAAACACTGACCTGGTAAGGTCAAGTATTTCCATCCATGTAGTGGTCAAAAAAGGGGGGAGAGCAACAGTGGCGGGACTTTAAATGAAGTGCGAAATTTATGATAGAATAGTGTAAATTGGCGAACAATTGAGAAATTTTAATAAGTTCATAAAAATATAACATAAACATGATTAAATCATTTACAATGGATAAGAGATTATCCATTTACACTATTCTATCATAAATTTCGCACTTCATTTAAAGTCCCGCCCCTGTTGCTCTCCCCCCTTTTTTGACCACTACATGGATGGAAATACTTGACCTTACCAGGTCAGTGTTTCATATTAAGTCCCAAGGGATGGAAATAGATGACCTTACCAGGTCACATTTCACTTAAAGTCCCTTAACCCTTCGCCCATATAATAACTCTGAATAGGGATGGTTGTGCGTAATTTTGGTTTTAATCTCGCAATCTTGCCAGATGTCCTGCATTATATTGCCCCTTATTTGTTCTTTTTGAGCTTAATATAATGCTACTGTTCTTATGTTATTACCATCCTAATCAGTAATTATCTTTTACCAAACTTAGTGTTTGATCATCACCCAGATCTCTTGTTTGTGTTCTGATTGGTCCGTCAAACACTGCTGCCGTGTTGGTTCCTTTCTATCCGGGAGCTGTGATGCGCCTTGGGGCTCCTCCTCCCCCTCCTTTCCTTTGCTGTTGGGGGTGGATGGGCTGCCACTGCGCATCAGCGTCACGCAGTCCATGCCGGACATGCGCGTCCCTTTGGACGCTAGCGTGTGCCCTCATGTGATTTCCACACCCGCACGTCATATGGGCGGGGCATTGGTATCGGCAGGCCGGGCGTACCATTGCTCGTGCGGCGGTGCCTTCCGCCCCCCCCCTGAGTGCGTGGCGTGACGTTGGTGGGTGGCTCCCGCGGCGGCGCCTATAAGGGGCGCGACCTTGGCGGCATTCACTCCCGAGACTCCCATGCCAACGGATGTCATACCTGTCTGAGAAGCGGCATTGTTTCTAACTCTGGTATTGTCTCACTTCTTGCACTGGGCAACTTCTCTACTATCACCCGTTCCTCCCTTACCTATTTTCTTACGGATCACATTCTCCCCCCCCCCTTTTTTCTTTTCCCCCCCCCCCCTTTTTATCTTAGTTAGAGGCATTAGGTCTGACTTGGTTTATTTCACAATTACACCTATTCTCAAGGCTGTTTTCTTTTCCTTCCCCTTTCATTTTACCTTAGGCTTTAGCTCTGATCTGTTCTGTTTCACAATCACACTTTCATCCTGGGCCCCCTTTTTGTCCTGGCTCCATCTCTTCTATCACTACTAATCACTATCCTGTCCTGGTTCTTCCCACACAGGTTTATCTCGTGGGTGTTTATCTGCCTTGGTTGGCGCCCTGTGGGTAGCCCTCGCGGCTCTGCCCATCTCAGCTCCCCGGGGGGAAGTGTCCCCGATTCGGCTGGTGGAGCCCGACTGACAGTCACCACCAAGGGAATCATAATTTGTAAGCATGTACTTTATGTGGGGTTTGGCCTATTACCCCACCGTTATGCCATGCTTGTTACTATTATTATATTATACTGATATCCTCTTTTTCATTGTAGCTACCGTACACGCTTGCTCCTGATGAGTGGCGATCAGCCACGAAACGCGTAGAGCTATTGAAGTCGTGTTTTTCCTAATCGCATTCAACTTTTTACAGTTGCTCTGTCCAAATACTGTTCATAGAATACTGAGGCTACCCGTTATGCAGGCACTATTTGTTGCTTTATGGTTTTATACCAACTCTATTTGGTGAACTGTGGAATTTTGTTACGTTCATATTTTACTTATATGCTGCTACGACGTATTGTTAATGCTTCGCATCAACTACAACGGATTTAATTGTGTACATATTATATTCTTTATGAATTTATTATTATTATGTATTGCTAGTATCTCTTATCCATTGTAAATGATTTAATCATGTTTATCTCTTATCCATTGTAAATGATTTAATCATGTTTATGTTATATTTTTATGAACTTATTAAAATTTCTCAATTGTTCGCCAATTTACACTATTCTATCATAAATTTCGCACTTCATTTAAAGTCCCGCCCCTGTTGCTCTCCCCCCTTTTTTGACCACTACATGGATGGAAATACTTGACCTTACCAGGTCAGTGTTTCATATTAAGTCCCAAGGGATGGAAATAGATGACCTTACCAGGTCACATTTCACTTAAAGTCCCTTAACCCTTCGTCCATATAATAACTCTGAATAGGGATGGTTGTGCGTAATTTTGGTTTTAATCTCGCAATCTTGCCAGATGTCCTGCATTATATTGCCCCTTATTTGTTCTTTTTGAGCTTAATATAATGCTACTGTTCTTATGTTATTACCATCCTAATCAGTAATTATCTTTTACCAAACTTAGTGTTTGATCATCACCCAGATCTCTTGTTTGTGTTCTGATTGGTCCGTCAAACACTGCTGCCGTGTTGGTTCCTTTCTATCCGGGAGCTGTGATGCGCCTTGGGGCTCCTCCTCCCCCTCCTTTCCTTTGCTGTTGGGGGTGGATGGGCTGCCACTGCGCATCAGCGTCACACAGTCCATGCCGGACATGCGCGTCCCTTTGGACGCTAGCGTGTGCCCTCATGTGATTTCCACACCCGCACGTCATATGGGCGGGGCATTGGTATCGGCAGGCCGGGCGTACCATTGCTCGTGCGGCGGTGCCTTCCGCCCCCCCCCTGAGTGCGTGGCGTGACGTTGGTGGGTGGCTCCCGCGGCGGCGCCTATAAGGGGCGCGACCTTGGCGGCATTCACTCCCGAGACTCCCATGCCAACGGATGTCATACCTGTCTGAGAAGCGGCATTGTTTCTAACTCTGGTATTGTCTCACTTCTTGCACTGGGCAACTTCTCTACTATCACCCGTTCCTCCCTTACCTATTTTCTTACGGATCACATTCTCCCCCCCCCTTTTTTCTTTTTCCCCCCCCCCCCTTTTTATCTTAGTTAGAGGCATTAGGTCTGACTTGGTTTATTTCACAATTACACCTATTCTCAAGGCTGTTTTCTTTTCCTTCCCCTTTCATTTTACCTTAGGCTTTAGCTCTGATCTGTTCTGTTTCACAATCACACTTTCATCCTGGGCCCCCTTTTTGTCCTGGCTCCATCTCTTCTATCACTACTAATCACTATCCTGTCCTGGTTCTTCCCACACAGGTTTATCTCGTGGGTGTTTATCTGCCTTGGTTGGCGCCCTGTGGGTAGCCCTCGCGGCTCTGCCCATCTCAGCTCCCCGGGGGGAAGTGTCCCCGATTCGGCTGGTGGAGCCCGACTGACAGTCACCACCAAGGGAATCATAATTTGTAAGCATGTACTTTATGTGGGGTTTGGCCTATTACCCCACCGTTATGCCATGCTTGTTACTATTATTATATTATACTGATATCCTCTTTTTCATTGTAGCTACCGTACACGCTTGCTCCTGATGAGTGGCGATCAGCCACGAAACGCGTAGAGCTATTGAAGTCGTGTTTTTCCTAATCGCATTCAACTTTTTACAGTTGCTCTGTCCAAATACTGTTCATAGAATACTGAGGCTACCCGTTATGCAGGCACTATTTGTTGCTTTATGGTTTTATACCAACTCTATTTGGTGAACTGTGGAATTTTGTTACGTTCATATTTTACTTATATGCTGCTACGACGTATTGTTAATGCTTCGCATCAACTACAACGGATTTAATTGTGTACATATTATATTCTTTATGAATTTATTATTATTATGTATTGCTAGTATCTCTTATCCATTGTAAATGATTTAATCATGTTTATCTCTTATCCATTGTAAATGATTTAATCATGTTTATGTTATATTTTTATGAACTTATTAAAATTTCTCAATTGTTCGCCAATTTACACTATTCTATCATAAATTTCGCACTTCATTTAAAGTCCCGCCCCTGTTGCTCTCCCCCCTTTTTTGACCACTACATGGATGGAAATACTTGACCTTACCAGGTCAGTGTTTCATATTAAGTCCCAAGGGAGGGAAATAGATGACCTTACCAGGTCACATTTCACTTAAAGTCCCTTAACCCTTCGTCCATATAATAACTCTGAATAGGGATGGTTGTGCGTAATTTTGGTTTTAATCTCGCAATCTTGCCAGATGTCCTGCATTATATTGCCCCTTATTTGTTCTTTTTGAGCTTAATATAATGCTACTGTTCTTATGTTATTACCATCCTAATCAGTAATTATCTTTTACCAAACTTAGTGTTTGATCATCACCCAGATCTCTTGTTTGTGTTCTGATTGGTCCGTCAAACACTGCTGCCGTGTTGGTTCCTTTCTATCCGGGAGCTGTGATGCGCCTTGGGGCTCCTCCTCCCCCTCCTTTCCTTTGCTGTTGGGGGTGGATGGGCTGCCACTGCGCATCAGCGTCACGCAGTCCATGCCGGACATGCGCGTCCCTTTGGACGCTAGCGTGTGCCCTCATGTGATTTCCACACCCGCACGTCATATGGGCGGGGCATTGGTATCGGCAGGCCGGGCGTACCATTGCTCGTGCGGCGGTGCCTTCCGCCCCCCCCTGAGTGCGTGGCGTGACGTTGGTGGGTGGCTCCCGCGGCGGCGCCTATAAGGGGCGCGACCTTGGCGGCATTCACTCCCGAGACTCCCATGCCAACGGATGTCATACCTGTCTGAGAAGCGGCATTGTTTCTAACTCTGGTATTGTCTCACTTCTTGCACTGGGCAACTTCTCTACTATCACCCGTTCCTCCCTTACCTATTTTCTTACGGATCACATTCTCCCCCCCCCCCTTTTTTCTTTTTCCCCCCCCCCCCTTTTTATCTTAGTTAGAGGCATTAGGTCTGACTTGGTTTATTTCACAATTACACCTATTCTCAAGGCTGTTTTCTTTTCCTTCCCCTTTCATTTTACCTTAGGCTTTAGCTCTGATCTGTTCTGTTTCACAATCACACTTTCATCCTGGGCCCCCTTTTTGTCCTGGCTCCATCTCTTCTATCACTACTAATCACTATCCTGTCCTGGTTCTTCCCACACAGGTTTATCTCGTGGGTGTTTATCTGCCTTGGTTGGCGCCCTGTGGGTAGCCCTCGCGGCTCTGCCCATCTCAGCTCCCCGGGGGGAAGTGTCCCCGATTCGGCTGGTGGAGCCCGACTGACAGTCACCACCAAGGGAATCATAATTTGTAAGCATGTACTTTATGTGGGGTTTGGCCTATTACCCCACCGTTATGCCATGCTTGTTACTATTATTATATTATACTGATATCCTCTTTTTCATTGTAGCTACCGTACACGCTTGCTCCTGATGAGTGGCGATCAGCCACGAAACGCGTAGAGCTATTGAAGTCGTGTTTTTCCTAATCGCATTCAACTTTTTACAGTTGCTCTGTCCAAATACTGTTCATAGAATACTGAGGCTACCCGTTATGCAGGCACTATTTGTTGCTTTATGGTTTTATACCAACTCTATTTGGTGAACTGTGGAATTTTGTTACGTTCATATTTTACTTATATGCTGCTACGACGTATTGTTAATGCTTCGCATCAACTACAACGGATTTAATTGTGTACATATTATATTCTTTATGAATTTATTATTATTATGTATTGCTAGTATCTCTTATCCATTGTAAATGATTTAATCATGTTTATCTCTTATCCATTGTAAATGATTTAATCATGTTTATGTTATATTTTTATGAACTTATTAAAATTTCTCAATTGTTCGCCAATTTACACTATTCTATCATAAATTTCGCACTTCATTTAAAGTCCCGCCCCTGTTGCTCTCCCCCCTTTTTTGACCACTACATGGATGGAAATACTTGACCTTACCAGGTCAGTGTTTCATATTAAGTCCCAAGGGATGGAAATAGATGACCTTACCAGGTCACATTTCACTTAAAGTCCCTTAACCCTTCGTCCATATAATAACTCTGAATAGGGATGGTTGTGCGTAATTTTGGTTTTAATCTCGCAATCTTGCCAGATGTCCTGCATTATATTGCCCCTTATTTGTTCTTTTTGAGCTTAATATAATGCTACTGTTCTTATGTTATTACCATCCTAATCAGTAATTATCTTTTACCAAACTTAGTGTTTGATCATCACCCAGATCTCTTGTTTGTGTTCTGATTGGTCCGTCAAACACTGCTGCCGTGTTGGTTCCTTTCTATCCGGGAGCTGTGATGCGCCTTGGGGCTCCTCCTCCCCCTCCTTTCCTTTGCTGTTGGGGGTGGATGGGCTGCCACTGCGCATCAGCGTCACGCAGTCCATGCCGGACATGCGCGTCCCTTTGGACGCTAGCGTGTGCCCTCATGTGATTTCCACACCCGCACGTCATATGGGCGGGGCATTGGTATCGGCAGGCCGGGCGTACCATTGCTCGTGCGGCGGTGCCTTCCGCCCCCCCCCTGAGTGCGTGGCGTGACGTTGGTGGGTGGCTCCCGCGGCGGCGCCTATAAGGGGCGCGACCTTGGCGGCATTCACTCCCGAGACTCCCATGCCAACGGATGTCATACCTGTCTGAGAAGCGGCATTGTTTCTAACTCTGGTATTGTCTCACTTCTTGCACTGGGCAACTTCTCTACTATCACCCGTTCCTCCCTTACCTATTTTCTTACGGATCACATTCTCCCCCCCCCCCTTTTTTCTTTCCCCCCCCCCCCTTTTTATCTTAGTTAGAGGCATTAGGTCT
The DNA here is from genome assembly GCF_037356315.1 of Lithobates pipiens. Lineage (NCBI taxonomy): Eukaryota > Metazoa > Chordata > Amphibia > Anura > Ranidae > Lithobates > Lithobates pipiens. Next base: position 2,474,149 of record NW_027507696.1, on the reverse strand, counting down.
GACTTGGTTTATTTCACAATTACACCTATTCTCAAGGCTGTTTTCTTTTCCTTCCCCTTTCATTTTACCTTAGGCTTTAGCTCTGATCTGTTCTGTTTCACAATCACACTTTCATCCTGGGCCCCCTTTTTGTCCTGGCTCCATCTCTTCTATCACTACTAATCACTATCCTGTCCTGGTTCTTCCCACACAGGTTTATCTCGTGGGTGTTTATCTGCCTTGGTTGGCGCCCTGTGGGTAGCCCTCGCGGCTCTGCCCATCTCAGCTCCCCGGGGGGAAGTGTCCCCGATTCGGCTGGTGGAGCCCGACTGACAGTCACCACCAAGGGAATCATAATTTGTAAGCATGTACTTTATGTGGGGTTTGGCCTATTACCCCACCGTTATGCCATGCTTGTTACTATTATTATATTATACTGATATCCTCTTTTTCATTGTAGCTACCGTACACGCTTGCTCCTGATGAGTGGCGATCAGCCACGAAACGCGTAGAGCTATTGAAGTCGTGTTTTTCCTAATCGCATTCAACTTTTTACAGTTGCTCTGTCCAAATACTGTTCATAGAATACTGAGGCTACCCGTTATGCAGGCACTATTTGTTGCTTTATGGTTTTATACCAACTCTATTTGGTGAACTGTGGAATTTTGTTACGTTCATATTTTACTTATATGCTGCTACGACGTATTGTTAATGCTTCGCATCAACTACAACGGATTTAATTGTGTACATATTATATTCTTTATGAATTTATTATTATTATGTATTGCTAGTATCTCTTATCCATTGTAAATGATTTAATCATGTTTATCTCTTATCCATTGTAAATGATTTAATCATGTTTATGTTATATTTTTATGAACTTATTAAAATTTCTCAATTGTTCGCCAATTTACACTATTCTATCATAAATTTCGCACTTCATTTAAAGTCCCGCCCCTGTTGCTCTCCCCCCTTTTTTGACAAGGATGCCAATCAGTAACCCATCAATAAAGCCTGTCAGTGCCTCCTTATCGGTGCTGCCTTTCAGTGCTCATCAGTGCCACCCATTAGTGCTCATCATTGCCCATCAGTGCTGCCTATCAATCACCATCAGTGCTGCATATCAGTGCTGTCTATCAGTGCTGGATATTAGTGCCTCATCATGAGTGCCGCCTTATCAGTGCTCGTCAGTGCAGCCACATCAGTACCTGTAAGTGAAGGAGAAAATGTATTTACACAATTTCATAACAGAAGCGAAGAAAAACCTTTTCTTTTTCAACATTTTTGGTATTTTTTTATTTGACAACACAAAAAAAAAAAAAAAAAACACAGAGCGGTGATTAAATACTACCAAGGGAAGCTCCATTTGTGAGAAAAAAAAATGATAACATTTTTTTGTATGGGAACAGTGTTGCATGACCATTCAAAGTGAGACAGTGCTGAAAGCTGAAACTTGGCCTGGGCAGGAAGGGGGTGAAAGTGCCCGGTACTGAAGTAGTTAAAACAGTTTCTGAAATAGTAGCTCCTTCCCCCTTATTTCCACTGGCAGCAGGAACTTGCAAGCCTGTCAGCCTTTTCATGTAAACAAACAGCAGGTGCTGTCAGCTGTTCACACTATGGCGCTGTGGTCACACAAGTGTTATTATGCAGTTTTGTCACAGCACACTACAGTACATGGTAAATGCGCTGGTACAGTCCAGTGCCACTCATTTTGAAAGACACCCCAATGCACCTTCCGATGGACGTTAGACATGGGCGCCATCAATGAATTTGTTTCGTTCCGTTCCGTTACGGTTCCTATTAGAATGAATTCGTACTTCGTATTTCGTGTCCGAAATTCAATTTAAATTCGTACGAATTGTCGTTAGGTCCGTTACCTTGTACGAACGTTCTTTGCGATGCATTTAAAGGCAAAAATATACCTCAATATGACAGTCGATGCTGATGGAAGTTTGGTTTTTATCTGAAATTCCGTTGAAGAATTTCCTCTCCGAAATACGAATTTTTGTTAGATGAGGGGCTCCCACCATCCCTGTGCTGTGCTGACTTCCTCCTGGGGCTGTACCCCAGCTGTGCTCATTATGAGAGGCTCCCACCATCCCTCTGCTGTGCTGTGCTGACTTCCTCCTGGGGCTGTACCACTGGTGTGCTCATTATAAGAGGCTCCCACCATCCCTGTGATGTGCTGACTTCCTCCTGGGGCTGTACCCCAGTTGTGCTCATTATGAGAGGCTCCCACCATCCCTGTGCTGTGCTGACTTCCTCTTTGGGCTGTACCCCTGCTGTGCTCATTATGAGAGGCTCCCACCATCCCTATGCTGTGCTGACTTCCTCCTGGGGCTGTACCCCAGCTGTGCTCATTATGAGGGGCTCCCACCATCCCTGTGCTGTGCTGACTTCCTCTTAGGGCTGTACCCCAGCTGTGCTCATTATGAGAGGCTCCCACCATCCCTGTGCTGTGCTGTGCTGACTTCTTCCTGGGGCTGTACCCCAGCTGTGCTCATTATGAGAGGCTCCCACCATCCCTGTGCTGTGCTGACTTCCTCTTGGGGCTGTACCCCAGCTGTGCTCATTATGAGGGGCTCCCACCATCCCTCTGCTGTGCTGTGCTGACTTCCTCCTGGGGCTGTACCTCTGCTGTGCTCATTATAAGAGGCTCCCACCATCCCTGTGCTGTGTTGACTTCCTCCTGGGGCTGTACCCCAGCTGTGCTCATTATGAGAGGCTCCCACCATCCCTGTGCTGTGCTGGCTTCCTCCTAGGGCTGTACCCCAGTTGTGCTCATTATGAGAGGCTCCCACCATCCCTATGCTGTGCTGACTTCCTCTTGGGGCTGTACCCCAGCTGTGCTAATTATGAGAGGCTCCCACCATCCCTATGCTGTGCTGACTTCCTCCTGGGGCTGTACCCCTGCTGTGCTCAGCATGTCAGCACAGCACAGGAATTTGGGTACAGCCCCAGGAGGAAGTCAGCATAGCACAGGGATGGTGGGAGCCCCTCATAATAAGCATAATGAGTCGTCGACGCGACGACGACTGATCCGAAAATTCATAAACAAAAGTTTGTATTTCGTACAAAATTCGGACGCATGGCAATTCGTATTTCGGATCCTCCCGAACGTACGAATTTAGGGAAATTCGTTTCAAATTTGAGATTCGTACGAAACTAATTGCACATGTCTAATGGACATAGGGTGCACTGCCAAAATGGTTCATGTGTCAATTGGAAGGTGCTTTGATTGAATGGCATGCATCACACCCATGCATTTATTGCGTGTTGATGTGCGTTGCGTTATTATGCACAGTAATGAGCACATTACCACATTGCATTACGGTGAATATGTCACAAAAGCCGACCTAAACCTAACTTCAGAGCCTTTGTTGTGATCCGTGAGAGTGAATTTTCTCTATTACTTGCAACTACACATGTAATTGAGGGATTGTTTTAAAGCTCTTTTGCTGCTTGTTAAAAAAAAAAGCACAGCCAGTTTTCCATTTTCATTTCATTTTCCCAGCCTCCCTTTTGTTCCGACACGGCAGCTTTAGAAAACCTTAGAAACATTAGGAACTTACTGGAGTGTTGGATACCTGTGTCTCCTGCCATCCATGGGCTGGTTTCTACTCCGAACCCCAACATCACTACTGAGTCCTGCGTCAGAGGAAGGGGTTCAGAGGAAGGAACCAAGATTTGGTCGGGGGGCACAGGCATCCAACACTCCAGGAAGCGCCGAATGCCAAAACGCTTCCTGAAGCTGCAGCAATGAAGATGAGGAGATATGACTGTGATATGGACATTAAGCGCGAGACCCGGGCTGCAGAGAATGTTATGAATAATGTAACTCTGTTCTCTGTACAGCATTGTGGAAAATATAAGAAATTTATAAATGTATAATAATAGTGTGTGACTGTCGTTGGGATAGCTGGGTTCACACTGCTGCCATGTCCATGATCGGATGTGATGCAGTGCAAATCACATGCGATCTCTGTGCGATGCGATTTCAGCCATACAGATAGTATGACACTCCCAGCAGTTCGCATAGGGCAGTGTGAACTGCTGCCGGGAGGCATTGCGATGCAGGGAACCCGCAGTGGTGGTTTCTTAGGCTGGGTTCACACTGCTGTGATGCGGGAACGCTGCGAATCTACTGCGGCTTCATACTGCCCTATGCGAACTGCTGGGAGTGTCAGTGAAAAGTTAATGACACCTCCAAATCAGTTTGCATATCGCAGTGCTATCTGCAAACTCGGAACAGGAATCGGACAGGAATCGGATCGCATGGTGTGAACACCCATGCGATCCGATTCTGCTGCGGACCAAAAAAAGGGTCCTGTACGAGTTTGGTGCCGGATGCGATGCAAATTCAGCCATACTATCTGTATGGCTGAAATCGCATCGCACAGAGATCGCATGTGATTTGCACTACAGTGCGGTGCGAATCACATCCGATCTCGTACACACCGCAGCAGTGTGAACCCAGCCATTACCCCTTGTACACACGATCGGAGATTCCGATGGAATGTGTCTGATTGGAGCGTTTTGTCGGATATTCCAACTGTGTGTGGTCTGCATCGGACTGTTTCCGTTGGAATATCCGTCGGACCAAATTTTCCAACTTGCCGGAAATATTTTCCGACAAAATGCTTGGAAAATGCCCTTTTGTGGCCTGTTGCCGCATTTGGAAGTTTGCCCCTGCGTGGGCAATTCTGTATGCCAAAGAAAAACTCAATAAAAAAGATTTTACAAAAAAAAAAAATGCTCCGATCGGACATACTCCAATCATGTGTAGAGAATTACGATCAGACAAAGTGCCACGCATGCTCAGATCAAATTCCTACATCAAAGCTATTGGCTACTAGCCTGAACGTAACGAAATAACGTCATCATGTTCTGAACGATCGGATTTTCCGACACCTTCGTCTGACCTTGTGTATGCAACACCAGTTTCGGACAAAATCCGACGGATTTGGTTGTCAGAATCTCCGACCCGTGTGTACAAGGGCTAAGAGTGTGAGCTGCTTTTGTGCAGAGACCGATGTGAACGTCTCTCTACTCTTTGTACAGTGCTGCGGACTATGTCAGAGATATATAAATGCAATATAACAAAACGGTGCGACTGTGTGGCGATGGTAGAGTGTAAGCTCCTATGATGCAGAGGCTAAAGCGAATGGCTTAGTGTTTTCTGTACAGTGCTGCAGAATATATCAGAGCTATATAAATGAATACAGTTAAAGAAATAAACCATCCCACCAGGCAGAAACCAGTATATGCAATTCTGGACTGGCCAGGAGGTGGTGCAACAGGACTGGTGAAAATATTAGGACCCCGGTGAGAAGTGGGCAAATCGATTCTCAGCGAGAGAGAAAAAAAAAAAGGAGAAAGCAAGAAATAGCACAGAACGTAACAAAAGAAGAAAAAGTGTAATTCAGAAAGCATCGGCAATGGATAAATGAAACATTGAAGAAGGAAGGGAGAGCCTTGATGTCTTTTGAAGGGTCTTCCACTCAATGTTACATGAAGTCCCCAGACCTCCTTGCTGGATATATGTAGACATACCAACTGTACATGTCAGGCAGGTGATGCTGGAAGGCTGATGTGGGCTTCTCTTCCATTTCCTGGAGCCTGGAATTATTAAAGTGAAGCAGACCGCCTCAGTCCATTTGCAGGACACTCTACTGGCTCCACCACTACTCTCATCAGCAGAATCAGGGGGGACAAGTTAGAGCCAAGACTCAAACATTTTCTAATTCTGCAATCTCAAACTTGATGCTGAGTCCCTATCCACAAGCTGGAAGTCTCTGCTGGAATGCCATTTGCGGATAAAGAAAGAAGCCTTCAGGGGATTTACAAGTCTACCGTCCACCATCAGCACCACCATCACCCAGGGGACAAGAGGATGTGCAGCGAGTGCTATACCAACCAGACCTTTGTCTACGATGATGGCAGCACCCAGAAATACACTTCCAGGTAAATTGTCTCCGTATTTGCCCTCAGCGGGGGGAAGAGGTTAAAGGTTGGGTTTTCACATTTATTTTTATCTGCTTACAAAATATACCCAAAAAAGACGAGCTTTTGTAATATGCTGTTTTACCCCTTGTACACACGGTCGGAGATTCCGACAACCAAATCCATCGGATTTTGTCTGTCTGATTTTGTCCGAAACTGTTGCATACACACGGTCGGACAAAGTTGTCAGAAAATCTGACGTGATGACGTTATTTCGTTACGACGGGACTACGTTCAGGCTAGTAGCCAATAGCTTTGTTGTAGGAATTTGATCTGAGCATGCGTGGCACTTTGTCCGATCGGAATTCTCTACACATGTTCGGAGTATGTCCGATCGGAGCACTTTGTCGGAAATGTTTACCAAGTTGGAAAACTTGGATACTCCGACGGAAACAGTCTGATGGAGACCACACACAGTCGGAATATCCGACAAATCGGTCCGATCGGACACATTCCGTCGGAGTCTCCGACCGTGTGTACAAGGGCTTCAAGTCATTTGTGACATAAGACAAACAAACCTGTTTGGAAAGCATGCGTTTTTAGGTGTTGAGTTTGCCTATAAATGGTGTTGCTTTCATTTCAAAATTTAAATTCCAGACGATTGTCTTGTCTGAAGGCAAAATTATACCAGCACAAAGTTTGGGTTGATCCATCAAGTGGATTAAAAAATAGATTACATTTTAGTTGAATGGCTTGTCTTGTTGACCCCTAACACTTCAGTATTTGGAGTCAAGTATGCAAGATCAGGACTTTTGGACTTTCCTGTTGGGCGAACTTGATCCAGGTTAGTAACTTCATGTTTTAAAGCGCCGAGCAAACTGTTGGCGCTATATAAAACCTGTATAATAATAATAATAATAATAATAATAATAATAACTCAGGAAAAGCTGAGAATAACAGGCAGTCGACTAGAATATTCAGCAAGCTGACCTGATATTGATCATTGGCAACCGCAATATGTTTTTCATGACAGGTTTACTTGAGATCTCAGGACTATCTTTAAAGCGGGAGTCCACCGGGACTCCGCGTTTTTTTTTTTTTTTTTAAAAGCCAGCAGCTACAAATACTGCAGCTGCTGACTTTTAAATAGCGACACTTACCTGTCCAGCGCGCCCGCGATGTCGGCACCCGAAGCCGATCGCTCGCTCGGCTGCCGGGTCCCGCCGCCATCTTGGGTATGGGAATCAGGAAATGGAGCCTTTCGGCTTCATTTCCCGGTTCCCTACTGCGCATGCGCGAGCCGCGCGGCGCAATCCGGACGGTCCCCGCTGCCTCTGGGAGCTGTGTGTTTCCCAGCAGGCAGCGGGGCACTTGCTGAAGGGGGCGGGCGCTTGCGGAACGGGGGCGTAACCTACGCTTGTTCCGCAGAGAGCTAGCCCGGAAGTGGGTGCAGTTACCTGGATTATCCAGGTAACTGCACCCCCCTCCCCCCTGAAAGGTGCCGATTGTGGCGCCGGAGGGGGGGGGGATTCCGATGAGCGGAGGTCCATTTTAGGGTGGACCTCCGCTTTAAAGATGATAATTCTGGAAGTAAAGCAGGCTTACGGTATACTGTAAAAATAAAATGGTGAAATGTAATTTCAAACTTTGTGCACCGAAACATTGAAAGTGTTCCCTGTCCTTATAGAATGTATATTTATTTTCCTCTGAAGTTGGAACCAGACTTGCGCACAACAGAAAATTTTGTTTAGTTTCGGTTCGTTGTCATTCGTAAAATACATATAACATCTGTTATATTCGTTATGTTACGTTAATACGTTTTCGGATAATTCGTTATTATTCGTAGAGTGTCGAATTCATTCGTTTCGTATTCGTTGAAATTCGCTATTTATGTATGTATAGACATTCGTGATAATGATTCGTAGTTTGGAAAGTCGTTTGTTTATTGAATCTTTTAACACCCACAATGACAACGTCTCTTCTCCTCGGCTCAAATACAATACAACACCCTTCTAACTCAATTGTTAAGCTTTGGTTCAAACTACCATTAGACACCCAAAGGATACAAGCACCTCATCCCCTATACGTATTAAGTTTATAATGTGGGGAGAGCAGGAGAAAAAGAGGGGATTTTAACGGTGCTCAAATATGAAACACATACCGTATTTATTGGCGTATAACACGCACATTAGTTTTAAGAGGGAAGTTTCAGGAAAAAAACTTACATTTTAACCACTTCAATACCGGGCACTTTCACCCCCTTCCTTCCCAGCCCAATTTTCAGCTTTCAGCGCTCTAGCGCTTTCAATGACAATTGCGCGGTCATGCTACACTGTACCCAAATGAAATTGTTATAATTTTGTTCGCACAAATAGAGCTTTATTTTGGTGTTATTTATTCACGACTCCGTTTTTTTTTTTTTTTGCGATATAAGCGCAAAAAAAGCGGAAATTTGGAAAAAAAACAATATTTTCTTTTTTCTATTTGAAAAGAAATCCAATAAAATCAAATTTTGTCATAAATTTAAGCCAAAATGTATTCTGCTACATGTTTTTGGTAAAAAAAAATTCCGTTAAGTGTATAATAATTGGTTTGTGTGATCACGGACATATGTACGCAAATGATCATGTATATATGTGTGCAGGTGATCACGTACATATGTGTGCAGATAATCATTGGGACATGTGATTTTAGTGGGACATATGTGGGGGACATGTTTTTATTATTAGGGACATGTGTTTTTATTATTTGGGGACATGTATGTTTTGGGGACATGTGTGTTTTGGGGACATATGTGGGGACTGTGTTTGTACTGTGTGGTGTGTTGTGTGTTTACACTACACTGATGATCAGTGAGTAAAAAGCTGTAAAAAGCAGCCCATACTCACTGATCATCAGCCGGCTGCAGCGTTCTGCTCTCCTCTCCTCAGCGGTGACTTCCGTGTGAGGAGAGGAGAGCCGATTGCCTAGCAACCGGCTGTTTGTTTACATCACATGACGGCCGTGATTGGACACGGCCGTCATGTGATCAGGAGGGCCAATCACAGAGCCCTCCTGCCGATCTGAGATGTGCCGTGTCCGGGTGACACGAGCACATCGGGATCGCGCCGCTGCGCGGGCACGCGCGCGCGCGATCCCGCTACTCCTGAAGGACGTTCCTGAACGTCCTATCAGGAGTAGACGGCTCCCACCCGGCCGTATATATGCATTGGCCGGGTGGGAAGTGGTTAAATAATGCAGCAAAAATTATTATTAAGTATTGGCGTATAACACGCACACCCTATTTGCACCCGATTTTCATGGTGAAAAAGTGAGTGTTATACGCCAATAAATACAGTACATAAAAATAAAAAGATTTTTATTACGATTATTCGAGTACAATTAAAAATCGCATATAATGCAATAGTACAAAAGCGCATGAACAAATTATATATAGGAGGGATCCTGAAGACAGGGAATGATAAGGTACTTGCAACACTTTATCCCTACATGTTTCGCCGTAGCTTCGTCAGGGGATGTGCAAGCCTCCGCTGTCTCACCTCCCCAAGCCACTGACAGTGAGCCACTTGGTATGGAAAGTTTGTATGACTCTGCACCCACGGATAACCGCTCAACAAAGAGAGGACATAGACAGTGGTAAGTCACGGTACCAGACTGATACTATGTCAGGATAAGCTGGGTAATGCTGTAATTGGGGATATATGTTGCTATGCATTCAGCTAAACACTACTGTGTGCCGGTCCGGGGAACCAATATCGCATTAAGGCGTGTTCCTGCTACACCAGTGTGCGTCAATGATCAGGGGTATCATACATCCCTTCATGTACAACCCTTCTAACTCAGTTCTCAGGAATGCACTTTTGCCAGTAATCCAACCTCCGGCACAAAATTAATTAGCTGAGTGGACTATAAAGCCCCGTACACACGAGCGGACTTTTCGACATCCAAAGTCTGACGGACTGAGTCCGTCAGACTATTCGATCGTGTGTGGGCTGCAACGGACTTTAGCTTCGCTAAAGTCTGACGGACTTTAGAAATGAAGCATGCTTTAAATTTTCCCGACGGAACTCCGCCGGACCCGGTCCCCTTCGAAAAATTCGCTCCTGTGTGTGCTACTCCGACGGACTAAAACCGACGCTAGGGCAGCTATTGGCTACTGTCTATGAACTTCCTACGTCGAATCCAGTCGTACGTCATCACGTTCGACTCCGTCGGAGTTTGGTGTGATGGTGTGTGGTCAAGTTTGTTCGGTCGAAAAGTCCGCCAGAACTCCGTCGGAACTCCGGCGGAACTCCTTTGGAGGTCTGTCAGACTTAATCCCTCTCGTGTGTACGGGGCATAAGATTTACTTTGAGCTGACCTTTTGTTACCGAATCGTGTCGAATTCATTCGCTATATATCTTTCGTATTCGATGTAATTCATTATTTTTTTATTCGGACAATACGGATGCATCCGAATGTCCGAAAGATGCAAAATTCGGCGCCAAATTTCAATTCGTTACGAAACTAATTGCACAAGCCTAGTTGGAACCTCCATATGTCATGCAGGTAATAATTAGGTTGTATAAAGTTTCAGGTTCATCAAGTCCAGCCAATAAAATTTCTGGTCCAGAGGAGACAAAACATTTGTCACTTAAGTGATTGTGGACACTTTTACCCAACAAGGAAAAAAAAGCATAAATTTGGAATGAAAAATTCTATTATCTGGATCGAAATATTGTTTTATTATTTATCGGTAATTATACTCAATAATATCAATCATCATAAGCAAATATTCAAGCCCTTTATTGTCAATTAGCCCTTTTCCATTAGTACTTCCTGTTCTTGCTGTGAAGAACCTCTTCCTTTATATGTAATGGATTTTCCCTACTTTCTCACACAATAGTACAAATTATTAATTGTGACATTTGTAAAAAAAAAAAAAAAAAAACTGAATAAATCAATAAAAAAAACGTGTTACTGTACTTTATCACAACTGGACAAGGTAGATGTTTTAAGCCTTCACTATAGTGAAATCTTATTAGACAATGGGCTCTACCTAGGGGAAAAAGCATAGTTAACACTATATTGGCACTGGGTTCCCCAAAAAAAACAAGTATGCAACTTTAGTGCTACATATGACAAAAGTGAAGCCATACAGTATATATTAAATTAACACTGAAACCACCATGAATGAGACATTGTAAAAAATAGGTTTTTGACAATTGATTTGTTAAAGTGGTTGTAAACCCTTACAAACCACTTTGACATACAGGTAAGCCTAGATTTAGCCCCTGTACACACGGTCGGACATTCTGCCAACCAAATCCGTCGGATTTTGTCCGTCGGATTTTGCCCGTCGGATCTTGTCCGAAACTGTTGCATACACACGGTCGGACTAAGTTGTCGAAAAATCCGATCATTCAGAACGTGATGACGTAATTTCATTACGATGGGACTACGTTCAGGCTAGTAGCCAATAGCTTTGATGTAGGAATTTGATCTGAGCATGCGTGGCACTTGGTCCGATCAAAATTCTCTACACATGATCGGAGTATGTCCGATCGAACCAGTTGGTCGGGAAATATTTCCAACATGTTGGAAAATTGGGTCCGACGGATATTCCGACGGAATCAGTCCAATGCATACCACACACAGTCAGATTATCTGACAACACGGTCCGATAGGACACATTCCGACGGATTCTCCGACCGTGTGTACAAGGGCTAAGTTTTACCTGTAGGTCCAAGAAATATCTCCTAAACCTATACGGTTTAGGATATATTTCCAAAAAGACAGCCACCGCTGTCTACGGCGCACATGCCGTAGACAATGGCGCACAGGCGCACTGGGCAGGCCGCAGATCGCATGCGATCGTGCGCATGCGCAGGAGTGCCATCATCACTGCTCTGGCGAATCACAGCGCCGGAGCAGCGAGACCAGGTAAGTTATTCATAATGAGCTAGTATGCTATGCTAGGTTGCTTCCCACCTGCCCCCCCCCCCCCCCATGGGTTTTTAACCACTTTAATGCAGTGCAGATAAATGAGCATGTAGAATACTTTCTAAGACAGGAGTAGTAGTAGTGTCAAAAGATAACACCTCCAAGCCAAAAACTAAAAGTGCTGATATTCTAGAGCTAAAGATGAATAATCGGCAGCAGATGGGGTCTACAACAGTACAATCTGTTTTCAACATTTTTGACCTGCAAGCTGTTCTTCGCTGACATAAAATCATGTTTCTTAGTGTAAATTAATTTGGAAATGTAGACAACCCACCCAGTTAATGGGAATGATGAGTCCTTTGACACCATGATGTCACATTGAAGGTATGTCCTTGTTCCATCTAAAAAGCAGATACCGATGTGCGATGTGTGCCATAACTGCCATCTACATCAGTCCAGATTGTCATTTCTGTGCACTTTTAGAAAGAAAAATGTTCAACAAACACAATGTTCCTTGTCAGGTAAAAAACATATACAGTACTAGTATGTTACATTTGCTTTACTGTTGTTGACCAGCAGCACTGCAGAATATGAATGTAAGCTCCTTGGCGCAAGAAACAGATGTAAATGGATCAGTGTTCTCTATACAGCAATGCAAAATAGAGCTAAATAATGTATAAAATGTGTCCATCGTGGTGACATTAGAGCATAAGCTCCTCTGATCCAGAGAATTATGTGAATGAGTCAGTTTTCTCTGTACAGCACTGTGGAACATGTCAGAGCTATATAAAAGGTATAATAATAGAAGTGTGTGACTGTGGTGGGACATTAGATTCAGACGCATTGCTAGGCCCTGGCATTTTGGGCACTAGGTCTCTAGTCAAGGGTCCCGGGTCTCGTAAACCTGTGTTCACTTAGAGTACTTATATCATGTGAAATTAGAAAAAGAAAAAGAAGAATTTTCATAACCATAATTAAATGTTTGAAGTACACCTAGTTTCACCGGCCGCCCGTTCTGTTCCCTCCCCTGCTTTCCTATTGGAAGGGGGAGGGAGCCAATGGAACAGAGCTGAAAAAACTGCAAAGTATTGTGGGACATGTAGTCCCCATCACCCGCGGCCCCATAACATTCAGTAGGGGTAGGACTGCAGATCCCAGCAAAGCAGAAGGCACCCAGAGGCTGACTGGGAGTTGGGCAGACACCATGAGGCAAGGAAAAGACTGGACCCAGGGGAGAGGTAGTGCCTCCCGGGTCAGCGTACCGTTCCTTTCAAGCATCCACGGCCGGTCGGAACATCCAGTGGCACTGGCCATCCCATGTGCAAATGGATCAGTGTTCTCTATACAGCAATGCAAAATAGAGCTAAATAATGTATATAATGTGTCTATGGTGGTGACATTAGAGCATAAGCTTCTCTGGTCCAGAGAATTATGTGAATGAGTCAGTGTTCTCTGTACAGCACTGTGGAACATGTCAGAGCTATATAAAAGGTATAATAACAGAAGTGTGTGACTGTGGTGGGACATTAGATTCAGAGGCATTGCTAGGCCCTGGCATTTTGGGCACTAGGTCTCTAATCAAGGGTCCCGGGTCTCAGATGTGCAGCCACTACTTCCTAAGGTGGATAGGTGCCACTTACGGCTCTTGTCTAGGTGAGCATACATTAGCTAAAAAGGGAGAAATTTTGTCTAAATGACATAGACATCCTTGTATTGTTCAACCTCTAGCGATGGGTAGAAAGTGTATTAGTAACAGGCCAAACAGTCTTCAACAGAGAATGAAGAAGATGGGATACTGTAGAAAAAAGGAAGAAAGAGTGAAGAGAAGGAAAATAGAAGAGATAGGGTGTTTTTAATCAGCTCTAATGCAGAGGTCCTATAAATATAATAGAAAAAGTAATAATGGCAGAGAGAACCCTGCAGTCACTCTGGAGGCTGCCCTCTTACGTTACGCTAGGTAACCTGTTCTTTAGGGGACCTAGATCTAACTTGTCCGACCGGCCCAATGAGGACTACTCTTGTGGTGTGGCGTAATGCAAGGGCTAAATACCATTCTCCTCTGACCATTTCTCCACATATACCGTTGTGGGGTAATCCCACCCGATCTCATCCATGTAGTATCTCTGATCCTAGTCTGTGGGTGTCCCAAGGAGTAGTTCGCCTGAAGTGCATTATGTCAGACGGGAGACTAATGGGATTTTTCAACCTCAAAGCTAAATATAAGCTTTCAAATTTGCCTTTCTATAATTTTATATCTCAACATATGTTTGGAATACACGCTGAACTTCTTAGCCCTTGTACACACGGTCGGAGATTCCGACGGAATGTGTCCGATCGGACAATTTTGTCGGATATTCTGACTTTGTGTGGTCTACATCGAACTGTTTCCGTCGGAGTATCCGACGGACCAAGTTTTCCAACTTGTTGGTAAAATTTGCAGACAAAATGCTCCGATCGGACATACTCCGATCATGTGTAGAGAATTCCGATCGGACAAAGTGCCACACATGCTCAGATCAAATTCCTACATCAAAGCTATTGGCTACTAGCCTGGTGGTAGTCCCGTTGTAACTAAATAACGTCACCACGTTCTGAACGATCGGATTTTCCGACAACTTTGTCCGACCGTGTGTATGCAACAGTTTCGGACAAAATCCGACGGATTTGGTTGTCGGAATCTCCGACCCGTGTGTACAAGGGCTTAGACCTCTCTAAAAAGGTTTTGTTTAAGGCCGCGTACACACGCGGGGACTGTTCACCCAACTTTGTCCGCTGAACAGTGTTTCAGCGGACAGTCCGCTCGTGTGTGGGCTTTCAGCGGACAGTTTCAGCGAACAGTCCGCTGAACAAGGTTTTTCGGAAATTCCGAAAAACTGTCCGCTGAAACAACAGTTCCCTCGTGTGTAGGCTTGTTCGACAAACTAAGTTCCGCGCATGCTCAGAAAGGATTTACACGCCGAAAGTTATAATGCAGTGTATAGGACGTTGTATTTTTCGTCCCGTCGTACGTGCCGTTCACGTCATCGCGCACGGTTTCAGCAAACTGTTCGTACGTCGTGTGTGGCCATGTCCGTCCATGCTAATTTTGAGCGGACTGTTTGCCGAAACTGTTTGACGGACAAAGTTGGGCGAACAGTCCCCGCGTGTGTACGCGGCCTTAGTGCTAAGATGGTTTATACCTGTAACTTCTATTTTGTGTATTGTATGCTGCATTGCTTGTATCAGATTGATCTTTCCCTCAATAAACATTTTCTACTTGTAAAAAAATAAATAAAAAATAGTAATAATGGTAATGGTTAATCTATAACTGTTATAATATCCTTAAAAGATTTTTTACTATAAAATGTTTTCCTTAGGACACAACTGATTACAGATCGAGGTAAAGGGCCAATCACAGCATCCCTTTACTACATGATCAGCTGTGTCCAATCAGTCGGCTGTCGGCATTCCATTCCTTTCCTTGCGCTAACAGAATGAGGAGAGGAGAGCAGATAACTGGCTTGTGTTATAGGGACTTAAAAAATTTTTTTTTTTTCATTTTAAACATACTTGACATTTCAATGCCAATCAAAATCTTACAAAATGGGGGTGTGATGGAGGTGTATCTTGTGCCAAACAATTTTGGTCCTAAAAGATTTTTTCCTAGCTCAAAAAATTGGAAGGTATGCAAAGTGCAACATTACTGATCAGAGGACAGCGACCCCAATACCTCCATCCCCAAACTGCTGTATAGAGGAATATCCTGCCATTTTATAAAACTCTGGTTAGGCCACATCTGGAGTATTCCGTCCAGTTCGGGTCACCAGTCCTCAGAAGGGATGTGCTGGAGATGGAGAGAGTCCAAGGAAGACCAACAAAATGAATACGGGGATTGGAGGACCTCAATTAGGAGGAACGGCTACAAGCACTAAATGTATTCTCACTGGAGAAGAGACGCTTGGGAGGGGATATGATAGCAATTTACAAATACCTTTTTTTTATTTATTTTTTTTAAAGATATTTGTATTTGATTTAAAGACAAACCAACATACAAAAAGAAAGAAAACTTTGGTTGTTCATTGATATGCATCTACAAGTATTACATTCTTTAAATCAATAACAAAAGGGCAATGAAGTACCGTATTTATCGGCGTATAACACGCACTTTTTCCCCCTTAAAATCGGGGGAAAGTCGTGGGTGCGTGTTATACGCCGATCCCCACTGTCTGTGAGGCTAAAATACTGAGCGCCGCCGAAAAAAAGACCGAGCGGCATCGAAAAAAAGCGGGCCATACTGGGCGGGACTGCGAGCCGAGCCAAGCCGAATACACAGTAGAGTCGGCTCTGTCTTTTTCGGCAGCGCTGGCTCCAGAAACAGCAGGGAGGCGGGACTACGAGCGGAGCCGAGCAGACGGCTCGGTCTTTTTCGGCGGCGCTCGCTGGGTCTGTCTCGGCGGCGGGATATTTAAACATAGGCAAGGCTGAAAACGGCGCTGGGCGAGCTGGAAATGACACTGGCAAGCTGCAAATGACACTATGCAAGGCTGCAAACAGCGGTGGGCAAGCTGCAAATGACACTGATCATTCTGCAATGATGGACAAGGCTGCATTGACGGGCATTTAAATGTAAGTTTTTTTTCCCTTAAACTTCCCTCCTAAAACTTTTTTCCTTAAAATGCCCTCCTAAACTTGGGGTGCGTGTTATACCCCGATAAATACGGTAACAGATATGATTAGAAATTGTAGAGGTATAAAAGTAGATCACGTTAGCATTATGAGTTGCATAGATCAACCGTGGGAATCAGCACTTTAAGGCACATGACACGACCAAGAGTTTTGGGAAACGCATTCACTCTGGGCCAAGGGTCAGAGGACTAGCTATCCATCCGCCCCAGATTTTATGGAATGTCTTCTTCCGTTTCCAGAATTCAAATGTAAGTTTATATAGCGGTATAGAGTGATTAATTAATTTTAACCATAGGGATTTCAGGGAAAACTGTGTTCCCTTCCAAGATAGCAAGATGGTTTTTTTAACATATAAGTACAGAATACGAAGTAATCTCTTAGCATGTGGTGATATGTGTAGTTCCCCAAAGATTCCCAGGAGACAATTCTTAGTGTGAGCAATATTTGGGAGACCTATCGCTGATGAAATGAAACAGCCCACTTCTGTCCAGAAGTCTTGGACCACTGGACATGACCAGAAACAGTGGAGGAAGTCGGCAATCTGGCCACAGCCCTTGAAGCACTCAGATGAGGGTGTCAATGCAATTTTATGTAACCTGGCTGGTGTAAGGTGAGAGTAATGAAAGATTTTAATATGTATAATTCGGTCCCTAGATGAAATAACTGAAGTTTTGTATGTTTCTCTAAATTCGGACCAGTCATCATCCATCAGGATCATAGAGGTCCGCTTTGCCTGAATCTAGGATTAAAATCAGTAACGAGGGTAGCATAGTAGGTAGAGACAAGTTTAGTGGGGTCAGGGTGCCTTAGCAATTTCTCCAGTGGGGGCATGATTGTAGGGTCATCCAAGGAACCAAAGTGGGTACAAACAGCATGTCGGAGCTCATAGTAATAGAATAAGTATGAGCGTGGCAGGTCAAAGTCAGTACACAGCTGGTGGAAAGATTTGAAGCCTTGCGCATCATATAAGGGACATAGGTATTTAACCCCTTTAGACTACCAATGATTGGGGTCAGGTAGGGAGTACAGTTCTTGTAGATTGGGATTAAACCACAGAGGGTTATAGGGGGAAGTCAGCCAGGAATTAGGATTGTTTAGATGTCTTTGAGACAATGGTGCGAAATAATGAAAGGAAGGTTTTAATACGGATGTGCCAGGACGGTCTGGGACCTGACCTCTGTAGATAATGTTATGGAGGGTCTCTAGGGAAGATGCAATGGCTCCCTCCGTGGTGGTACATGCAATGGCTGCAGCTGGGTGCAGCCAGTCATGTACATGGACCAGTTGAGACCCTAGATAGTATAGGTAAAAGTTAGGAAAAGCCAAGCCTGCAAGATGCGTCAGCAGCCTTAGAGTTTCCAGTGCCACCCGATGGGATCGGCCATTCCACAGGAATGCCATGCAGATTATGTCAATACATTTAAAAATAGATTTAGGGATTATACAAGGCGAGTTCGCCAGAACATACAGTAATTTAGGTAAGTAGATCATTTTAAGGGCATTGGCTCTGCCCATAAGATCCAAAGGCAAGTCCACCCATCGTCTGGTTTGCTCTTGTAATTGAGATAATAGGGGTTCAAGGTTATTGACTATGTAGGTAGACAAAGGTGTCTGCACCCTGACTCCAAGATACCTAAAGGAGAACACAACCTGTAATCGGGAGTCCGGGTGAATCTGGGAGGCTGCAGCAGTGTCCAAGGGAAAAAGATATGACTTATCCCAATTCACCTGGAATCCAGAATAGTCGCCAAAGGTGTTATTTTTGGAGAGCAATGTGTGGAGGGACTCATGAGTGTCAGCCAGGTATACCAGGGTATCATCTGCATATAGCGAAAACTCGTTCCTCTATAGTGGTAATGGGAAGACCCTTAATTAAGGGGGAGGAGCGAATTCATACTGCAAGTGGCTCCATAGCCAGGGCAAAGAGGAGAGGTGACAATAGACATCCCTGCCTTGTGCCCCTGGTAATCAGGAAAGAATCGGTTACATGCAAGTTGACTTGGATACCAGAGACTGGAAAGGTATAGAGGAGTTTTATCCAAGCTATCACCCGGGGGCCAAAGCCAGACAGCTGTAAAACCTGAAAGAGATAAGGCCACTCCACACTATCAAAGGCTTTGCAGGTGTCTAGGGATAGGATAGCATGGGTAGGGGAATAGTCGTGTGGGTATTGTATATTGTGGAACAGTCTACAAATGTTCATTCTTGTGGACCTGCCTGGTATAAAGCCCCCTTGATCACTGTTGACCAGAGTCTCAACTACTGTATTCAAATAGTTTGCCAGCACTTTGGCCGGGATTTTAACATCCACATTCATGAGGGATATTGGGCGATATGAATCACACTTAAGAGGGTCTTTGCAAGGTTTTAATAGCAGTATGATCAGAGCATCCCGCATGGAGGGAGGGAGAGTTCCGATATCCAGGGCCTTGTTATATGTATGTAAGAGAAATGGGCATATTAGTTCCTGGAACTGGGCGTACCATCCAGGCCTGGTGTTTTATGTGTTGGTAATTGCGAAATGACAGCAACGATCTCGACAACCGAGGTAGGTGCCTCCAACTCATCTCTCCCCTCAGGCGATAGGGAGGGGAGAGATATGTCGGCCAGGTAATCTTTTAGTTGCGCTTCGGTGTAATCAACTCTAGATGTGTACAGGTTTTTGTAAAAGTTTAGGAAAGTCTCCATGATATCCTCTGGGGTATCGCTAGTCTGGCCCTGTGTAGTTAATAGCATTAGTTACTAATACTAATAAATAAATACTTGTTCATGTTATACTTTGACTCCTTCGATTAGCTACAATACAGACACCTCATTGAAAGTCCCAACCATCTTTATGTAACTGATGGGCACTGATGGACACTGATAGACTGCACTGGTGGGCACTGATAAACTGCACTGATGGGAACTGCTGGACACTGATAGGCTGCACTGATGGACACTGCTAAGCTCCACTGGTGGGCACTGACGAGATGGCACTGATAGAAACATGAAAAGTTAACTCCGGAAGCTATTGCTTCACTTCCGCTTTTTGTCCAGAACTGTTCTGCCTTCAGCTCTATGCTCTGCTGTGATAATGATAGCAGTGGAGGCTGGGGGAAGAACCATCAGCTAAATGGTGGGACCATGGCTGTCCGGCTATGGTCCGTCATTTAGTGATGCTTGCTATAAAAGGCTACTTTATACGTTTCCATCAGTGCCATCTCGTCAGTGCCCACCAGGGGAGCTCATCAGTGTCCATTAGTGCAGCCTATCAGTGCCCACCAGTGCCCACCAGCGCAGCCTATCAGTGTCCATCAGTGCAGCCTATCAGTGCCCACCAGTGCAGCCTATCAGTGCCCACCAGTGCAGCCTATCAGTGCCCACCAGTGCAGCCTATCAGTGTCCATCAGTGCAGCCTATCAGTGCCCACCAGTGCCCACCAGTGCAGCCTATCAGTGTCCATCAGTGCAGCCTATCAGTGTCCATCAGTGCAGCCTATCAGTGCCCACCAGTGCCCACCAGTGCAGCCTATCAGTGCCCACCAGTGCCCACCAGTGCAGGCCATCAGTGTCCATCAGTGCCCATCAGTTACATAGAGAAAGAGGGTCGGGACGTTTAATGAGGTGTCTGTATTGTAGCTAATCGAAGGAGTCAAAGTATAACATGAACAAGTATTTATTTGTTTGCCATGATTGAGTAGGTGCATGGCAGACAATACATGCAATAATGGCATATAATATAACAAAACATGTATCCAAAACATTTATATGTTAAAAACATGAATAGAATATACAATAATATTGTCCTCAATAATAAAAAATCATTATACTATAACAGTTGTAATCCACGGCCTTGCCTGAATCTAAAGATCATGTAAGTATGTATGCATTACATTGCATCTTCATGGGATCTATCCAATCATCAGGGGTGGATGCATGATACATATATCTGCTCAGTGTGAAACAAACACACCGCCGGGGTGCTGGGGACGAAAGGAATGCCTGGTCCGGAAGCTGTGGTAGTAGGGTCCAATAGGAACACAGGGAACAAGAGTATGGATGTAACCCAGAGTATCTGGAACAATCTAACAAAGGGGCCCCATTCTAGTGTTGCTGACATAGGAGTAGAAGCCAGCGATGTCTGGTGCAGACTGCACAGCATGTGTATCAGTCAGAGTGCCCATAAGTGCCATCTCATCAGTGCCCACCAGTGCAGCCTATCAGTGTCCATTAATGCAGCCTCGTTAGACAATACACACAGGCATCGCTAGAGGGAGGGAGCCTTGGGCAGTTCGTCCGTGTTGCCACCCCTCTCAAAGTGCCATCTGGGTCCCATGGACCTACCGGGACCCATGGTAGGGGCGGCCCTGGGGGCAGTGAACATCACAGGGTGGGGGGGGGGGGGGTGATATGAGGGGGAGCAGAGAACACTACTGTGGAGAGTGGAGGGAGGGAGAGGACACTGCTATGGGGGGGGGGGGTGATGTAAAGGAGGTGACGGAGGAAATTGCTGTGAAAGGGAGATTTGTGATATGCAGGGGAGCTGACAATCTTAGAAAGTGATTGTGATATAAAAGGAGGGGGGGCTGTGATATGAAGGACCCGAGCCATCGCACAAAACATGCAATTCGGACCTCTGGCGGAAGGACATTTTTGTGACCGGACCTCCATGAATTTTAATTCAATAGCCATGCTTTATAACAACAAACTTCTCTGCTCCTTCAGCCAGGCAATTTAGACTCTCAACAGCTGTAAAATCAGCAGTAATTCTGTCGCAGGTCATGTGGCCACTGTCAAGCGCATCAAACAACATTCTCGTTGCCCCCTATTGGGATGCATAATGCAGTGTAAGGAGGCCCAGCAGGACACATTTCAACGTCCCCCCGAGGGGATCACAAAATACACAGAAAACAAAAACAGTTAATGATAAGCAGAAAGTAGCTGCTCTACTCCTGGAGGGAAGGGAATAAGTGTGTTGATAAAAATCATATCGTCAGCATAATAAAAATTTTTTTTATCTCTCTAGTGACACTTTGCCAGGTCCTCAAAGAGGATTGAAAATAATGAGCTGGCTGGGGGGGGGGCAAGGGTGTAGTGATGTCGGCATGGCCGGCTGGTGCTAAACATTGCACCGACAGCAGAGGTTTTTTTTGAACCTCGATCTGTAGTTGTTAATTCGATCTATAAATGTCTGAGAAAATCCCCCTGAATCCTGCAATTTGCTTAGCAAAAATGGGTCCATTTTAATTACAGTTATAGGAGTACTAAAGTCACTCTCATTGGATTTAGCACTTGTTGTCTACCAAGGTACATTTATAAATGCCATCGGAGACAAGTGGTTAAAGAATAACTCCGCTTCTTTTGAGGGAAAAAAAATCCCCTCTGGGTGATCTATGTACATTGCAGGGATTTTAACGAACTTTGTCGCAGATTTCTACCTTTTGTTATTCTGAAGAAAAAGCTGTTTGCCTGTGAACATGCACACAGTAAAATGTGAATGGGAGTGAATTTATAAAGAACAATTAGCTGCTGCGCCAGTGGTGGCTGTGCCCATCAAACACAGCCACTGTGCCATCAAACACAGCCACTGTGCCATCAAACGCTGCCACTGTGCCATCAAACACAGCCATGGTGCCATCAAAAGCAGCCACTGTGCCATCAAATGCAGCCACGGTGCCATCAAAAGCAGCCACTGTGCCATCAAATGCCCCCACTGTGCCCATCAAACACTGCCATTGTGCCCATCCAATGCTCCCACTGTGCCCATCAAATGATCCCACTGCGCCATCAAATGCTCCCACTGTGCCATGAAATGCTGCCACTGTGCCCATCAAATGATCCCACTGTGCCATCAAATGTTGCCACTGTGCCCATCAAATGCTACCACTGGTCCCCCACCTGCCATCTGCCCGGCACTTACCCTGTCTCGGTTGGGCAGCGGGTGACCGTGACAGGTGGTGTCCTCCATGTTCCTCCATGTCCTCGATGTCTTCTCCCATTTTCTCCTCCCGTCCTCTCCTATGATTGGACGCCTTATAGACGTCCAATCACATTGCCTGTCGTTTCAGCCAATCAGGTGACGGCTAACAGACCCAAGCACCTGATTGGCAGAGAGGCAGTTCAGTGTTAGGAAAGCGAATATTCATTCGCTTTTCTAACACAACTGGGTGAACTGTGAGCGCCAAGCATGGCGCTCACTTTTTACCTTTTTTGATGCCTATTAGAGCCTATGGTTCTAATCCTAGACAAAAAACAACAGATGCGCTCAGGATGCAGGTATAATGGATAGCAACAATAGGAGTGATAAACGCAGGACCTAAAAATGGATATAAAATATAAAAAGTCCAGGGATAAGGGTAAATTGTCCAATAATTTGGAGATAGTGTATCTTGAAGGATGATGATGATGATGATAATGTAGGATGGAGTCTTGGGTAACAAGCACTAAAGGCCAGCTTTTCTCAAGAGTGAAACCAACTAAGGATATCAAAAAACACAGAAAAGCGTCTCTAAAGGCAATATTTAATGTGCAATATAATAAAGGTATCCAACACTTACATCTAGGTAAGGACTGGTATGCTCATGGGAGGCTGAAATCTCTTTGGGTCATTTCCAGCATCTAAAGTGTGTCCTGAGCGATCATTGAGTCCAGGCTGTGAGAGCTGCCAGGAGCCAGAGAGGAAGCCGGATAATCCCTTGGAGGAGATGATGACAGTCAGCTCGTGGAGCGACGCTTTTGGGCGTGTGACATCAGTGGGATTGGGGAAAACCACAACGCGTTTCAGACCATGAGCGAGGCTCGCACAGAGCATGCACGCTCCTTTCTCAAGTGTACAGGGGAAAGGAAAGGGGCGAGATTTAAATGCTCTGCCCAGAGAGAATGCCAGCTGGCTGATTGCTTGATGGATATACTGAACAGCCAATAGTATAACTAAACTATGCAGTAAGGATGGAGATAACATTTAAGCAGAATCAAATATTGTTACTATAAACTCAATAATGGTTAAAAAATGAGATATATATATATATATATATATATATATATATATATTGTAAGGGATCTTCCCGGGGTAGGGTGTGTTTGGACACAGTTCACAGCAGACTTGGAATATATGAAGCAGATCTTGGCGTTTATTCGTGGTACAAACAGTCCAGCAAACAAAACATACAGCAACACCGTGCTTTCTAAGTACAACAAAATAAACAAAAGACCTAGCCCGGCTGGGCGCTTACTAACAGGTTCTTCTCACCTATCTGACATTTATAAAGACAGCGTCTTTTCGTCTGGATATCGCAGGGTGGGTTTTAGCTCCAGCAGTGGCTGTGCTTGCAGCTTCCTTCAACATACAGGCTGTTCATTCCCTGGCTGGGAGCAATCACCTGCAGACCCTACAGAGCCTTTAGCTTCCCAGGCTAATTAGGATCCAAGCTCACCTGATCCCAAACCCAGAACTGGATCGGGGGATGTGGAATGACAGGTCCCTCTACCAAACCTACCTGCCATTCCATATAAACCCAGGCCCGGCAAAATTAAATAACAATTCAGCAGCATATCACTGCTGAGAAACTGAACCATCCTGGATTTACCATCTCACACTGTGTAGCAACCTAGGTGAGATGTACACCCCCTCGATCACTTCTCCAGTGACATGTCTACATATCCCCCCCCTCTTTTTCAGACCGGAGGGCTGAGCCTTTTGTCCCCACAGACAACTTACCCTCGACAATGCGTCAGCATTTGCCTGTAATTTCCCTGGCCTGTGTTCCACAGTGAAATTAAAGTTTTGTAGGGAGAGAAACCATCTAGTCACTCTTGCATTTCTCTCCTTGTTTAACTTCATCCATGTTAGGGGGGCATGGTCTGTCACCAACTTGAATTTCCTGCCTAGCAAGTAATACTTTAACGATTCTAGGGCCCACTTTACTGCCAAACACTCTCGCTCCACAATGGCATAATTTTTCTCGGCCGGGGTTAATTTTCTACTCAAGTACGTCACCGGATGCTCCTCACCATTCACTACTTGTGAGAGTACTGCACCTAAGCCTGTGTTAGAGGCATCTGTCTGGACCAGAAACTCTCGTTTGAAATCGGGGGTAACTAACACAGGTGGTTGGCACAAGGCAGACTTAAGGCTTTGGAAAGCCTTCTCGGCCTCTGGGGTCCACGTGACCATTGCTGTCTTTCCGCCCTTTGTCAAGTCAGTTAGTGGAGCAGCAACTGAGGCAAAGTTCGGCACAAACCTACGGTAATACCCCGTAATACCCAGGAAAGCTCTAACCTGTTTCCTTGTCAGGGGTCTAGGCCAATTCTGTATTGCCTCAATTTTATTTAGCTGTGGCTTAATCAACCCTCTCCCAATAATGTAGCCTAGATATTTGGCCTCTTCTAGGGCTAGAGCACACTTCTCGGCATTTATGGTCAACCCCGCATCACTTATGGCATCCAACACGGCCTGTACCTTACAGAGGTGACTTTCCCAATCAGGGCTAAAAATGACCACATCATCGAGGTAGGCAGCTGAGTAATCACGATGTGGTCGCAGAATCAAGTCCATCAACCTCTGGAAAGTTGCAGGCGCTCTATGTAACCCGAACGGCATCACTACATACTGGAATAGCCCATCAGGGGTGGAGAAAGCAGTTTTCTCTTTAGCCTCACCAGAAAGTGGAATCTGCCAGTAGCCCTTTGTGAGATCGAGAGTGGTTATGTACCTGGCGTTACCCAACTTCTCAATCAACTCATCTACCCTGGGCATAGGATACGCATCGAACTTGGAGATCTCATTCAACTTTCTGAAATCGTTACAGAACCTCCAAGTTCCATTGGGCTTTGGGATTAGCACAATTGGGCTGGACCATTCACTCTGTGACACCTCAATTACCCCCAGAGCAAGCATACGTTTTACCTCGGCAGATACGGCTTCCCTACGTGCCTCCGGTATCCTATAGGGCTTAAGGTTTACTCTGCTTCTAGGCTCAGTTTCAATGTGATGATGGATGAGGTGTGTACGCCCTGGGAGGTCAGAGAACTTTTTTTTGTTTTTCTGTAAAAATTCCTGAGCCTCCTGTTTCTGTGACACTGATAGAGTATCACCTACCTTGACTGGAGGGATTGGTTGTGACAAATCATTAACAGTATTTGTCGCCACCAAGGATTCCCTGTCTTTCCAGGGCTTGATCAAGTTTATGTGATAAACTTGGAAAGGCTTCCTTCTACCTGGTTGGTGCACCTTGTAGTTCACCTCACTGATCTTTTCAACAATTTCATAAGGACCTTGCCACTTCGCCAAGAATTTACTCTCAACAGTGGGGACTAGTATAAGGACCCTATCGCCTGGGTTGAATGTCCTGATTCTTGCGGACCGGTTGTAAATTCTACTTTGGGCCTCTTGAGCCCTCTGGAGGTGTTCCCTTACCAGGGGCATTACAGTGGCTATACGGTCCTGCATTTGTGCTACATGCTCAATAACACTCTTGTATGGGGTGGACTCATTCTCCCATGTCTCTTTTGCAATGTCCAGTAGACCCCTAGGGTGATGACCATAGACCAACTCGAATGGTGAGAACCCTGTGGACGCTTGGGGCACCTCCCTAATAGCAAACATGAGGTAGGATAATAAATGATCCCAGTCACGACCATCTTTTGCCACCACTTTCTTCAACATATGTTTCAAAGTCTTATTAAATCTCTCCACCAATCCGTCCGTCTGGGGGTGGTACACAGAGGTACGGATGTGTGAGATTTTAAATAGTTTGCATAATTCCTTCATTACTTTCGACATAAATGGCGTACCTTGGTCAGTTAGGATTTCTTTGGGGATCCCAGTCCTAGAGAACATATAAAACAACTCACGTGCAATTGTTTTAGATGCAGTGTTTCTTAAGGGTACAGCCTCAGGATAGCGGGTCGCATAATCCAGGACTACCAAAATATACTGGTGTCCTCTAGCTGACTTTACAATGGGACCCACTAAATCCATGGCAATACGCTCAAAAGGCACCTCTATAATAGGGAGCGAAACCAAAGGACTGCGAAAATGTGACACTGGGGCACTAACCTGACATGTGGGGCACGACTCACAGTATTTTTTAATGTCATCATATATGGCCGGCCAAAAAAACCTCTGGAGAACCCTCTCTCGCGTTTTGTCAGTCCCCAAGTGTCCCCCAAGAACATGGTTATGTGCCATGTCAAGCACCTGACGCCGGTACGGCTTAGGTACCAGAAGCTGTTCCACAATCTCATCTTTAACCTTATTGACTCTATAGAAAAGATCATTAGTCACCGAAAAATGTGGAAATCTTTTTTCAGCATCTGGTTCCTGAGGTACCCCGTTCATAACAGCAACCTGCTCTCTCGCATTTTTGAGAGTGGGGTCCTGTAATTGTGCAGTCCCAAAATTATCGCTAGACACCTCTAAGTCTAGTATATTTTGCTCAGTGGGAGGATCCTCCTCCCCAACCAGGACCTGCAAAGGAAAACAATCATTTTCATCCTGCATACTTTTATCATTCACAGCGGACAAGGCAACCTCCTTAGAGGTATCCTCACTCCTTTTGGGGATTTCTCTTTTTTCCCAGAGAGCCCAGAATAACGGAAAATCGCGGCCCAATATTACATCATGCATGAGGTTTTTAACCACACCCACTTCATATTGTACGGTGCCTTGTTTAGTCCCGACTTTAGCCCGCACTATAGGGTACACTTTTGTATCACCATGTATGCACACAACACTCATATGCTTGTTAGGCTCTAAGTCCCCAGCCACCAGGCTAGCATGCACCAAGGTTACGAGGCTTCCTGAGTCCATTAACGCTTTAACAGGAAAGTCATTGATTGTGATGTTGCAGATTTGCGGTTCAGTCTCTAGTCCAGGAACTGCAGCACAAGATGGTTCCGCAAATAGCGACTGACGCCGGCTAGCGTCACATTCCATGGGTTCAGAGGTAAGAGGGCAATGGGCAGACACGTGTCCCGCCTCATGGCATCTCCAACACTGGATAGGGCTTGGTCTCTTTGGCAAGGAGTCCTTTTCAGAGCCCCTTAGCCACCCGGGACCATCACCAGTCTTTTGTCCCTGAGACACCACTTGAGCCCTTTTCCCCCCATCAGCACCCCTCCACACTCCCCCAACAGATGGAAGTCTCTTACCAGCTGACGGCACAGATCTGGCGCTCCGGGGAGGTGAAGATGCTGCAGGAACATCGCGGAGGTAGTCCTCAGTCGCCTGGAACCTCTCCACAAGGTTGACAAGTTCGTTTGCGTCCCTAGGATCACCTTGTCCCACCCAGCGTTGCAGGTCAGTAGGAAGCGCTCGGAGGTAGCGATCCATCACGACCTTCTCTAGGATTTGTGCAGGAGTAGAAGTGTCTGGCTCCAACCACTTTCTTGCCAAATGGATTAGGTCATACATCTGGGACCTCGCTGATTTGTCCAGACTGTAGCTCCAGTTGCGTACCCTCCGGGCACGGACTGCAGTAGTAACTCCTAGTCGGGCAAGTATCTCCTCTTTTAGCCGAGTATAGTCCTTAACCTCTTGCTCACTGAGGTCATAGTAGGCCTTTTGGGGTTCACCTGTTAAATAGGGTGCAATTACCTCTGCCCACTCAGCAGCTGGTAACTTCTCTCGCTCAGCCACGCGCTCAAATACTGTTAGAAAGGCCTCAACATCGTCCTCAGCAGTCATCTTTTGCAGCGCTTTCTGCACAGTCCTTCTCCCAAAAAAAATCTCTGGAGCGGCTCCCTCCATTGTGGGTGGATTAGCAACCACAGGCGCCTCTCGATTTACTATCAGGTGCTCGATAAGTTGTTGTTGGCTTTGGCGCAAAGCTTGCAACTCTTCCTTATGCATCCGCTGTTGTGCAGCCATCATCTGCTGTTGTGCAGCCATGGACTGTTGTTGTGCAGCCATGGACTGTTCATGTCGTCTATTGGCCTCTGTCTGAGCCTGCTGTTGTGCAGCCATCATCTGCTGTTGTTCAGCCATGGACTGTTCATGTCGTCTATTGGCCTCTGTCTGAGCCTGCTGTTGTTGCAAACTCACTTGCATAAACTGCTTCAGCATCTCCTCCATGTTGCTGGACTGTTTTTGGAGTGTAGTTGCAGCTTTCACCCAGGACATCAGCAGCTGTAGCCAAGTCTGTCCACACCGTTGCCCCTAGCAACCGCGTTGCCCGCTACCTCCACCAATTGTAAGGGATCTTCCCGGGGTAGGGTGTGTTTGGACACAGTTCACAGCAGACTTGGAATATATGAAGCAGATCTTGGCGTTTATTCGTGGTACAAACAGTCCAGCAAACAAAACATACAGCAACACCGTGCTTTCTAAGTACAACAAAATAAACAAAAGACCTAGCCCGGCTGGGTGCTTACTAACAGGTTCTTCTCACCTATCTGACATTTATAAAGACAGCGTCTTTTCGTCTGGATATCGCAGGGTGGGTTTTAGCTCCAGCAGTGGCTGTGCTTGCAGCTTCCTTCAACATACAGGCTGTTCATTCCCTGGCTGGGAGCAATCACCTGCAGACCCTACAGAGCCTTTAGCTTCCCAGGCTAATTAGGATCCAAGCTCACCTGATCCCAAACCCAGAACTGGATCGGGGGATGTGGAATGACAGGTCCCTCTACCAAACCTACCTGCCATTCCATATAAACCCAGGCCCGGCAAAATTAAATAACAATTCAGCAGCATATCACTGCTGAGAAACTGAACCATCCTGGATTTACCATCTCACACTGTGTAGCAACCTAGGTGAGATGTACACCCCCTCGATCACTTCTCCAGTGACATGTCTACAATATATATACACATACATACATATACACACACACATGCGTGCGCGATGGATGCTCGTCGATAAAATGTGTGATTAAAATAAATAAAAATAAATATGAATTTAATTATAAAAATTAATGATATGAATTAATAGTTCAGAACAGCTATTAGGTAGATAGGGCAGGGGTCAGTTTATTTATGAAAGTATAGTTCACACACAGGTACATATAATAGTGCTTACTTCCAATTCCTCATTAAGCCCATTAGACACAAGGGTGTCTAGATCAGTGGTCATCAACCCTGTCCTCAGGGCCCATTAACAGGCCAGGTTTGCAAGATAACTGGAATACATGTGCAGTGCCAGGCAGAAATCACTCTTTGATGGAAAATCTCAGCAGAAGGGGGGAAAAAAAAGGTTTTAATCCTTCTCTACTTTTTGCTTCGGATAGATTTTAGGATGTCAGCTCTGATCGTTTCTAACAGGGCCGGATTAAGAGCATCATGTGCTTGGTGCTGAGGATTTTGGTGGGCCTTTTAGGGGGCACCCTTCTGTGCTTCTAAGAGCCTGTGTTGGCATGAAACCCGGACACATGAACCCAAACCCGAACTGTCCGGGTGAATCCTGGACAGGTGGCAACCCTAGTGACCACAGTTACTGGAGTAGAAAGTCATGGAAAATCCAAAACTTTATAGTAATCAACGAAAAAGAGGAAATCTTCTAATGGAGATCCGTTCCAGTGATAACCATCTAACAGGGAAATTTCCTTTGGGGAAATGCTCTCTCACTTCCTGTTGTGTCTCCAGAACAATAAAAAGATTAGGGAAAACTTCCCGATGGCTCACAGACAGTAAAATAAAACCGTTTTGGAGTTTTAACCGTTTCCTACTGTAAGTTATACTTTAGCCCCTGCATAGGCCAATTGCCTTTACTGGTGGTTATGATAATCACATGAGCCTATCCAACATTCTGTATCAAGAAATAAAAAATTTGTATTGTTTTGGACATCTTTTCAGTATACGAGATAGTCAGTCTGTGCCAAAGACCCGTTAGTTATTCAATGCCAGCGTTGGCTGGCGACTTGTTTACGAACGTCCAGCTCTGCACCGAGGAACTCAATCCAATTCACTGTCCTTGCAGGAGGCAGGAAGATATCCCTGACAGTTGCACATTCTCGCAGCTTGGCAGGTTCTCTTCAGTAAACAGACCTCCCTCGCTGGCCGGTCACCATGCTGTGCTGGAGCTTTTAACGCAGATGGACAAACCAGTCCAAGAACAGAGGACTTTTCAATTCCCGAGCACAGCACCAAGCTTTGATCCTTAACAAAACAGCACGTGACAAGCCCACGTTCCAGATCTTGAAAAAACATTGTGTCTCGCAAGAGTGTCTTGTATATCTATATCTATATATATATCTATATATATATATATATATATATATCTCTATATATAAAGATATATATATATCTATATATATATATATATATATATATATATATATCTCTATATATAAAGATATATCTATATATATATATATATATATATATATATATATATATATATATATATATATATATATATATATATATATATATATATATATATATATATATGCGTGTATTTATTTTTTAAATTGCAAATTCTTGGAAACCGAAACACTATTATTTACAAAAATATTGTTGCAGAACAGCATAAAATAGGCACTGCTTTGGAGATTTCCAGGGGATCTTTTTTTGTTTCTTTTTGCTACATCATGCTTTTTTTCCCCCATGTCACTTAACCACTTTCAGACCGGACCATTTTGCTGATCAAAGACCAGACCACTTTTTTGCGATTCGGCACTGCGTCACTTTAACTGGCAATTGCGCGGTCGTGCGACGTGGCTCCCAAACAAAATTGACGTCCTTTTTTTCCCCACAAATAGAGCTTTCTTTTGGTGGTATTTGATCACCCCTGCGGTTTTTATTTTTTGCGCTATAAACAAAAATAGAGCGACAATTTTTAAAAAAACGCATTATTTATTTGTTATAATAAATACCCCCCAAAAATATATAAAAAAAACTTTTTTTTCCCTCAGTTTAGGCCGATACGTATTCTTCTACATATTTTTGGTATAAAAAAAAAAATCGCAATAAGCGATTATTGATTGGTTTGCGCAAAAGTTATAGCGTTTACAAAATAGGGTATAGTTTTATGGCATTTTTATTAATCATTTTATTTTATGTATTTTTTTACTAGTAATGGCGGCGACCAGCGATTTTTATTGTGACTGCGACATTATGGCGGACACATCGGACATTTTTGACACATTTTTGGGACCATTGTCATTTATACAGCAATCACTGCTATATAAATGCAGTGATTCCTGTGTAAATGACACTGGCAGTGAAGGGGTTAACCAGTAGGTGGCAGTGTAGGGGTTAAGTGTTCCTAGGGGCGTGTTACTAACTGTTGGGGGCTGGGCTTTCATTTAGTGAACACTGATCTCTGCTCCAATCACATGGAGCAGAGATCAGCGTCACTAGTTGCTAGGCAGAATAGGGAAATGCTGTTTACAACGGCATTTCTCCATTCAGCCGCCCCGTGAGACGATCGTGGGTATACCCGTGGCGATCGAGTCCGCAGGACCCGCGACCGGACTCACGGGGGTCCCTACGGGCACGCAAGCTCGCCAGCGGCGGCGCGCTCGCGATGGCAGGTCGGCATTAAAGATTGGATGTACCTGTACGCCAATATGCCTGCCCGTGCCATTCTGCCGATGTACATCGGTGTATACACCGCTCCTGCCCATTGAAATCCATGGGGCAGCACGGCTATACCGCTGGCAAAGCGCCTCTGCAGAGGCACTTTGCTGTGGTTTTCAACCCTTTCTCGGATGCTAACAGCGGGTAAAACCGCCCAGCTAGCAACCGAATAGCTCCGTGAATCCGATGGTTTACCGCCGACGCACTTTCCGCCCCAGTGTGAAAGGGGCCTAACTTAGAGACTTGCTACAAAGTTACAATATAAAGTTTAAGTGATCAGTGGGGGAGAGGAGACTGAGAAAATGCTTTCCCCAGCCTGCAGCAGAGTGGGGAGCACTTTACAGTCTAGGCAAAGTCACTGAATGGAGCTCAATTATATAAATATTTAAAAAAAGACATATCTTGAAATTATGCTGTTTCTGTATATTGGGAGAGGTCAGGAATTTATTCACGCAGGTTTGTAAAGTGACATTTTACCCACCCAGTGACAAAGCACCCGTTCACACCAGAATCACACAGGAATGCGCTCCACATTCCTGTGCCTTCCCCTGCGGTGCAATTTGGCAATCTATTCATTTGAATGGGCCGCGAAATTGCTCCAGAACACATAAAAATGAGTGCGACCATTGCTTGGAAAAAATGCGCCACACCAAATCACATCGCACTGCGTTTGTAATCTGCATCCGGAGTCTCCCAAACAATGTATTGAAATCCGCAGCAGATCGCAAAGGCGGTGCGTTTTGAAAGTGGTGCACAGGATGCGTCTTTCCAGACCTGCCTTCTGGTTTGAACCCGTCCTGAAGGCAAAAAAGCAAAAAACGTGACTGTGAATGCAATGTAAGGATTTGCATGCAACTTCAGCTGCCTATTTCTTTAAGGACTGCTATGCGGTTGTCACAGAAGGCCATTTCTGCTTTTTATCACGATATGCTCATTTTTGAAGTGCTGTGACAGGTTTCCTTTAATCTGAATAATGTATGATATCATACAACCAGCGTCTGCCGGCTTTGGCATTACTTCTGGGGGGGAATAACAGCCTCTGACCACATCATTAAGTGCTGTACAGTCCATCCATTTATTTGCTAAAGTAGATGGACAATATTTCTCAGACATATTTAATGATTTTGGCGATTCTTTACTTTGAAAATATAATCGCGTCCTTGTAATTAGACCAGGGATATTTAATATTTCAGCAGAGCTTGCTTGCACTGAGACAGAATAAAATCACTGATGGCCGGCGCAGCATGTATATAAAATGAGCAAGTAGGATCGGGGCCTGCATACAAATCAACACATCAATGTTAATGGCATTAAAGGGGGACTTCAAGCAGACTCCAACTCACCTTTGGCAGCAACCAAGGTAGGTTCACAAACCCACAAGCTACAGGACACTTACAGGTCAGAGAGCTCCAAACCGACTTTTCTAAAGACAAATGTAAACCAAAATTCCCAAATTTAACAACTTGCTTACTGGGCAATTAAACCCCCCCCCCCCCTCCTCCTGCCCAGACCAATTATTAGCTTTCAGCGCTGATGCATTTTGAATGACAATTGCGCTGTCATTACAACACTGCACCCAAATAACATTTTTATCTTTTTTTTTCTTCACACAAATAGAGCTTTCTTTTGGAGGTATTTAATCACAGCTGGCTGGGGTTTTTATTTTTTGCTCAACAAACAAAAAACATGGAAAATGTTGAAAAAAACAAATCATGTTTCATAGTTTGTTATAAAATTTAGCAAACAGGTAATTTTTCTCCTTCATTGATATGCGCTGATGAGGCGGCACTGGTGTGGGGCGCTGATAGACTGCGCTGATGGGCACTGATAGGCACAGTTAAAGCGGGAGTCCGCCTTTTTTTTTTTTAAAGCCAGACACTTACATGTCCAGCGCGCCCGCGATGTCGGCACCCAAAGCGGATCTCTCGATCGTCTCTCGTGTGCTGCCGCCGCCATCTTGGGTATGGGAATCAGGAAGTGGAGCCTTTCGGCTTCATTTCCCGGTTCCCTACTGCGCATGCGCGAGTCAAGCTGCACAATAAGGATGGTCCCCGCTGTCTCTGGGATCCATGTGTTTCGCAGCAGGCAGCGGGGGAACCTTCGAAAAGGGGCGTCGATTCTGCGGAAAGGGGCATACCTTCTGCAGAATCTACGCCGGAAATGGGTGCAGATACCTGTACTGTACAGGTACCTGCACCCCCTCCCCCCTGAAAGGTGCCAATTGTGGCGCCGGATGGGGGGAGGATTCCAATGAGCAGAAGGTCCACTTTAGGGTGGACCTCCGCTTTAAGGCGGCACTGATGGGGACAGATAAGATGGTACTGATGGGCACAGTTAAAGAGGAAGTAAACCCTGATGAGTTTACTTCCTCTTTGATTCCCTGCAAAGGTAAAGCATAATGGACTACTATGCATCACATCACATCGCATCACATCGCATCGCATAGTAGCCCATTATGTGTCACTTACCTGACACAGGAGCCAGCGAAGTCACCGCTGTCCCCTGTAGTCCGGAGCATCCATCTTCTCGGGTCTCTCTGCTCCGTCCCTGTCATTCGACGAAGCCGCGATGACGTCACTCCCGTGCATGCGCATGGGAGCCACCACTCGCGGCATATCGCCGATGACAGCGGCGCGCTCAGTGCGCCTGCGCGCCGCTGTCTACGGCGCATGCGCCGTAGACAGCGATGCCTGTGTTTTGGCAAATATCTCCTAAACCGTGTAGGTTTAGGAGATATTTCTTGGACCTACAGGTAAGCCTTAATCTAGGCTTACCTGTAGATCAAAGTGGTTTGTAAGGGTTTACAACCACTTTAAGGCGGCACTCATGGGGACAGATAAGATGGTACTGATGGGCACAGATAAGAC
The DNA here is from genome assembly GCF_037356315.1 of Lithobates pipiens. NCBI lineage: Eukaryota > Metazoa > Chordata > Amphibia > Anura > Ranidae > Lithobates > Lithobates pipiens. The sequence continues at coordinate 2,439,275 of NW_027507696.1, read as the reverse complement.
AGCACTGATGGCCACTGATAAGATGGCACTGATGGGTGGCACTGAAGGGTGGCACTGAAGGGCACTGACGCTGTCAGCGCGAGGAGAACAAAAAGCAGATTCCTGGCTCTGTTTACATCACATGATCAGCTGTCATTGGCTGACCGCTGATCACATGGTAAGGGGTCAGGATCGTCACCTTACTCCGATCTGTGATCAGCCGAGTCTCATAGAATCGCTGATCACAGAGCACGCCACTCGCCCTGCAGGGGGGGGGGGGGCAGGCTGCTCGGGCACGGGAGGACGTCTATTGACATACTCCCAGCAAATTAGGTCCGCACTGTAGCCATCATTTAGCTATAGCGCGGATCTGAAGAAGTTAACTACTTACAGACTGGAAGATTTTCCCCCTTAATGACCAGGCCATTTTTTGCCATACGGCACTGCATCACTTTAACTGACAATTGCGCAGTCATGCGATGCTGTACCCAAACAAAATTGACTTCCTTTTTTCCCACAAAAGCTTTCTTTTGGTGGTATTTGATCACCTCTGCAGTTTTTTTTTTTTTTTTGCGCTATAAACAAAAAAGGAGCGACAATTTTGAAAAAAAAAACAACACATTTTTTACTTTTTTGTTATAATAAATATCCCAAAAAAATAAAAGAATTCTTCATCAGTTTAGAGCAATATGTATTCTTCTACATATTTTTGGGAAAAAAAATGCAATAAGCATATATTGATTGGTTTGCTCAAAATTTATAGCGTCTACAAAATAGGGGATAGATTTATGGCAGTTTTATTATTATATTTTTTTTTTTTGATTTTCAGCAGGACTGCGACATTGCGGCGGACAGATCGGACACTTTTGACACTTTTTTGGGGACCATTGACATTTATACAGCAATCGGTGTTATTAAAATACACCGAATACTGTGTAAATGCCACTGACAGGGAAGGGGTTAACACTAGGGGGCGATCAAGGGGTTAAATGTGTTCCCTGGGAGGTGTTTCTAACTGTGGGGTGGTGGGACTGACTGGAGGAGGAGAGAGATCGCCTCCTAATCACTAGGAACAGACGATCTCTCTAGGGTTGCCACCTTTTCTTCAAGTCAAACCTGAACACTTTAGCGGCGCACAGCAACACAGGGGAGAGAAGGGAGGAGACTTCAGTCACAGACAAGGATGGATGGTGAGCTCACTCACCCCTTGGCCATCAGCACCTCTCATCGAGATCTATAGAGGCTGCTGGGCTTCAAATTTCCATCCCCAACTTTTCTTTTCTTAAGGCACAGCGCCCAGGATTGGAGTGTGGGGGGGGGGGGGAGAAGTGCAGACCGAGCCCTCTCTCCTCTCCCGTCTGTGTGTGTTCGGGAGGGACTGTTAGTGTTGGCTTTGGGCAGTGTGAAGGAGGGTAACAGACACTCTCAGCTTAGACAACTACAGCCAGCAACCCTGCTGGGAAGCCATAGTCCATTATGAATAATGTGTCCAGGTTTCAGGCAGTCTGAAACCCGGACGCATGATTCCAAACCTGAACTGTCCGGGTGAATCCTGGACAGGTGGCAACCCTAGATCTCTCTCTCCCCCCGTCAGAACGGGGATCTGTCTGTTTACATTGACAGATCCCCATTCTTGCTCTTTTTCTCGCAATCTCATGTGGCTGGTGGAAATCCTGACCACCCGCCTCGAGCATCAGGTCCCCCACCGTGCAGCGGGCGCACGCGCGCCTGCTATGGCACTTAAAGGAGCTAAAATACATCTATGGAGATTTGATGGAACAAGCCGACCTGCTGCAGTATAATGACGGCCACTGGTCAGCAAGTTGATAAAGTAGAATTATAGGCAGTTTTTATTTTCATTTTGGATAGAGTTCCCTGTAAGGTTTATTTTTGCCCTATTTGTCCCAATGGGGAGATTTACCTTCACTTCCTGTCCCATAGCCAAACAGGAAGTGAGAAGAAATCCTTGCAAATTAAGGGAATATCTGGGGGGACTTGCAGGTCACCACAACTAGTGTTTTCCCTCTATTACATTTTTGGGGACAACTCAAAATTTTGGATTTTCTTTAACTTTCAATGAAATGGTAAACAGGACAAATCGAGAGGGTGGATCTCATTAAGGGGGATACAGACATGAAATAAAAACTAACAGGTGTTCTAATCCTTCTCCCCGCACTAAAAAAAATGTTTGCCTTTAGTTATATCTTAAGGTAAAAAAAAAACACCCCACTTACTACCCCCCCCCACCCCAAAACACTTACCTGTGCCTGTCCAGCACTGTCCCAGCTGCAGGTCTTCTCTCCCCTCTCTGCTATTCCTCACAGGAACTGAGGTAGCAGCGGGAGTTGTTGGCTCCTGCTGCAGTCAAGCAAATCCAGTGAGAAGGAAGTAGGAGATGGGGCTCAGTTGTGCTGTGTGAGTCAATAGACGCACACAGCCTGGCTTGGGATCGAGTCCTCATAAGTGTCCCCATAGCAAATGGATTGTTATGATGCAGATGGAAAAGAGAAGGAGCCTGGAGTGCCAGTGGGAGACCCTAGAAGAGGATATTTGGGGCTGCACAGAGCAGGTAAGTATATATATATATATATATATTTTTTTTTTAACAGACAAAAAATGTTTGTTGTTTTAATTAATAAAATGCAGTCTTTACAATCCCTGCGATAAGTTTGCCTTTTGAAAAGGTGAACTAATGCCCCATACACACAATCGGAAATTATGCCAGCAAAAGTGCGATGAGAGCTTTTGGTCAGAAATTTCCGACCGCGTGTGTGTACGCTCCATCGGACTTTTGCTGGCGGAATTCCAGCCAGCAAAAGATTGAGAGCAGATTCTCTATTTTTCGGTCGGAAAAAGTTTGTCTGTATGCAATTTGGACGCGGAAAAAAAAAATCACGCATGCCCGAGAACAATTCAACGCATGCTCGGAAGCATTGAACTTAATTTTGTCGGCTCATCATAGGGTTGTACGTCACCGCATTCTTGACGGTCGAAAATTCAGAGAACTCCTGTGTGACCCCTGTGTATGCAAGCCAAGCTTGAGAGGAATTCCTTCGGAAAAAAAAAACATCCAAGTTTTTTCTGACGGAATTTCTGATCGTGTGTGAGTGAGTGACTTGTATAGCGCTACCTATGCGAACTGAATCGCCTCAGGGCGCTTTCTTGCCACCAGAGTCCATCTGCGGCTTTGCGTGGTCCTTTACCCCGTAAGGTCCTGACACGCTTATAAACACATAAAACATTCACACATATTAAGGCCAATTTTGTTTAGACAAGGTCTAATTAACCTACCAGCATGTCTTTGGAGTGTGGGAGGAAACCGAAGTACCCGGAGGAAACCCACGCAGGCACAGGGAGAACATGCAAACTCCAGGAAGATGGTGTCATGGTCGGGATCTGAACCAGCGACCCTATTGCTGCTAGGTGAAAGTGCTAACCACTACACCACTGTGCTGTATGGGGCACTCCTCCGGATCCTGCAGCCCATAATGGTCATGCTGCTGGTGTAGTGGTCCATACACCGTACACAGGGCCGTTTTTAAGGCAGAGCAAAAGGAGCAGCTGCCCTGGGCCCTGTCATTGTTGTGGGGCCCAAAGCAGCTGCCTCATACTTGCCAACTATCCTGGTTTAAATTCCCTCATCCCTTGAGGTTTTAGTCCTGTGCTGTGTCCTGATATCTCAGTGTGAAATGCTGCTACTAATGCTGCCCAGCTCTGCCCTATTGTTGTGTACAGATGACTCACCTGCAGACCCTGTGTTTACATGTAAATTACCGGCATTCATATGTAAATAGTGACGGCATTCATATGTAAATAGCGGCGGCATTGATATGTATATCATGCCCCCCTGAGGCCATATCCACAGTAATCTCTACCAATCAACAAGCAGAAATCATGTGCTGTAACCTCTAGCAACTAATCAGTGAGCTGTAATGTGTGCTGTAACCTCTAGCAACTAATCAGTGAGCTGTCATGTGTGCTGTAACCTCTAGCAACTAATCAGTGAGCTGTAATGTGTGCTGTAACCTCTAGCAACCAGTCAGTGAGCGGTAATGATACACTGTAACCTCTAGCAACTAATCGGTGAGCTGTAATGTGTGATGTAACCTCTAGCAACTAATCAGTGAGCTGTAATCTGTGCTGTAACCTCTAGCAACTAATCAGTGAGCTGTAATGTGTGATGTAACCTCTAGCAACTAATCAGTGAGCTGTCATATGTGCTGTAACCTCTAGCAACTAATCAGTGAGCTGTAATCTGTGCTGTAACCTCTAGCAACTAATCAGTGAGCTGTAATGTGTGATGTAACCTCTAGCAACTAATCAGTGAGCTGTAATGTGTGATGTAACCTCTAGCAACTAATCAGTGAGCTGTAATCTGTGCTGTAACCTCTAGCAACTAATCAGTGAGCTGTAATGTGTGCTGTAACCTCTAGCAACCAGTCAGTGAGCGGTAATGATACACTGTAACCTCTAGCAACTAATCAGTGAGCTGTAATGTGTGATGTAACCTCTAGCAACTAATCAGTGAGCTGTAATGTGTGATGTAACCTCTAGCAACCAGTCAGTGAGCGGTAATGATACACTGTAACCTCTGGCAACCAATCGCAATAGCTGCCTGATCTGATTCAGTAAACTGATTTTGAGTCTAGCTGCTATTTATATAGTTTTGCCCAGGGTCCAATCAATATTAAAGACGGCCTTGACCGTACACTAGAATACACAGCCCTGAAGGGAGTATCAATCATAATGCTTGCAATGGCAAGCGCTTATTGGTCAGTGCATCCATGCGATCACGCACCTTTTAAAGTTGCCGTCTACACAACAGGTGCACTTTGGACGTGGGAATATCCGCATTTCTGCATTCTTTTTGTTCTTTGTAATTAAAAGAGGTGTCAAAACCCTGTTGTATTTTGTGTTTAGGAATCTCCAGTATATTTGGCAGCGCAGGATTATCCAGTATAAATCGGCCTGCTCTCCCTGGTATAATTAATAGAGAAATATTTTCCATTCAGCGTCTGCCAATTACAGTCTGATCCAGGAGGCTGACTCACATTTACAAACAATCTATGGCATGATAAATAGATTATCGCTGGTGGCCGAGGTGGTATTGGATTGCTATAAATGTGCACTTTAAAATGATATTATATTATAGGGCCCTCCTGTACCCTTTTGTATTGTACTGTAATTGTGTTGTCCCCCCCTATACATTGTAAAGCGCTGCGTAAACTGTTGGCGCTATATAAATCGTGAATAATAATAATAATATTAAATTCTTGTGTTTTTTTTGTTTAACCACTTGCCGCCCGCCCTATAGCAAATGGACGGCGGCAAAGTGGTTTCATAATCCTGACCGGACGTCATATGACGTGATCAGGATTATGAGCCGCTGGGCGCCCCCGGGGGCGCGCATCGCGGCGATCGTTGTTGCGGGGTGTCAGTCTGACACCCGGCAACTACGATCTCGGTAAAGAGTCTCCGACGGAGACTCTTTACCACATGATCAGCCGTGTCCATTCACAGCTGATCACAGTGTAAATAGGAAAAGCCGGTGATCGGCTTTTCCTCACTCGCGTCTGTCAGACGCGAGTAGAGGAGAGCCGATCGGCTGCTCCTCTGACAGGGGGGGGTCTGTGCTGATCGATTATCAGCACAGCCCCCCCCGAGGATGCCCACACTGGACCACCAGGGACGCCACCAGACCACCAGGGATGCCAAGGACAAGGTATGCCACCCTAGACCACCAGGGATTCTAGTCAGTGCCACAATGGATGCCAATCAGTGCCCATAATGGATGCCAATCAGTGCCCACAATGGGCATCACTGATTGGCATGCATTATTGATTGGCACTGATTGGCATCCATTAGTGCAATATATTATAATACAATGCCGCCTATCAGTTCCCATCTGTGCCGCCCACCTGTGCCGCCTACCCATGCCCACCTGTGCCGCCTAACCAATGCCCACCTGTGCCACTTATCCATGCCCATCCATGCCAATCCGTGCCAATTTGTGCCACCTATCAGTGCCCATCCGTGTCGCCCATCAGTGCCACCCATCAGTGCCGCCTATCAGTGCCACATATCGGTGTCCATCAATGCCACCTCATCAGTGCCACTTCATTGGTGCCACCTCATCGGTGCCCATCAGTGCCGCCTTATCATTGCCCATCAGTGTAACCCCATCAGTGCCCATCAGTGAAGGAGAAAACTTACTTATTTGCAAAGTTTTGAAACTGAAACAAAAAAAACATTTTTTTTTTCAAAATTTTCAGTATTTTTTTATTTGTTTAGCAAAAAATAAAAACCGTAGAGGTGATCAAATACCACCAAAAGAAAGCTCTATTTGTGGGAAAAAAAATGATACAAATTTCATTTGGGTACAGTGTAGCATGACCGCGCAATTGTCATTCAAAGTGCGACAGCGCTGAAAGCTCAAAATTGGTCTGGGCTGGAAGGTGTTTAAGTGCCCGGTATTGAAGTGGTTAAAATTAAAAAACATGTTCGCTCCCCGACTTGATTACTTTAAAGGGAAACTCCAGACAAGCAGCTAAATGCAGTAAAGAAATGTGTTGCCTGATTTAGGGATCCCCGCACATGCATTGCCTTATGACTTTCTGCTGTGCGTTATATAGCATTATAGCCTCAGAAAGGAGACAAAACCTTTACTATATGTGCCGCTCTGCAGAATCAGTCCTAATACTCCAATTCCCGACAGTCAGACCAGCTGGTCACATTTGTTCAGGGTCACATGTGGTTTGCAGAGTACACAAAGCAAATCCCCCCCTAACCCTCAACAACAGAACCAATGGGGATCCAGCTTTTATTGCCACGTGTGGTTCACGCAGTGAGGGTCACCATCAGTCTATACACAACGGCTCCAAAAAAATGCGGTCTAGGGAATGTCTTTTTAAGATTTATTGCTGGTAGAAACTTAAACGGGAGAGAGAGCTTATATAGCAATGGGATACTCCAAAATGATTAGAATTCAGCAATGAGAGGACAATCGTCTCCTTAGGTATTTGTGTGCGTTGGACAGTCTAGATCAGTGGTCATCAACCCCGTCCTCAGGGCCCACCAACAGGCCAGGTTTGCAAGATAACTGCAATACATCACAGGTGATATCATTTGCTGCTCAGTGATTGCAGTATTCTACACTGCATCTCCAGGACCGTTTTTAAGGCAGGGTAAAAGGGGCAGCTGCCCTGGGCCCCATCATTGTAGTGGGGCCCAAAGCAGCTGCCTCATACTTGCCAACTATCCCAGTTTAAATTCCCTTATCCCTTGAAGTTTTAGTCCCGTGCTGTGTCCCGATATCTCAGTGTAAACTTCTGCTGCCAATCAGTGAGCTGCCCGGCTCTGCCCTATTGCCATGTACAGATGACTCACCAATCAGTGAGCTGCCCTATTGCCATGTACAGATGACTCACCAATCAGTGAGCTGCCCAGCTCTGCCCTATTGCCATGTACAGATGACTCACCTGCAGACCCTGTGTTTACATGTAAATAACCTGCATTGATATGTAAATAGTGGCGGCAGTAATATGTAAATAGTCGTGGGCTGCGGCATTGATATGTAAATAGAGGCGGCATTCATATGTATATCATGTCCCTCTGACGTCACATCCACCATTACTTCTGCTGAATGCCGCCCACTGGGGAGGTAAAGGGGCATGCTTAAAAGTCCTGCCTATAACTGCGGTCATTAAGCTTAACATCAGCCTGTTCTGCAAAAGTAAGCAAATTGGAGGTGGAACCCTTTTTCTAAATAATACGGTGCCACAGCACCCTGAATTTTGGTGCTTGTGAATACGCAGGCAGGCAGTGAGGAGATGATGTGCTGTAACCTTTAGCAACCAATCAGTGAGCAGTAATGCTGTGCACTAAACTCTTGCAACCAATCAGTGAGCAGTAATAATGTACAGTAGCCTCTAACAACCAATTAGTGAGTGGTATAGGTGTTCAGTAACCTCTAGCAATCAATCAGTGAGCAGTATTGATGTACAGTAATCTCTAGCAACCAATAAACAAGCAGAAGTCATGTGCTGTAACCTCTAGAAAGTAACAGTGAGCCATAATGTGTACTGTACTCTCTAGCAGCCAGTCAGTGAGTGGTAATGATACACTGTAACCTCTGGCAACCAATCGCAATCACTGCCTGATCTGAATCAGTAAACTGATTTTGAGTCTAGCTGCTATTTATTGTGTGTCTCAAAGCATGTGGAGAGCGAAATTGTGTGGAAGGGGGGCCCAAGAAAATATTTGCCCAGGGTCCAATCAATATTAAAGACGGCCCTGTGCATCTCCCCGAAGTAATACATAAAACCTGGCCTGTTAGTGGGCCCTGAGGACAGGGTTGATGACCACTGGTCTAGTGTCTCACAGCTGAACACGGTGGGGCAAGTCTATTTGGCATCTGGTGACTTTATGCCAATACACAACTACTGGTACGCAGTGCAATTTCCAGAACACTACAGTCACAGAGATCAGTTTAGGGTCTTTACTCACAAGTCCCCACCAGGACAGTTGCCGCCTTCCAGGTTCCTTCATTCAATGTCCAGTGAGTGAGATGGTCCCTCTCCTGACCAGATACTATGTGGTGTGAGGTTCTGCAATGAGCTTTAGCAAAGTCCATCCAGGCCCTCAGCCCTGACACTGGGGCCTCAAGCACCGCTGTGCAGTGACATAGGCTGCTTAAGGGCAGTAGCCCCTCCAACTCTGTAGCCCTCCTGAGGAGAAGGAACTCAACTTTCCAGTGCTTCAAACTACTTATCACAATTCCATCCTGCTTCTGGACACTCCTCCCCAGCGATTGGCTGGTAAATATTCTGGCTGGTAATTTTTAATCTCCTGCCCTGAGCTCTGGAAGGTTCAACAGTGACTGCTTCCTTAAAGTGGTTGTATCCCCTCCCCCACAACTTTGTCCCATGTAAATCAGCATAAAAAACCCTAATGAACACGGCTTGTAGATATCTCCTTACATGCTTAGTATTGTTGTAATCTTTTTTGTTCTTTAGAATGATGTCACTGAGCATGCCCAGATCGCCCCTGATTTACGGCACACTCTCTATGTCTTATCTATCTGTTATCAGGACTTCCTACGGCACAACACTGAACTCTGCTAATCATTCAGAGCTTCCTACTACACACCATGTGACCTCACATACAGTCTAAACTTGGCCATTACTGCAGTCTTATCAGCTGAAGCTGATAAGTCTGACAAAGGCAAACATTAGACATCGGCACAAGTAAATACTATGAAATAAACAAGTAAGCTATGAACAGGGAAGCATGGTTGCTATAGAAACGGATTGAGAAGGAGGCTTGGTTAACAGTACAGGAAGTGCTCAATGTAAGGGCGGAAATACACTCCACTGTGGTCTCAGAAAACAATACTTAAGATGGCGCTGCCTAACCCCTGGAAACAAGTGTTTTAAAGTTTCTTTAAACAGTAAGTAATATGCGATTTGGGCTGATTACAGTGGCTATAGTCTGATAATGACTTATTATAATGGACTAAATGAAAAGAAGCATCAGAGTGGGAGAGTTTACTTCCTCTTTAATTACAGAAGGAGCCCAAACGAAATCTCTAGGAGGGTGCTACAGAAGTATAGTTGTTTCTTGTTAAGGCATTTTTTTTTCATCATTTGCTCATCTCCACTGACGTCCTCACAGACTACAATAAAATATCTCTTCATCTTACAAGATCACGTTTAACAAAAAGGAATGATGATCAGTTTTGGCAGAAAATCCAATCGATTTCAGTCAAGGCAATCTTTTCTTTGTTGTATTCAATTATCCTTTCCTATCAAATATCATTAGGTGTATGGCCAGCCAAAGGAACATTGCCTTTTGTTTCTTGGTTCAGACCTGTTTAGCAATAACAAGCTGAAGCTGCACATGTATCAGACAGTTGAAGGGAACAGAGATGCACATTTCTGCATTTTTCCAAGGTGATAGCAGGGATATACTATGTGTTTCATGTAAACATTGGACTTGGTGGAGGCAGGGCTGGTGCAAGGATTTTTGACACCCTAGGCAAAACCTAATTTGGCTGCCTCTCCTCCTTGGATCCACCCCTGATTCCACCCCCTTTGCCCTGCCCATGTATACCCCACCTTTTTAATGAAGCGCCCATCAAATGCAGCCTCCCTCAGCGCCCATCAGATGCAGCCTGACCAGCGCCCATCAGATGCAGCCTCACCAGCGCCCATCAGATGCAGCCTCCCCAGCGCCCATCAGATGCAGCCTCCCCAGCGCCCATCAGATGCAGCCTGACCAGCGCCCATCAGATGCAGCCTGACCAACGCCCATCAAATGCAGCCTGACCAGTGCCCATCAGATGCAGCCTCCCCAGCGCCCATCAGATGCAGCCTTACCAGTGCCCATCAGATGCAGCCTCCCCAGCGCCCATCAGATGCAGCCTGACCAGCGCCCATCAGATGCAGTCTAACCGGCGCCCATCAGATCCAGCCTCCCCAGCGCCCATCAGATGCAGCCTGACCAGCACCCATCAGATGCAGTCTAACCGGCGCCCATCAGATCCAGCCTCCCCAGCGCCCATCAGATGCAGCCTGACCAGCACCCATCAGATGCAGTCTAACCGGCGCCCATCAGATCCAGCCTCCCCAGCGCCCATCAGATGCAGTCTAACCGGCGCCCATCAGATGCAGTCTAACCGGCGCCCATCAGATCCAGCCTCCCCAGCGCCCATCAGATGCAGTCTAACCGGCGCCCATCAGATCCAGCCTCCCCAACGCCCATCAGATCCAGCCTCCCCAGCGCCCATCAGATGCAGCCTGACCAGTGCCCATCAGATGCAGCCTCCCCAACGCCCATCAGATGCAGCCTGACCAGTGCCCATCAGATGCAGCCTGACCAGCGCCCATCAGATGCAGCCTGACCAGCGCCCATCAGATGCAGCCTGACCAGCGCCCATCAGATGCAGCCTCCCCAGCACCCATCAGATGCAGCCTCCCTATTGCCCATCAATGAATGTTTGCTTGCTTCTATATATTCGGAAGTCGGGACACACGGTCCTCCACCGCCTCTGACACTATGTGCGAGCTGAGACTTAGTTGCTTGCTGCAGAGAGAAAAAGAGTAGATACACCAGTGGCAGGATGCCCCCTAGGCAGCAGTGCACCCTAGGCGGCTGCCTAGTTTGCTTAGTGGTAGCACCAGCCCTGGGTGGAGGTCTTTAAAGTGGACCTGTCAGTGAAATGTGCACCTTAAGATTGAAACTATAAGCATTTCCAAAGTACCTACCTTTCCATAAATAATAATAAAAGAAACAACCTGATTATTTTTAGTTACCAGGGCATTATGGTTGTTTCGTGTGTAGCACTACCCCTGAAGGAGCCCAGAAATTTGCCCAGGTTCTTTTCCCATGAGATTGCCTCGCAGCCAGGCACACGTTCACAGCCACTCTTTGCCTCAATAACCAGTCTAGGCGTATTACATCATGCACAGTTCTCTCTCTCTCTCACTCTTGTGAGAGTTTGCCAGGCAGGGAGGGGGGTAAGTCATAAGAGGGCCAATGAGAGCTGCAGGGCTGCACAGCTGGAGGTGTGCCTCTATGTGTCTGTGTAAATCCAGGAAGTAAACAGGCAGAAGCTTCAGCTGCCCACAGTTAAAATGGATGCAGTCAGACTTAGTGGAGGGAGATTTCTGCAGCATATTTGGCAAGTACAGAATCACAGTATTTATAAAGTAATATGCAATGTGCTTGGAGGGAAGCTTCAGAATGGCAAATGTGTTTTTTTTTACAAATTATGTGAGCAGATTGCAATTCCTATTTAACTCTTGGACTTGAGAGAGGTGCAGTAAAACACAATTAGCATGCAGCACTAGGGAGCAGGAAGCAGAACATGCATATGTAATGAGAATCAGTAAGTAAGAAGAGTTAGAGTGTTTATCCTAAAAAAAAAAGAATACAGTTCTCATTTAAATATTTTTGACAATATGACATGTATCGTGTAACTGTTCAAAAGACAACACAGTCACAGCACAGTCTCCTAACTGACTCCTATAAATCATATTATTTTTTTAGAAATCTTGAGAAACTGGGTCAGCATTTAAGAATGTCATTCTGAATGGAAGTGATGATTGATTACACAGCTTTGTTTTCCAGCCCACATCAGTGTAAGAGCTGCCGGGTTATCCTGACATACCGCACACATCGCCCACTAAATGCAAGCACACCCTAAAATTCCAGTTAATTAGTGAACACCTTCTGTTTAGATGGTTGGTTGGAACTGCTTCATCCTTCAGTATTAGCAGCTGGTGGACACAGCTACATAGTCTGTGAGAGCAGTGGCGTAACTAGAACCTTCAGGGCCCCGATGCAAGAAACCATGAAGGGCCCCCCTGAACCCCAGCCAGGGCCCTTCCCTCCTAGTCCGGTGGTGGAACTCCAGGGAGTGGTCACAGGTATGACCTTTGTGAGCCCTGTAGTTCCACCACTGGCATCAGTAGTTTTTTTTTATTAATATTTTTTTTTTTTAGGTGCCCCATTGGGGGACTGTCCCTAGGCAGGATGGGGTCCCCGTCCCCAGAAGAGATGAGGTCCTTTTCTCCAGGGCAGATGAAGTTAATGCCCCCAAGTGAGAAGGAGTCCCTGTCCCCAGGGGAGATGAGGGTCCCTGTCCCCACGTGAGAAGGGGTCCCTGTTCCCAGGGGGAGATAGAGGGGGGTATGTAATGGTGTGTGGGGGATGGGGTCCTCTCACTCACCATGACCAAGCTGCAGGCTGCGCACTCATCCATGTTGGCCTGGGCTCCATCCAGTGTGCTGGATGGGTGATCAGCATATTTCCCAGAAAGACCTTTCATCATCTGTGTAGGACGGGGGAGGAGGGGGGCTGGCAGACAAGCCTGCAGTGTCCTCCGGGAGCCGGCTCTCATAGGGCTGCACTGCATCTGTGTGCTTAAAGTTTGTTTACCCGGTAGAAGTATGCAGTGCAGTGTGGTGCCGGACCTGGGAGGGGGGAGGCGTTACTCTGGGTAGGGAGAGCAGACATCGGACTGAGCGGCAATGCATGGAGCAGGAGAGGGGTACTCTGAGGAGCCGGCTGAGGACACAGGTCATGCGGGGAATGCACAACTAAAGAGCAGCCAGTGCGATAGTCGAGCATGGAGCTCTGCTAGTCACCCTCCACCTCCAGCCACCCGTGTGCATGGTGCACTGGTACCCCTAGCTGCCTATGCTGCTGTCGGCCATATGTAGAGGGCATGGGCCCCCTGCAGCACAGGGCCCAGTTGCGGTCGTGACTGCTGCACCCCCTATAGTTACGCCGCTGTGTGAGAGTGTTAGACCCCATACACACTATATTCAAAAGACAAAACGAGTATGGGACTTTAAATGAGGCAGGCTCAAAAACAATGTAAGAGTAGGAATTTTATTATTAATTATACATGAATGTCAGGGAGCGTTTCTATGTGACCAATAAGTGTTCAATACATGTACAGACATGACATCCAAGTAAACATGATATAGAACTTGATAATCATAACAGGGAAAAAGGATTTATACAAATTTCCAAAGAAATAGTACAGTAATAATATACAATAGAATTCATAAAAATGTTGGAAAAAATGATGGAAAAGGGAGGGATTGCATCCTCAATAGCTCAACGCGTTTCGTCGGTTGACCGACTCATCAGGAGCGAATATATAATGTCCGTAAATAATGAATAATAACAGGTGCTCTAAATTAAAAAGCCCATAGTATAAGAAGTATTATATATAAATAAATTTTATATAGAAAAAAGATGGTCAAGTCCACAGAACTTACACCCCATAGGAATGCCGAGCATGAGTTGTCCCGTTGTGCACGGGTCGCCACATCAAGCCTCCCCCCGGGAGCTGAGGCGCAGAGAGTCCGCCCAGAGCACGCGGCCGACAATGAGAAGCCCCCAGCCAGCAGATAAATAGAGTAATTGGAGTATTATGCCGATAACGGCAAGCAGAATCTATAAGATAAATAAAAGGTATTTATTATGATGAACCTCGTAGCACTGCCAAGTACCAAAGAAATAAAATGCCTGGAGAAAGAAAAGTAAAAAAGAGTGACGCGGCAGTGCACAGATGGAGCCATTAAAACAACCACCGAAAAGATGTGCAAAGAAGGTCACAAAAGAGTAAAGCAATACAAAGTGAAGAAAATATGTAGACCAAGAGAAATAAGGGATAGGCAAGTGACCATATACAATCGTATTAAGTGATGACCATAGAAGATCAGCATGAATATAATTGAAACAATAGTCAAAAAAGGAAGTATATGAAGAAACCATAGTGTGTATAAGTAGATTTACCAAAACCATGTCGTGCAAGGGCCTGCCTGATTGCATACACATTGAAACTCTTAAAGTTTAACTTGCTTCTTGCTTGGCTTGTATCTTTTTTGCTTGACTTGTATCTTTTTTGCATTAAGGCAATGAAATAAAAAAAAAACTGTATTTTAATGTGCTTTTACTAAACAAGAACATTGCACATACAGTGCAAATTGCTTACAATTGTAGAAAAATAATAAAGGCCATAAGGAGTGACAAAGACATACATACACATACTAACTAGCCTTTCATAGCAAATGAATATTGACAATAGTATATACTGTATGCAGTAAGGTACAGTAGATATCACTTAGCTTCTGTTATAGCTGGTACACAATTCCCTCCTTTAACAGGACTTCAGGTATTAAAGCTGAGCTCCAGGTCTACTATGGCATTAAATAATTTGTTTGGGCAAAGTTGATGCAAACCATTTCCTTGACTAACAGATGCACCCACGTGGAGTGCTATATAAACTGTATGCAACATCAGCTATATACAGTACACAGCGCTGTGTTTTCTGGCAGTGGTATGGGAACTTCTGTCCATTTCCCTGAGTGCTCTGCTCGCTGTTCATTCAAAACCTTGTATTTTATAAATGAATACAAGGCTATCTCTAATTTGCTGAGGTGGAAAGGTGGGTGATGTTCCACCTCAGCCAAAGGAAGCCTCATTCTTTATTAAAAGTGTATTTAAAGTGGTGTTGCCACCAAAAAATAAAAAATTGCTTAAAATTCTTTAAAAAAAATAAATAATAATAATTGGAAAAAATATTTTTTTTTACTCACCTCTAAATACCTGTTGCTAGGGAGTCCCTCGTAGTCTGCCTTCTTCATTGCCCGGGCTGGTGACATCACTTCCCCTCGCGCCGCACAGTCATCTGGGACCTGTCACGTGTCCCAGGTGACTGTGCGGCGTATCACGGCGCCCTGCGCCGCTTGCGCATGCGCAGTGGGTGCCCGGCTGCCACAGTACGAATGACGGTGCCGCGAGCGGAGCGGGGAACGAGGGGGGGCTTTGTTCCCCCGCATCGCTGGATCCTGGGACAGGTAAGTGTCTGATTATTAAAAGTCAGCAGCTGCAGTATTTGTAGCTGCAGACTTTTAATTTTTTTTTTTAGGGCACCCCACTTTAAAGCCAGAATGGAAGCTTTACATCCTCTGTCGGTTTTTTTTTTGTTGCTGTCTGTGTTCCTTCCGAGGAAATTTGCTTTAGGGCCTGTGTCAATAAGTTTTGATGGCAATCTCTAGTCTCGACAGACGGGAACTCTGTGACCCACATAGAGTTACCCCCTACGAGAAATTGCATGTAGCACAATAACAAAAGCCCTAGCATGTTTACAATAGGTGGACACCACTCGAGTGGATAGTGGTGCTCACCGACCCTCAATATGTCATAATAGATGCTATGACTACACAGACTTATATACTCAATTAATTCAGTTGAAGCTAACAAATTCTCTATACAATGTGACGTTATGGTAGCAAAATTGAAATGTATGTTTCTCTCTATGTGTTATATATTGTGATATACTCGTGTTTTGTATACCTCTCCTTTCTTAATAAAATTGGATTGAACTAATACGTTTTGATGGCAAAAGTTTGACCTCAAATTTAAATGCTTCTGAGATCAATCATAATTTATTAAAAAGTGCACTTGGCCTGCAGTAGACCTTCTTCTGATCTGCATTTTACCTGCTGCAAGCAGGCTTTGCGTTCCCCATAGACTTGTGCTGAAATGCAAAACCTGCTTGAAGTGAGCAAAAGCCCATTGACACTGAAGTTCCCCTTAAAAAAAATTGCTTGCATGTAGAGGTTTTTTTTTTTTCAGACTCGTGTTTCTCTTCTAGGGATTATAAGGAGCACCTTATATCTGAAAAGAAGCACTTTTGAAATAAGAGGAACCAATCAGTGGAACCAATCAGCACTGAAGCGATTGTTTATGTCGGGTCACCTTGAGGCGAGGTGACAGATGCACACTGTAGGGATCAGGAGTGCATCGCAAGGTTGTGGACCCTACGGCTGACTGCTAAGGAACGGGAGACAGATCCCACTGGGGTTAGAGCGTAAGATTCCCTGGGGCGCGGAGTCTAAGAGCCAGCAGGTGTTCACCAGCGCCTCTAGTGGTGAGGATGGACTTGGCTGCAACTGGCTCCAGGTCGCGACCCCCAGGGTCCCCCAGCTCACACCCACAGTAGGCAACAGGAAGATAGGGATGGTGAGGGACAAAGCCAAGGTCAGGGCCACAAGCAGACAGGAACAAGGTCGGGGCCACAAGCAGACAGGAATAGTCAGGAACACGCCAAAAGGTCAGGAACGGAACAACAGCAAAGCACATGGCAGGTAACAGGAAGCTAAACACACAAAGGTTATCAGCAGGGTTGGCTTGCAGTGCACAGGTTAATATAGAGCTCTCTGATAGGAACTATGGTGGCGTCATTCCAGAGGATGGATCACAAAAGCAGTCAGGTGAGGGTCGGCTGGTCTCTAGAGATGAACACATGGAAACAGGTAAGCAAACTATTGCAAAACCATGACAGTTTATTTCTATGCACTGTGCATTTTTTATAGGACTGATCACTCACTTGGGACATTTATATTATATTGTGATTGGTTTTTTACTATATGTGGTTCAAGGCACTACAAAGCACTGTATTTGATAGTTTTGTTAGGGTTGTCCCCGAGTGATCACACTCTTGGGACACCCATAGTATCCTTGTATGGTCTGATGATTTAGGGCATTATAAGGCATTTTAGATATTGGATGGTAGGGGTGTGTCTGGGGGATTGCTCACTTGGGACATCCATAGTATGTTTGACTTCACATTTTATAGGCACTGTAAGGCACTTTAATTATTTGATATCAGTGCAGGGGTAAGTGACCCGGATGATGGATGGGCTCTGCGGTGGTACCAATATATTTAGCACTATTGGAATATTATTGGAATATTATGATAGGGGAGTTACTCTCTACAGGTAAATACATTTTTTTTTTGAGCACGCCACTTTTGGTTAAACAAGTAAAAGTAAAGTTAGCGCAACCCACGCTTTATACACACTTAAATTAGATTGACTGATATAGTGATATTTCTATACTAGGTTGCAGCAAACAAAGACATTTATATTGTGAGTTCTTTGCACGCCGGTAGTTCATTTTTCTTATCTTCCGTGTTTCTCTTCTGCCTGTTTCACTTGTCTGCTAGCAATTTTTTTGTACACAGTCTGTGACACATGCAGAGTGTAGTGTACTCTCCGAGCATCTGAAAAGTGCTGGGACAGTGTAATTCTACTGTATTTGCTTGGGGGCTTTGTTCAGCGAGTCTAAGCCCTTGTACACGCGATAGGAGATTCCGACGGAATGTGTCCGATCGGAGCGTTTTGTCGGATATTCTGACTGTGTGTGGTCTGCATCGGACTGTTTCCGTCAGAATATCCGTCGGACCAAATTTTCCAACTTGCCGGAAATATTTTCCGACAAAATGCTCCGATTGGACATACTCCGATCATGTGTAGAGAATTCCGATCGGACAAAGTGCCACGCATGCTCAGATCAAATTCCTACACCAAAGCTATTGGCTACTAGCCTGAACATAGTCCAGTCGTAACGAAATAACGTCATCATGTTCTGAAAGATCGGATTTTCCGACAACTTTGTCCGACCGTGTGTATGCAACAGTTTCGGACAAAATCCGACGGACAAAATCCAACGGACAAAATCGGATGGATTTGGTTGTCGGAATGTCCGACCGTGTGTACAAGGGCTTAGTCCACCTTCACACTAGCAGACCGATTGTGTCTTCTTCTCAGTTTTTTAAGGCAGAGCTGTTTGGACTCTCCAGCCCCCTCTATGGAACGGCCGTTGTCAATGGACGACATCTGCCGACATCTGATCCAGTCCTATACACTAAAAACAGACAGATGGGGATATGTTCCCTATTCATCTGGCTCAATCTATCGGATGGCATCTGGGTGTAAACGGACAGACCACCCATAGAGTAAAGTGGGCTGCGTCTGTGCCCGCTCTGCATAAGCTGAGCAGACATGGACCAGCCACCCACCTGCGGAGCCCGGGGATCAGCGGACAGATTTCCCTCTGAGCAGGCGGACTCCAATGGAGCCCGGCCCATGTAAAAGCCATGTGTTTCATTTGTTTAGCAATCAATCACCAACATCCTGAATGTGCTCCTTCACAGTAATTGGTCCTCCAGTCTCTATGAGTGGGGGAGGGTCCCTCCTCTGATCACATAGTTATTTTAGCATAGCAGCTGTAAGAGTCTTTGAAGAACTTGCAGAAAGGTCACCACCTCTATGGCTGCGAGTGGTAAATAAGTCATATTTAAATACAATATTTCAAATTTACCTAATTTAAAGGAAATAAAAAAAAACATTTAATTACCTAATGTAATAAATGAAAAAAAAAAACTTAAATGGATGCTTAGATATGTTTATTTTAAGCACCTTCCTACTTTAATTAACTCTGATGTTCTAATAAAAGGAAAATGCTGGATGATAAAATGATAAATTTCTTTATTTTTTTTTTCTGGGCATTGGGAAGATCTAAGCAGACGGAGTAAAAGTGTAACGAGGAGTTTAATGGCCAGACTGCCAAATGGTGGCCGTCATGGTGGTGGGGGCTACAGATGGATCCCCCGCATTAAGAATTAAAGACTTCCAGATGGATTAATAAATTGCCACTTTCTAGCGGTTTAGCTCCAATAAGGATTATACTTCTCGCAAATCAAAATCATTTCATGGTACTCTGCGCACTAGACAAGAGTTACATACATTATGTAGAGAAGTCGCATACTGAGAGTGAGGGTCTGTCGGATGCAGGAAAAAGGGCACAATCCAATTTAATCCATTTTAAATTACTAAGGGACAGCAAGTATCAGAATGCCTCAACATCCACTGGTTTATACACAATCTATTTACATTGACTTTTGATGTTTGATGAAATGCGAGGCAATATCTGTGTGGCTAAAATATAATATAATCTCAGCAGTTGTTGTCCAGGGAGGCTTAATGACTGCAGTGAAATTAAAAATAGTGATGAAAAGGGAGACTCTAGAAATTCTGTATAAAAGCATAGTAAACGGAAATTTGTTAAAATATATGAAACAAGTACTTAAAGCAAAACTCCATTTAATAAATAAAAACATATAAGAGTGACATAAGAAAAGAAAAAGACCACCAAGTCTGAATCATTTGTTTAATTTATATAATTTTTTTTTTTTTTTTACTTTTTTGTCTTGTGTATAGATCTTTACTTGTCCCATGCATATTTGATATCACATACTAAGTTACTGTTGACTGACTCAGTAAGTAGATTCAAACATACCGTATTTATCGGCGTATAACACGCGCCGGCGTATAACACGCGCCGGCGTATGACACGCACCCCAAGTTTAGGAGGGAATTTTAAGGAAAAAAACTTTTAGGAGGGAAGTTTAAGGGGAAAAAAAAATAACTTACATTTATATGCCCATCAGTGTCATCTGCAGCCTTGTCCACCATTGCAGCCTTGTCCACCATTGCAGCCTTGTCCACCATTGCAGCCTTGTCCACCATTGCAGCCTTGTCCACCATTGCAGCCTTGTCCACCATTGCAGCCTTATGCAGCCTTATCCACCATTGCAGCCTTATGCAGCCTTGTCCACCATTGCAGTCTTGTCCCCCATTGCAGCCTTATGCAGTCTTGTCCCCCATTGCAGTCTTGTCCCCCATTGCAGCCTTGTCTATTTTATTTGCTATTTGTTTTTTTATTTTTTATAAATGCCGCCGCCGAGATACAGAGCCGGATGTGTATCTCGGCGGCATGCGGTAGTTCTCGGCGGGCCTTCGGCTCTTCTCGCCAGCTTTCGGCCGCATTCGGCCATTCTCGGCAGCTTTCGGCCGCCGAGAAGAGCCAAAGGCGGCCAAAAGCTGCCGAGAATGGCCGAAGGCAGCCAAAAGCTGCCGAGAAGAGCCGGAGGCGACCGAAAGCTGCCGAGAACGGCCGAAAGCTGCCGAGAACGGCCGAAGATGGCCGAAAGCCGAAGGCGGCCGAAAGTCGCCTTGAAGAGCGGAAGGCGGCTGAAAGCCGCCCAGAATTTCGGGGGATCGGCGTATAACACGCACCCACGATTTTCCCCTGCTTTTAAGGGGAAAAAAGTGCGTGTTATACGCCGATAAATACGGTACTTGGGACAAACATGGATTTATATTCAGACAGACAAAAAGTTAACAAAAAAAACAAAAACATATAAATAAAACATAAAAAAAAAGAAAACATGAACCACTTGTACTTTTTTTCTGCTATTACTTTTCTATATTTCTACTCATTATCTGCAGTTCTGCTTTCAGTACTTGCTTTAATATATTTACATTACTATGTTTTTGTACAGCATGTCTAGATTCTCTCTTTTAGGCTGGGTTCACACCATTGCGAATTGGATGTGGATTTCCCGCATGTGGGTGTCCCAGGACAGAGCCTTGTGGTACCCCACTAACCACTCTTGAACATTCTGAGTACACGTTATTTATCACCACCCTTTGGGCACGCCCCCCATGGTCAATGTTCTATCTAAGAACAAACCCTATGGTCTATAGTATACCCACAGACCTCAGTTTGTAGATTAAGGGTTTGTGGGGAACTGTATAAAATGCCTTTGCAAAATTCAGGTACACCACATCTACGCCTACCTTTGCCCAGATGCTCACTTCCTCGTAAAATGTTAATGGGTTGGTTTGGCAAGAGTGACCTTTCATAAACCCATGCTGATTACTGCTAATGATTCTGTTTCCATCAGCAAATTCTTGAATATGTTCCCTTATCATCCCCTCAAATAGTTTACATACTATTGATGCTAGACTGGCAGGCCTGTAGTTTCCAGGATTATATCTCTGCCCTTTTTTGAATATTGGTGCCATGTGGACTTTTCTCCAATTAGCCGTTACCATTCCAGTCAGTATGTGGTATGCTGTCCATAAAGATGAGAAATTGTGGTCTGGCTATAACCTGAGTTCTTTAAGGACTCTTGGGTGTAAGCCCCCCGGTCATGGAGATTTATTTATGTTAAGCTTCTCTAATCCTTCCTGGACTCCGGCCTCTGTTATCACAAGGACAGATCCTGTGACATTTTACTAACAATACAACTGGTGGTTGGCATCCAATGGTTGAATACTTTCAGTGGCTGGGGAATGGAGTTGGGGTAGCTTTTCAGTACAAGGGCTGCCAGAAAGTAAGTTAATAAGTGCTACATTTATAGGTGACAGGGTCCCTTTACCCACTTAAGGACTGGAAAGGATTTGCCCCCTTAACGACCAGGACATTTTTTGCGATACAGCATTGCGTCGCTTTAACTGACAATTGTGCAGTCGTGCAATGTTGTACAAAATTGACGTACTTTTTTTTCACACAAATAGAGCTTTCTTAGTGGTATTTGATAAATTTTTTGCGCTATAAACAAAAAAAGATCAACAATCTAGAAAAAAAAACAATATTGTTTACTTTTTGCTATAATAAATATCCAAAAAATAAATAAAATAAAAAAACATTTCTTCATCAGTTTAGGTCAATATGTATTCTTCTACATATTTTTGGTAAAAAAAAAAAAAAAAAAAAAATCTCAATAAGCGATATTGATTGGTTTGTGAAAAATATATAAATAGGGGATAGGTTTATGGAATTTTTATTATGTACTTATTTTTTTACTAGTAATGACGGCGATCTGCTATTTTTAGCGTGACTGAAATATTGCGGGCGGACAGATTGGACACTTTTGACACTTTTTTGGGACCAGTGACATTTATACAGCGATCAGAGCTAAAAAATAGCCACTGATTACTGTATAAATTTCACTAGCAGGGAAGGGGTTAACACTAGGGGCGGTTAAGGGGTTAAATGTTCCCTAGGGAGTTTTTTTTTTCTAATTGTAGGGGGGGGAGTGTACTGACTAGAGGAGGAGAGAGACCGCTGTTCCTGATCACTAGGAACAACAGCAGATCTTTCTCTACTCCCCTGTCAGAAGCGGGATCTGTTTGTTTACATTGACAGATCCCTGTTCTGGCTCTCTGTGGAGCGATCACGGGTGGCCGGCGGACATGGCGGCAGCCGGACATTCACATCGGCGCGCACGTGCACCCCTACCGCTCTTAAAGCGGCCGACGTGCACCTACGGCGATTCATGCAGCCATGCCAACCCGCCGCAGTATAATGACGACGGCTGGTCGGCAAGCGGTTAAAAACCATACCATTCAATAAGGATATTCACCTAAAAACCTGCCATGAGAAAAATGCAGAGGCTGCTATTCCTGACCACTGTAAAATGCTAGTCACCTGGCTTTCTCTGTCTTCAGAGTCTTCAGCGATAAAGTTAGCTCTCCTGACTCGCTTACTTGTTCCAACTCAAAATTTATAGAAGCCAAAAGGATTAGTGTGACAACCAGACAACTAGGATTTTTTTTGGCAATGACCTGGGTAAATCTTTTACAAAAAGTTTCCTTTTACAACAATCGGATATTTTCTGCAAATGCTAATATTTCTCAGTCTCAGTCTTCGAAACACCTGGCAATTAGCGGCCATGTCCACGGGATCTGTCTGTCTCCAGCAGTTACAAAGGCAGTATTTAATTACACAGCTTCAAGTGTGAAAATGTGGCTGATGGAGCGATGAGCGAACAGATAAAGACTGTTCGGCGGTAGCATTGATGAATAATTGAAACCGCTATTGCTGAGCGGTTAGGAAAGAGATATGCCGGCTGAATGTGCGCTGCTGCAAATCTGCCTGTTGGGGGCAGTTAAGGGAGAAGCTTTTCAAGCTGAAAATTCCTAAAAGAGACTGCACAGAAGTAAAATGTAGTGTAACCCTTTATTTCTGAATATATTGTATGTAAGGAGATGTAAAGAGTCGAAAAGTCGACTTTCCCATGATTAACCGTTTACTCTCAACGAATCATCCACCTGATTTATAAAGCACGTTTCGCTCACTTGCTGACACAATTACTTCTTCTAAACGCATTAGCCAACATCAGTGACCTTATTCAAAATGTATTATTCTGATAAGAGCTAAAAGTGGGACTTTATATTAGGTGATATAGGCTATATATATATACACCTCCATCCCTTATATCTTGAAAACGAAATAAATAAATAAAAAATAAAAAAAATAAAACGAAGTGGGACTTTATATGAAGCACATCACTAGACCGAATGAGCCAATCAATATACACATTGTTTAATGTCAAAAGTCATACACATGTATATCACCATAAATAATAAATTGATATAACAATAAAATGATGGATCTCAATTGATAAGTATAAACATAATATAGTATTACATGATTAGTTCAATATAGAAACATTGTTAAAAAAAAATTCATTCATAAATATCAATAAATAGAGTCTAAACATTTCATGATAATACACAATTAATTCAATATAGTATATACATATAGTAATAGACTTTTAGTATGTAGACCAAGGTATACATAGTAGTAACATCTGAAACGTTAGCAATAATGGTAGATTGGTTCATTATGTATATATATTTGGACTATATCCTACCTTAATGAACCATATACTATGGTAAATAGTGAATAATATACTATGTTGAATTAATTGTGTATTATCATGAAATGTTTAGACTCTATTTATTGATATTTATGAATTAATTTTTTTTAACAATGTTTCTATATTGAACTAATCATGTAATACTATATTATGTTTATACTTATCAATTGAGATCCATCATTTTATTGTTATATCAATTTATTATTTATGGTGATATACATGTGTATGACTTTTGACATTAAAGAGGAAGTAAACCCTGATGGGTTTACTTCCTCTTTTTTTCCCTGCAAAGGTAAAGCATAATGGACTACTATGCATCGCATAGTAGCTCATTATGTGTCACTTACCTGACACAGGAGCCAGCGAAGTCGCCGCTGTCTCCTGTAGTCCGCCGCATCCATGTTGCTTGTGGCGTCTCGCAGCTCCGACGAATCACAGCGGCGCAACCGCGATGACGTCACTCCCGCGCATGCGCACGGGAGTCGCGCCTCGCAGCTCCGCCGCTGTCATACGGCGAAGCCGCGATGACGTCACTCCCGCGCATGCGCACGGGAGTCGACAAATTTGGCAAATCCATTCTTGGATTTGCCGCATTTAGTGCGCATGCGCGCCGCTGTCTACGGCGCATGCGCCGTAGACAGCGGTGCCCATTTTCGGGCAAATATCTCCTAAACCATATAGGTTTAGGAGATATTGCTTGGACCTACAGGTAAGCCTTAATCTAGGCTTACCTATAGGTCCAAGTTGTTTGGAAGGGTTTACTTCCTCTTTAAACAATGTGTATATTGATTGGCTCATTCGGTCTAGTGATGTGCTTCATATAAAGTCCCACTTCGTTTTTTTTTTATTATTATTTATTTATTTATTTATTTCGTTTTCATTATTCTGATAAAGTTTTGAAGCCAATTTTATTTTTCTTTCTATGTTTATACCGTTTTTTTTTTTAACTGATGTTTCAGACCTTTAATAACTATTTATATTTAAAATCAGTTTTTGCTTAAAATCTTTAGTCATTAAACAGACATAATGATCAGGCAGCAAGTAATGTAATATGCAATTCAATAAACAGGTCTAAAATTAGAAGCAATAATACAAAACATATTCAGGGTGGCAAAACACATGAACACCCTGCAGAATAATATAAAACAGGCTGATGATGGCAAAGAGCATGCATACACTGCAGAATAATGAAAGCTGCACAAACATGGACAGCAACTCGGTCGACTTCAATGCCACTCGGTCATGTGGCTGGCCTTTATAGGTTTTGAACCCACCATGCCTTAAGCAAAGTGTCTCATCAAATGTAGTACTGCCTGGCTGTATCCAGCTGGCAGGGGCGGACTGACCATTGGGCCACTCGGGCACTGCCCGAGGGGCCCCCGAGCCACTAGGGGGCCACATCAGGGTTGCCAGCCTCAGTAAAACCAGGGACAGTATGTAAAAATATGTGGGTTTTTTTACATCTGTCTCTGAAATGTCCCTTACCAACATCCTTTTGGTCTAAAAATCCCAAGATTATGGCTGCCCCACCTCTTCAGTACCTTCTCAGCCAATAGACACATGTCTGTGTATACTGTGTGTACATGTGTGTGTATACTGTGTGTATACTGTGTGGCCCCATAATCTTGGATTGCCTGGGGGCCCCATAATCTCCTATTGCCCGGGGGCCCCATGAGTTGTCAGTCCACCCCTGCCAGTTGGTGCTGTTTTCCTTCAGTTTCAATAACTACAGCCTAATCACTTACTCTTAGCCCCTGTACACACGGTTGGACATTCCGACAACTGGTGTTGCATACACACGGTCGGACAAAGTTGTCGGAAAATCCGATCGTTCGGAACGTGATGACGTTATTTCGTTACGACGGGACTACGTTCAGGCTAGTAGCCAATAGCTTTGGTCTAGGAATTTGATTTGAGCATGCGTGTGTCAGGCTAGGTGCAGATAACAAGTAACAGTTCAGGTGTGCTGATTATACAAAGAGTTCAAAGCACATACCATGAGCAGGTCTAAGCAGAGCAGGTCAGCTGGGACTTGTGGTACACCGCTGCAGACGAAGGTAGATGATTGCTGGACCTTGTAGTTCACTGCTGTAGGTGAGGATAGATGATTGCTGGACCTTGTAGTTCACTGCTGTAGATGAGGATAGATGATTGCTGGACCTTGTAGTTCACTGCTGTAGATGAGGGTAGATGATTGCTGGACCTTGTGGTTCACTGCTGCTGATGAGGGTACTAGTAGAATCAGGAAAAGCGTAGTCTAGGCAAGCTGGGTCATACACAGGTAGATCAGAATCCAAACGGTACAGAATCAGAAGCAAGTAAGGAGGGTCAAACAAGCCGGGTCAAACACGAAAGTCACAGAGCAAATATCAGCTGGATCAAACACGAGTGAACTCTAACACGAGCCCTGACTGAATGCTGATACAGGTGATTTAAACGTGAGCTGGCCAATCACTGTTGTTTCCCAGACACAGGCTGTGTCAGGTGAGTTGTGCTGGGTCCTAAAGGGATTCTAGTACTGACAGCGTGGCACTTTGTCCGATCGGAATTCTCTACACACATTCGGACAAAGTCCGATCGGATCATGTTGTCAGAAAGTTTTATAGCCCAGCTCTAAAACTTGGTCCGTCGGATATTCCGACGGAAACAGTCCGATGGAGCCCACACATGGTCGGATTATCCGACAACACGGTCCGATCGGACATTTTCCATCGGAATGTCTGACCGTGTGTACGAGGGCTTACTGCTATCATGGAGTATCTCTGGTCATAGAGAGGAGAAAGGCAGTAGGATGAAGCATGAATATTTGTGTCCTTCTCCGGCCAACGACTAGGAGTTTTGTTACCAGTGGTATATGCTGGGTAAGCATATAAATATTTGGGTTAACTTTGAGTAGAAGCTCTTCCTCTTCAGGCTTAGGTCTGGAAGCTCCTTGGAATGGATGAAACTCTACATAGGCTGGAGTACCAAGGGAAAGAATCTTTTCCAGAAGATGTGCCCTGGATAGCTTTGAACAGCTGAAGCCAGAGCAATGGTAACTCGCTTATGGAATGGATAGAGCCCTCTGCTCACCAGCCAAAGTACCGCTAAGTTACAGCTTGGTTGGCCTAAAGCGGAACTAAACTCTCCTATCATTTACAGCCAAGGAAGCTACCATCTTAGCCTCCATTTGATCTGCAGTCCTCATGGTGCTACACACAGGATCGGTTCCGACACCAGCCATTTGATAGATTGACAGTTCAATTGAGAGCACAAGCAACTATGACCGTTATCATCCACTGCATGCCTTAAATGTAGAGAGGACAGGTGTCCCTGGAGCCACATATCAAGTCAAAGCCTGCTGTGTAATAGTGAATGACAGTCTCAGCCTGGACCTCCACCAGGCCACGCCCCCAACATGTTTCACTCTGCCCACCAGAACTTACTCATGGGGATGCCTCGAATGTAACTATTATGTGATACAGATGAATGTTGTGATGTGCTTGTGAAGACTGAAATTTGAGAATTTGTGCTCTTGGCCTTTAATGCTTTAAACCAGGGGTCTCAAACTGGTGGCCCTCCAGCTGTTGTAAAACTACAAATCCCATGAGGCATTGCAAGGTTGACAGTTACAAGCATGACTCCCACAGGCAGAAGCATGATGGGACTTGTAGTTTCGCAACAACTGGAGGGCTGCCAGATTGAGACCCCTGCTTTAAACCCTTTCTTCTTTCTGATAAAATGCTGCTAAATAAATTCAGCTTAGTTGACGGGGGCCCAATGTCTTTCACCCACCACCATTCCCCATAGACTCTGGGAGCCCAAAGTTAAATGCTAGCCCGCCCTTTCTCTGGGAGTCCTTAATTTGCCTCTGGTGGTCAGGGGGGTGCTACAAATTTGTTATAACAGTCTCTGAACAGATTCATAAGGAGTTCTGTAGACACGTTTCAGAAGTGTGTCTCATCTCTCAAATGTCGGTGGATGTGACAAATTCATGTAGGAAACATGTATTGTACATGATTTGACGCATGGATGCATCAGAATCGGCACAAATTACTCCAACATGACCTACAGTTTTCCTAACCTGGATATGACAGTATTTCTTAATTAATTTGTTGAGACACATCAGAAAAGTGTTGCAATTTAATGAATTTGTTGCAGTTGTTGGAAGAAATTATGGAATTGTCGTACACCTTTTAGAAATTTGGCACAAGAGTACCATTTACAGCCATAAAACGAAAGAGCTGTTTCGCAAAGCCTTTATTAAAGAGCCCTAGAGAGTCTAACTGAGAATCAGAACTTCAGTAAAACAGTACAAAAAAGCTTGTGCTTAGCCTCATAAACAACATTCCTTTTATTGAAGTCCGGCACAGTTCTGGTAACACAGACACACAGCTGGAGGGAACCAAGGATGCAGGGCCATCAAAGTGGAACTGCAGTACACCTGTAACAATTGGGGAGGGCTCCTTACAGTAGCTGGGTCTTCCAGAACAGCTGCATGCCATTAGGTTGCAGCCCGGGTGCCGGCACCCTGGTTCTGACAGTGGAGAGCCTCTCCCCAGGCTACAGACCACTTGTCCACCTACCTCTCCCTCATTAGGTGTGGCCTCTCTGAGTTATTGAGGGAGGGAAGCAAATAAATTGATCTTCCCTGGGCATGTCCAAGAACCCATAGAGCTCTGGTAAAAGTAGTTAAAGAGGCATGTGACACCCGCACTATTGATCTTTCCCAGGAGAGGCACCTCATACCCCATATGGGATTTTTTGGTTCTGGTCCTATAAATAAGCCCTCTTGACACATGAAAAAAAAGGCTCCATGTACTCACTAATCTGATGATTGGGATATATGAAAGCAACAGTCATGTCCCCCGTTCAAGGGTGATTATACAAGTTTTTGATATCGACAGACGTATTGTGGTTTCTAATATGTGGATCCTCTTTCCATTCAGTACCTTACTCTGACTGAATCATCCTATCTCCCATTAATAGAATCATCAGTGGCCTTGGTTACATTGGAGGTGAGACTTCCTCTCCTCAACCTAAGTGTCACAAAAGAATTGGTTTATTCTCAACTTCTGCAAATTCTATCTGTGGGAAGGATTAATATTGATCCGTAATCTGTCTTGTGTGGTGTCATTCTATACCTGGTCTCAAGGCTTATCAGCAACTACCCAGTATGTCCCGAAGAAGCTATTAAAATTGTGAAACGCGTTGACAAGAAGGCATGGAGAAGCTCATGGATCCAACTCTTTAATACCTTTACAAATTGTTTTTGTATCCCTTATGGATTATATATACTAGATTTTTAGATCCATGCTTCCATGTCCATTCTATTGGGTATCTGTTGACCTTGTCAGTTAGTAAGGTGTCTTTTTCTGTTCAATGTCATTTTAATCATTTTTGTAATTGTTTTAAACTAAACTACACTTAAGACTAAAGTGTACTTTAGATTTAGTTGACTAAATATGACTAAAACTAAAACAATTGCAGAAGACTAAAATGGGACTAAAACTAAAATGCCATTTTAGTCCTAAGACTTTCTGGCAGAAAAAGTCAGACAGAATCTTTTCATCCGATATTCCAATCGCGTATGGGCCTCATCGGACTTTTTTTTCCCCCAAAATTCTGACGGACCTAGAAATAGAACAGTTTTAAATCTTTCCTACGGAATCAATTCCTATCGGGAAAACCGTTTGTCTGTATGCTTTTCCGATGGACTAAAAATGACGCATGAGCAGCTATTGGCTACTGGCTATTGAACTTCAATTTTCTAGTCCCGTCGTACGCACTGTACGTCACCGCGTTCTAGACGATCGGACTTTGGTGTGATCCCGTGTAGGCAAGACCGTTTTAGCGGAACTCCGTCGGAAAAACCGTCAGAGTTTATTCTGAAGGAAAAACCGGTTGTGTGTACGCGGCATAAAACTAAATCTAAATTTGGTGCCAAAATGAACACTGGTGCTGATGTGATGAAAACACATCTCTTTCAGAAAGGAGCGTTTTCTGTTAATTGATCTTCTTATGTACCGTATTTAACGGCGTATAACACGTGCCGGCGTATAACACACACCCCAGGTTTAGGAGGGAATTTTAAGGAAAAAACTTTTAGGAGGGAAGTTTAAGGAAAAAAAACTTACATTTAAATGCCCATCAATGCAGCCTTATCAGTGTCATTTGCAGCCTTGTCCATCATTGCAGCCTTGTCAGTGTTATATGCAGCGTTGTCATGCAGCCTTGTCCACTATTGCAGCCTTGTCCATCAATGCAGCCTTGTCCCCTTGTCTCTGTCATTTTTCAGCTTTGTCCGTTTTAATTTTTCGCTTTTATTTTTAAAAATGGCGCCGCCGAGATGTCCTGTGTATCTCGGCGGCGCTCTGTAGTTCTCGGCCGCCTTCGGCCGTTCTCGTTGGCTTTTGCCCGCCTTCTGCCCTTCTCGGCGGCTTTCAGCTGCTCTCGGCCCTTCTCGGCAGCTTTCGGCCGCTCTCGGCCCTTCTCGGCGGTTTTTGGCCACCGGGAAGGGCCGATAGCCGACGAGAAGAGCCGAAGGCGGGCAAAAGCCGCCAAGAAGGGCCGAAGGGGGCTGAAAGCCGCCGAGAAGGGCGGAAAGCCACTGGAAAGTGCCGAAGGCGGCTGAAAGCCGACGAGAAGGGCCCGAAGGTGGCTAAAAGCCGTCCAGAGGCTCCAAAATGGCGGGGGATCGGCGTATAACACGCACCCGCGATTTTCCCCTGATTTTAAGGGGGAAAAAGTGCGCGTTATACGCCGATAAATGCGGTATGTCTGTGTAAGATCTACTTACTGTTTAGCTCTCACCTGCAGAACACTAGAATGGGACCAAGGTATTGTGGGATATGCAGTTTATTTACAGGAAGTGTCAGTTCTTAGACTACAGACAGGGGCAATGCATTAAGCTGTGCACTGTTACGTCGCATGCCTCATGTTTTAAACAAACAGAAATTTCTGGCATTGGAATGTGATGATTTAAAATTTATTATAGGCTGTGCAGACAGGGCAACAAATAACACAATGAAACTTCATGATCAATGCACAACATCTTATGCAGGTAGGGAGGATTATAATGCCTTTAAATGCTTCCCTCTTTAGCTGCCAGTACCTGGAACAGGTGACAGTGACAGCACTGTGCAAAATAGTCCGATTCCTTTTCAGAACCTCTCCCCTGCAGCATGATTTCTGCCATGCAAGGGACTATGGAATTGTAATCCAAAGATAGATTTAAGGCAGTTGTACTAACAATATGTTAAACAATATTTAGTTTTTTTTTCCAATTAACACATATGTGGACTTATTCTTTTTTATTTTTTGCCTGGAATTCCCTTTTCAGTATCATGCTTCCTATACAGTATATTATGGGAATATTTTTCTGATCCTAACTGTGCCCTGTATGGATCTTCCCGTGGGAAAGTAAGGATACGATTCCTGGCACGAATTTGGCATTAGGTGGTCCCCATACAAATCTTTCCAATATTCTTCCTGCTCTCGCTGCTTCCGAGACACAAACCTTCTCTGCTGCTGGGAAGTTTTCTAAAAGCCTGGAAGTCATCCCTCTGCTGCCGTTATGGAATATATAAACTTATATTTAGCTGCTAGAAGACAGATGTTATAACGGAGGCACAACAGAAGGCGATGGAGAATCTGCACAGATCTTTTGTCTCTGAAAACTTGTGAAGGATGAGGGGTGTAGACGTTGGCTCTCACACATACCAGCGACTGTGGCCATGGAAGAAATCCAGGTATAGATACTATGTTTTAAAGTTCTGATACTTTCTAATACTTTGAGTAATGATGAATGGGTTTGACGTCTAGTCTTAAAGATGGGTGTTTATGTAGGAGGAGATTGCAATAATGAAGGGAGCAAATAGGGATTAAAAATCATAATCAATAAAATAGTAGCATGTAATTCAGACCCATCATTTGAAATGTTGCCCGTTTTTGCTATTCTTACTTATTATTAACAATAAATTTGTTTGCTCTTCCAGTCTTGCCTACAATAGTCCATAATTTTTGATCATTTCGCTTGAGTTTGAATAAAAAAGAAAGTGATCAGAAAGGCTGAAATTTTTGATCAATTCATTTGTAATATTTATGGTATACCGAACAAATCATTTATTGTTTTTCAATTTGATCTTTTGCAAAAAAAAAAAAAAAAAAAAATACAACTTTTAAAAAATGATCATGATTTGATACATTCAAAAACAGAAAATCGATGTAAAAAAAATTGATGTATGTGCGTGTAGTTTTATGGTATACCGAACAAATCATTAATTGTTTTTCAATTTGATCTTTTGCAAAAAAAAAAAAAATACAACTTTTAAAAAATGATCATGATTTGATACATTCAAAAACAGAAAATTGATGTAAAAAAAAATTGATGTATGTGCGTGTAGTTTTACTTAACCACTTCAATACCGGGCACTTAAACACCTTCCTGCCCAGACCAATTTTGAGCGGTCATGCTACACTGTACCCAAATGAAATTTTTATCATTTTTTTCCCACAAATAGAGCTTTCTTTTGGTGGTAGTTGATCACCTCTACGGTTTTAATTTTTTGCTAAACAAATAAAAAAAGACCGAAAATTTTGAAAAAAATATGTTTTTTTTTTTGTTTCAGTTTCAAAACTTTGTAAATAAGTAAGTTTTCTCCTTCACTGATGGGCACTGATGGGGCTGCACTGACGGGCACTGATAAGGCGGCACTGATGGGCACTGATGAGGTGGAACCAATGAAGTGGCACTGATGAGGTGGCACTGATGGGCACTGATACGTGGCACTGATAAGGCGGCACTGATGGGCACTGATGAGGTGGAACCAATGAAGTGGCACTGATGAGGTGGCATTGATGGGCACTGATAGGTGGCACTGATAGGCGACACAGATGGACACTGATAGGTGGCACAAATTGTCACTGATAGCTGGCACGGATTGGCATGGATAGGCGGCATGAATGGGCATGGATAGGCGGCACAGATGGGCATGGATGGGCACTGATAGGCGGCACATTTAGGAGATATTTACTGTACCTATAGGTAAGCCTTACTATAGGCTTACCTATAGGTGAAAGTCAGCCATTGGAATTTACTTCCACTTTAACACCGAAGTTGAATCCAACTCTATTTTACTTCAGCTAACTGCAGTACAGAGGATGTTTTTCCAGTCTTTTGAACTGTAAGGCCGCGTACACACGGGCGGACTGTTCGCCCAACCTTGTCCGCTGAACAGTGTTTGGGCGGACAGTCCGCTCGTGTGTGGGCTTTCAGCGGACAGTTTCAGCGGACAGTTGGACGGACAAAGTCTTTCGGAAATTCCGAAAAACTGTCCGCTGAAACTGTGTTTGAGCGAACAGTCCGCCCGTGTGTGGGCCTGTCCGCTGTACTTTCGAAATGAGCGGACTGTTACCGCTCGGAAAGTCCGCCCACTTCGAGCGCGTGTACAGGTAGGCGGGGCCCGCGAAGGAGACGTCGCGGGCTCCGGCGCCTGGAATGGGCTTAAAGGGGAACCCCAACGCCGAAAAAAATCGGCGTGGGGGTTCCCCCCAAGTCCACACCAGACCCTTGTCCGAGCACGCTACCCGGCCGGCCAGGAAAGGGGGGGCGAGCGAGCGCGCCCCCCCTCCTGAGCCGTACCAGGCCGCGTGCCCTCAACATGGGGGGTGCCTTGGGGAAGGGGGGGCCGCGCGGCCCCCCCACCCCAAAGCACCTTGTCCCCATGTTGATGAGGACAAGGGCCTCTTCCCGACAACCCTGGCCGTTGGTTGTCGGGGTCTGCGGGCGGGGGGCTTATCGGAATCCGGGAGCCCCCTTTAAGAAGGGGGCCCCCGGATACCGGCCCCCCACCCTATGTGAATGAGTATGGGGTACAATGTACCCCTACCCATTCACCTGTGAAATAAAGTACAAATAAAAACACAACACAGGGGGAAAAAATATTTTATTGCACAGCCGGGGGTCTTCCGTCTTCGGGGGTCTTCTCGCCGGACTCCTCCGCTATGTGTGTGTAGCTCTTTTGCCAGCGGAGGAGTCCGGCTTTCTTCCTCCCCGCCGCCGGCCTCTTCTCCCGACTTCGGGGGTCTTGTCCCCCTCTTCGGTTCTTCTGCCGGGCCACCGCGCCTGGTCCGGTGGCCCGGTCTTCTGTCGCCGTCTTCCGTTCTTCTGTCGCCGCCTTCGGTTCTTCTGCCGGGCCACCGCGCCTTCTTGTAGCTCTTTTACAGGCGGTGGCCCGGTCTTCTGTCGCCGTCGCCGCCTTCCGTTCGTGTTCTTCTTCTTGTTCTTCTTGTTCTTCTCCTGGAGATGTTGACTCGACGAGCTCTCCGGCCGGAATGCCGGGGACGCG
Organism: Lithobates pipiens; assembly: GCF_037356315.1. NCBI lineage: Eukaryota > Metazoa > Chordata > Amphibia > Anura > Ranidae > Lithobates > Lithobates pipiens. The sequence goes on along the minus strand of NW_027507696.1, from coordinate 2,405,093 downwards.
CTGTGCGGTCACTTATATAGTGACAATGGGGCGGGGTCACATGGTATATGTCACATGGGTTGGTCACATGGGTTGATGTCACATGGGGACTATGACATCGTAAGGGGGCGGGGTCACCATGTGACATCAACCCATGTGACATATACCATGTGACCCCGCCCCATTGTCACTATATAAGTCACAGCGCAGGGCGGCTCTGGCATTCCGGCCGGAGGGAGCGACGTGTCAACATCGCCTGGAGAAGAACAAGAAGAACAAGAAGAAGAACACGAACGGAAGGCGGCGACGGCGACAGAAGACCGGGCCACCACCTGTAAAAGAGCTACAAGAAGGCGCGGTGGCCCGGCAGAAGAACCGAAGGCGGCGACAGAAGAACGGAAGACGGCGACAGAAGACCGGGCCACCGGACCAGGCGCGGTGGCCCGGCAGAAGAACCGAAGAGGGGGACAAGACCCCCGAAGTCGGGAGAAGAGGCCGGCGGCGGGGAGGAAGAAAGCCGGACTCCTCCGCTGGCAAAAGAGCTACACACACATAGCGGAGGAGTCCGGCGAGAAGACCCCCGAAGACGGAAGACCCCCGGCTGTGCAATAAAATATTTTTTCCCCCTGTGTTGTGTTTTTATTTGTACTTTATTTCACAGGTGAATGGGTAGGGGTACATTGTACCCCATACTCATTCACATAGGGTGGGGGGCCGGTATCCGGGGGCCCCCTTCTTAAAGGGGGCTCCCGGATTCCGATAAGCCCCCCGCCCGCAGACCCCGACAACCAACGGCCAGGGTTGTCGGGAAGAGGCCCTTGTCCTCATCAACATGGGGACAAGGTGCTTTGGGGTGGGGGGGCCGCGCGGCCCCCCCCCTTCCCCAAGGCACCCCCCCATGTTGAGGGCACGCGGCCTGGTACGGCTCAGGAGGGGGCGCGCGCTCGCTCGCCCCCCTTTCCTGGCCGGCCGGGTAGCGTGCTCGAACAAGGGTCTGGTGTGGACTTTGGGGGAACCCCCACGCCGATTTTTTTCGGCGTTGGAGTTCCCCTTTAAGCCCATTCCAGGCGGCGGAGCCCGCGACGTCTCCTTCGCGGGCCCCGCCTACCTGTACACGCGCTCGAAATGGGCGGACTTGCCTCCGCCTTACGTGGGCGAGTCCGTTCATTTCAAAAGTTGAGCGAACTGTTTGCCCAACCTTGTTCGTCAAACAGTCCGCTCGTGTGTGGGCAAGTCCGCTCATGCAAATTTTGAGCGGACTGTTTGACAAACTGTTTGCCGAACAAGGTTGGGCGAACAGTCCGCGCGTGTGTACGCGGCCTAAGAAGGCAGTGGCTTTCTCAAGCTCTGTCTCTGCAAAGTGCTAACACTGACTGAGGGAACATGGAAATAAATAGGGACTAGATAGGAATGAACTAACTAGCACTAAACAGAAGGGGAGGACAGAGGGAGATACAAAAATGACATAGTAAACAATTTGTAGCGATGCAAAACTTCCGCTAGATATCAGCATACTACAAAACAATAATCTTAACTGGATGCAGTTGAATAAAACACAGAAAAATGACATGAAAGCGGGATAGAACAAGGGGTATCCTTGCTCGTGCATCAGATTGGAGTGTGATGAGATTGTTTACAGCCAAACACAATCTGATCATTGCAGGTGACAAAACTCACGTTGCGTAGAAATACGGCATGGCAATGGAGCATTATACAGTACAGACCAAAGCCCAAGTAGGTTTATTTTTTGTTTGCTTTTCTCCGTAGATGTAATTCCACTATTTGGATCACCAGAGGCGAGTATAAAGCTCTGCTTTTGTAGCGCAGTTTGTACCGCTGAACTTTTTAACCTTTAATGTAAATTTTCAAATGTCAACCCTTTTAGCCGTGGCGGTGATTCACCAGAGCCAGGCAAGCACCATTAGTCTTGGCCTTTATGTGACATCTGTTTTTGTACGTTCTCCATGCTAGTGTACAGATGATTACAGCTTCTGAAGAGGGGCAAACTCAGGGGGTTTATCCTATCAGGGCGCAGCCTGTAAATGCTTTCCGAGAAACAAATTTTTTTTTTACGACAAACCAGCCAACGGCGAAATGGCAAGAGAGGATATTCTCTGACCCTTTAACGTTGTAAGGCAAAAAAAAAATGCCATTTAAAAAAGGTCAGTCAACCTGGTTTCATCTCGTAGGAGGAGTGGCGAGATATCTGCGTCCGAGTTCTCAGCTCCACCCACCTGCTGCGACCGTTACGGCCAGTCTATCTAATGAATTCCCCATGCAGCAGAAGGAGTGAGACTCATTGAGCTGGAAATTTACTGGAGGGAGTGCATCGCTGGAGTCCCAAATCAGAGGATTTCCCCTTCACCTTGTCCTGACCTACTTGTAGGCTATAATGCAGTTACCAAATACAGCCTGGCCTTAGCCCTTGTACACACGGTCGGAGATTCCGACGGAATGTGTCCTATCGGACCGTTTTGTCGGATATTCCGACTGTGTGTGGTCTCCATCGGACTGTTTCCGTCGGAGTATCCGACGGACCAAGTTTTCCAACTTGTCCGTAAAATTTTCTGACAAAATGCTCCGATCGGACATACTCCGATCATGTGTAGCCTACTCCGACGGACAAAGTGCCACGCATGCTCAGATCAAATTCCTAGACCAAAGCTATTGGCTACTAGCCTGAACGTAGTCCCGTCGTAACGAAATAACGTCATCACGTTATGTACAATCGGATTTTCCGACAACTTTGTCCGACCGTGTGTATGCAACAGTTTCGGACAAAATCCGTCGGACAAAATCCAACGGATTTGGTTGTCAGAATGTCCGACCCGTGTGTACAAGGGCTAAGATCCAGCGCTGGATTTATAAGGAGGCAAAAGGGGAAATTGCCCTGGGACCCCCTGACAGAAGGGGCCCTCCTCTATACAAAAATTGTATAAAAACAATATAAAAACAATTATATTTAAAATCCTAAAAAATAAACAATAATAAAATGTATAATTAAAAAAAAAAAAAGTATTTGTTTAAATTAAATGTATCCTGGGAAGTAATATTTTGTCGGCCATCAGTAAAACTCTGGACTGGTATGTTGTATCATTTTTCAAAAATGAATTTTGGTGGCTCAAGGAAACACCATGTAGAGCACTGTGTGTGTGGGGGCATGTGTGACCTCATGTTGTATCCTGCATTTTAAAAATGTGTGACCTCAGAATCATGTTGTGTTTTGCATTTTAAAAAAATGTGTGACCGTCATCGAGAATGTAAACCAACTCCGTGTATCAAGGAACCTGAAGTTTAAAATAGAACAAATGTGTATCTATCACAGGGTGGTGTCTGTGGATACACTGATAAATAAAATGCCACGTCCTAGTTATCACTTTGTGAATGTAAATATTGACAAGGAAAAGGGGGAGTAAGGGAGAAAAATAAAAAATGAAAATAAAAGAACCTTCACATAAAAGACCTCAAAAAAAAAATGTGGGTTCAGTTGGACTTTTTAGGCATAAAGAAAGTTGTAGATACAACCCGTATATTCAAAAGGAATTATTTCTATTTATTTTAAAACAAAAAATAAAAACAGAAAATAAAAAGTTCAATTTCCTTTTTACACACAAAAAGGAAATGTTTCCTCTTTGTAACTACACATTTAAGACCTAATTGACATCCTATCAAAAACAGTAAGGCCGCGTACACACGCGGGGACTGTTCGCCCAACTTTGTCCGTCAAACAGTTTCAGCAAACAGTCCGCTCAAAATTAGCATGGACGGACTTGCCCACACACGACGGACGAACAGTTTGCTGAAACCGTGCGCGATGACGTGAACGGCACGTACGACGGGACGGAAAATACAACGTCCTATACACTGCATTATAACTTTCGGCGTGTAAATCCTTTCTGAGCATGCGCGGAACTTAGTTTGACGAACAAGCCTACACACGAGGGGACTGTTCGCTGAAACAAAGTTTCAGCGGACAGTTTTTCGGAACTTCCGAAAAACCATGTTCAGCGGACTGTTCGCTGAAACTGTCCGCTGAAAGCCCACACACGAGCGGACTGTCCGCCGAAACACTGTTCAGCGGACAAAGTTGGGCGAACAGTCCCCGCGTGTGTACGCGGCCTTAGATCCATTTCAAATTTCCAAAAAGGAAAAAACAAAATATGTATCTATATAAATATAGAATTAAGGATATCAACCATACAGTCAGCAATTACATATATTTTTGGTGCTCTACATGTTTCGCGTCTGCGATGACGCTTCTTCAGGAGCTGATAACAATGTTCTAAATTATAAGGAGAGAATATAAATAAATAAAAATGGAAAAAAACATATATGTATATAAAATACTAAACAACGCATATATAAGCATACATTAAAATACATATATCCAAATATATATAACATAATTCATTATATCACCCATCAGAGTACTGAGGTGTTTCAAAAAAGGGGGAAAATGAAGGAGGGGAAAAAAAAAAAAACACCTCAGTACTCTGATGGGTGATATAATGAATTATGTTATATATATTTGGATATATGTATTTTAATGTATGCTTATATATGTGTTGTTTAGTATTTTATATACATATATGTTTTTTTCCATTTTTATTTATTTATATTCTCTCCTTATAATTTAGAACATTGTTATCGGCTCCTGAAGAAGCGTCATCGCAGACGCGAAACATGTAGAGCACCAAAAATATATGTAATTGCTGACTGTATGGTTGATATCCTTAATTCTATATTTATATAGATACATATTTTGTTTTTTCCTTTTTGGAAATTTGAAATGGATCTTACTGTTTTTGATAGGATGTCAATTAGGTCTTAAATGTGTAGTTACAAGGAGGAAACATTTCCTTTTTGTGTGTAAAAAGGAAATTGAACTTTTTATTTTCTGTTTTTATTTTTTGTTTTAAAATAAATAGAAATAATTCCTTTTGAATATACTGGTTGTATCTACAACTTTCTTTATGCCTAAAAAGTCCAACTGAACCCACATTTTTTCTTTTGAGGTCTTTTATGTGAAGGTTCTTTTATTTTCATTTTTTATTTTTCTCCCTTACTCCCCCTTTTCCTTGTCAATATTTACAAGGAACCTGAAGTGCTCTGGGCCTCCCAAGGTCTAAATCTGGCTCTGCTAGGATCTTCCCAGCTTATGAATGGGCAACAAAGGAACAACAGTATACTAAAGAGGTCATTACTCTGCTCTCATCTCCTGCGAGGAAGCTTTCAGTTCAAGATATACAACTCTTTGTCTTACAATGGAACATGATTGGTTCCTAGTGTTACCTTTCCTTTTACTTGTCTTAGTTGTGCTGTGGAAAGATAGGTATAGCCTCCATAACAGTAATAATAATAAAGAATATATAGAAATTTGTACTGTAGCGCCGGCTCCTGAAGAGCACACGCTATGTTTTTTTAAAATTGAATGTTACACCTGAACTGCAGTTTGGTTTGGGTATAATTATTCCAAATTTGGACCTCAGCATCAGTCTGACTGGACTATAGGGTGTTCAGCCTGGCCATGGGGGGCGCTGTCTCTTCTGGCAGGCATGGAACCAAAGTCTGGTTAGGTGCTTTATGCCGCGTACACACGATCGAATTGTCCGGCGTACTTAGTCCGGCAAACAATCCGGCGGATAGTCCGGCGGACTTTCTACCGAACGGACTTGGCCACACACAGACGCACGGAAAGTCCGGCGATTGCTAGCACGATGACGTACAGCACGTACGACGGGACTAGAAAAGGAAGTTCAACAGCCAGTAGCCAATAGCTTCCTTTTCGTACTTGCTTCTGAGCATGCGTCATTCTTAGTCCGCTGGACTAGCATACTCACGAACGAATTGTCCGCTGAAACCCAAGTCCGGCGGAAAGATTGGGCTGCAAAACTACTTTCTAAGTCCGCTGGACTTTACTCTGAAAAAGTCCACTGAAGCCCACACACGATCGGATTATCCGGTGAAATGCGGTCTGGCGGACTAAGTACGCAAGACAATTTGATCGTGTGTACACGGCATTAAAGCGGAGGTCCACCCTAAAATGGACCTTCCGCTCATCGGATTCCTCCCCCCCTCCGGCGCCACAATTGGCACCTTTCAGGGGGGAGGGGGGTGCAGTTACCTGGATAATCCAGGTAACTGCACCCACTTCCGGGCTAGCTCTCTGCGGAAAGGGGCGTACATTACGCCCCTTTCCGCAAGTGCCCGCCCCCTTCCGCAAGTGCCCCGCTGCCTGCTGGGAAACACACAGATCCCAGAGGCAGCGGGGACCGTCCTCATTGCGCAGCGCGGCTCGCGCATGCGCAGTAGGGAACCGGGAAATTAAGCCGAAAGGCTCCATTTCCTGATTCCCATACCCAAGATGGCGGCAGCAGCACTCGAGTGTCGATCTAGAGATTGGCTTCGGGTGCCGACATCGCGGGCGCGCTGGACAGGTAAGTGTCACTATTTTAAAAGTCAGCAGCTGCAGTATTTGTAGCTGCTGACTTTTAAAAAAAAAAACGCGGAGTCCCGGCGGACTCCCGCTTTAAGGTTACTTTCTCTCGGAGCCCGCCCAGTGGGAGTGTCACTGTTGCTGTGCTTTCTGGGAGAGGGTACTTAAGGTGCGGATGTCACGTGGTTCGGGGTTTTACGGCCCAGAAGTATGTTCTGACTCCATTGGCCTGGTCCTCCTGACCAGCCCCCAGGAAGGCTATGGCCTGGGGGGGTGCGGATCCACCTGACTTTGTCTCGGGGCTGGCTATCCCGAGGCAAGGAAACTAAGGAAAGAATTCCGAGGTGGTCCGGTGCCGTCTCCGGTTGTGGAAACAAGAGGACCAGACGATTGGTCACTGGTCGCTGTCAACACCCCCTTTGATTTGACAGAAAAGAGGAGAAGCCAAGACAATGGTAAGTTCTCCTTTTACCATCCAAGCAGGAATATCTGCCAAGTTCGGGAACCGATTACCCAGCTCATCAATCGAACTCTGATCAACCCTCAGACATTAATTGCAAGTATTCTTCCTTCCCAATTCTACCTTATTTCTTTTGTGGCTGTATATTGTCTTTATCCCTTTGAAACATCTTTTTTCTGTAAATGTTTTATCTGTACCAACTTGACCTTTTCATAATAAACCCTTATGTTGAAAAGTGTTAACCTTGTCTCTAAAGCTCTTAATGCAAGCTATAAACGAACCTGTCTCTTGAAGAGTGCTACTGTTGAAGAGTAAGGCCTCTGAGCAGACCTGTCTGTGGTGGCAGCGTGGTTTTGCAGACGCTTATTCTGAAATCATAATTGGTATTGCTAAACTGATGGAAGTCCTGACCCTTCCTAAATCAAAGGTTGGGTTAATTGCGTAATTAGCCCAGTGAAAATTGCTCTTAGGCTGTTGGCACCTAGATTATGGTCCTGCAAGCTGGAAAATCTTTGTGCTGGGCAAGGCTGAGAGTGGCATTGTTACGTAAGTGACAGTGCGGTGTGAGGTCAGCCGGTCCTTTGTCGCAAGTTAGCGAGGAGGGCAGGAATCTGACACCCGCGTTCGTCACAGGGACCACAGTCACCAAAAACCCATTAGTAACAGAATACGCCACCAGGGCTGGACTGGGACAGAAATTTGGCCCTGGACTTCATCCAGACCGGCCCACTTACATTTTGAGTGTCCCATCAGCACTCCCCTTACATCAGAGTGTCCCATCACCAACCCCTTACATCAGAGTGCCCCATCAGCACCCCTTACATCAGAGGGTCCCATTACCAGCCCCCTTACATCAGAGTGTCCCATCACCAGCCCCCTTACATCCGAGTGTCCCATCAGCAGCCCCCTTACATCAGAGTGTCCCATCACCAGCCCCCTTACATCAGAGTGTCCCATCACCAGCCCCCTTACATCAGAGTGTCCCATCACCAGCCCCCTTACATCAGAGTGTCCCATCACCAGCCCCCTTACATCAGAGGGTCCCATTACCAGCCCCCTTACATCAGAGTGTCCCATCAGCACCCTCCTTACATCAGAGTGTCCAATCAGCACCCCCTTACATCAGAGTGTCCTATCACCAGCCCCCTTACATCAGAGTGTCCCATCACCAGCCCCCTTACATCAGAGTGGCCCACTGAGCCATCGGCCCACCGGGAAACTCCCGGTAGTCCCAATGGCCAGTACATGGCTGTACGCCACCATGGATTGAACTCCTGCAGCGCCGCCTCCTCCTCAAGAAGGCACAGGTACGGCCTGTCTGAAGTTTGCCAGTGAACATCTAAATGATTCAAAGAAGGATTGGGAGAAAGTGCTGTTATCAGATGAGACCGAAACTTGAGCTCTTTGGCATTAACTCAACTTGCTGTGTTTAGAGGAAGAAAAATGCTGACTATGACCCTAAGAACACCAACCCTACAGTCAAGCACGGAGGTGCAAACATGATGCTTTGGGGGCCGTTTCTCTGCTAAAAGGTACAGACCGACTTTTCGGTGTTGAGGGGCCAATGGACGGGGCCATGTATTGTAAAATCTTGGATGAGAACCTTCTTTCCTCAGCCAGAACACTGAAGATGAGTGAACACTGAAGGAGTGGCTTAAGAAGAAGCACATTAAGGTCTTGGAGTGGCCAGTCCCCAGACCTTAATCCTATAGAAAATGTATGGATGCAGCTTAAACTTTGAGTTTACAAGCAACAGCCAAGAATTTACGGACTGCCCACCGACGTTATACATCGGCTGTTTGAAGTGGAATACCGTTGTTATGACAGCAGCTAGCTGCCATAACCGTGGTATCCTCTTCAACAGTGGGCTGTCCGCTTTCAGATAAAAGGGGTCTCTGCAGTGGATTCGCCACGAGGTTACTTTTATCAGGGGTGGGAGAAGGCACCCTCCCGCCACGCTCCAAGCGTCGTCTCCGATGCTTACCGGAGCTATCGGTAGCTGCAGAGATGATCCGTTCTTATCCTATCCGCTCACAGGCTGGATGAGAGAAAGATGGCCCCCACTCAGCTCCACACCATTGGATGGCGGAAGCGAGCTCAAACATTACTTCCGCCCAATGGTCTTAAAGAGGAAGTAAACCCTGATGGGTTGACTTCCTCTTTGATTCCCTGCAAAGGTAAAGCATAATGGACTACTATGCATTGCATAGTAGTCCATTAGGTGTCACTTACCTGACACAGGAGCCAGCGTCCATCTTCTTGGTGGGTCTCGCTGCTCTGGCGCTGTGATTCGCCGGAGCAGCGATGACGTCACTCCCGCGCATGCGCACGGGAGCCGACACTCGTGGCATATCGCCCCGATCTGCGGCTTACCCAGTGCGCCTGCGCGCTGCTGTCTACGGCGCATGCGCCGTAGACAGCGGTGGCTGTCTTCAGGTAAATATCTCCTAAACCGTGTAGGTTTAGGAGATATTTCTTGGACCTACAGGTAAGCCTTAATCTAGGCTTACCTGTAGGTCAAAGTGGTTTGTAAGGGTTTACAACCACTTTAAAGGGGAATTTTTTTAATTGCAAAAAAAAAAAAAAGACTTTTTTTTTTTTATTGCATTTTAGTGTAAATGTTAGATCTGATGTCTTTTTGACCCCCAGATCTTACATGATTTTTTTTTCTATTACAAGGGATATTGATATATGATGTTTATATAAAAGTGACCCACATTTTTTTTTTTAAAGGACAGTGTCAAAATAAAAAATAAATAAGAAGAAAATAAAATAAAAAATTTAAAGAGCCCCGTCCCACCGAGCTCACCCGCAGAAGCGAACGAATACGCAAAGTCCTGCCCACATATGAAAACATGTGAGGTATCACCGCAATCGTTAGAGCAAGAGCAATAATTCTAGCACTAGACCACTTCTGTAACTTAAAACTGGTAACCTGTAGAAAGTTTTAAACGTCACCTTTTGAGATTGTTAAGGGTCAAAGTTTGTCACCATTCGACGAGCGGGCGAAATTTTGAAGCGTGACACGTTGGGTATCAATTTACTCGGCGTCACTGGGCTAACTTTACTGTTGTCTTATTTTTTAATTAAAAAAAGTGTATTATTTCCAAAACAATTGGGCCGGTCAGACTGCAGCGCAAATATGGTGTGACATAAAGAATTGCAATGACCGCCATTTTATACTCTAGGGTGTCTGAAAAAAATATATAAATTGTGAGGGTTCTAAGTAATTTTCTAGCAAAAAAAATTATTTTTACTTGTAAACAGTCTGAAAAATAGGCCCGGTGCTTAAGTAGTTAAAGTGATACCAAAGTCTATTTTTTTTTAATGTTATACTTACCTTCTTTGTGTAATGGTTTTGTACAGATGCATTTTTTATCTTAAAGCGGAGGTCCACCCTAAAGTGGAACTTCCGCTCATTGGAACCCTCCCCCCCTCCGGCGCCACAATTGGCACCTTTCAGGGGGGAGGGGGGTGCAGATACCTGTACAGTACAGGTATCTGCACCCACTTCCGGCATAGCTATCTGCGGAAAGGGGCGTAGATTACGCCCCTTTTCCGAAGGTCCCCCGCTGCCTGCTGGGAAACACATGGATCCCAGAGACAGCGGGGACCATCCTTATTGCGCAGCGCGACTCGCGCATGCGCAGTAGGGAGCCGGGAAATGAAGCCGCAAGGCTCCACTTCCTGATTCCCATACCCAAGATGGCGGCGGCAGCACCCGAGAGACGATCGAGAGATCGGCTTCGGGTGCCGACATCGCGGGCGTGCTGGGCGGGTAAGTGTCATTATTTTAAAAGTCAGCAGCTGCAGTATTTGTAGCTGCTGGCTTTTAAAAAAAAAAAAAAAAACGGCGGAACTCCCGCTTTAATGCATAGAATGCATTAAGATTAAAGAAAAACTTCTGCTTTTACAACCACTTTAAGGATTTGGATAAGATCCGTAGAGAAGAGCGGACCAAAATCTCCCCTGAGATGTGTGCAACCTGGTAACTAATTACAAGAAACGTCTTACCTCTGTGCTTTGCCAACAAGGGTTTCTCCACCAAGTACTAAGTCATGTTTTGCTTGAGGATTAAAATACCTATTTTACTCACTGAACTGCAACTTAATTTATAACATTTGTATCGTGTTTTTTCTGGATTTTTGGTTGATATTCTGTCTCTATCATTTAAAATACACCTATGATAACAATACAGTAATTGGCCCTTCATTTTTTTTGGCAAACTTACAAAATCTGCAGGGGATCAAATAATTATTCTCCTCACTGTAGCGAGTTTCACACCAAAATGACTTATAGTCAGGGGTCAAGTCCTGGGGAAAAAAAGTGTGGGAACTCCCACCCAAGATCCCCTCCCCCACCCAAAAAAAAATTAAAAACGACACGCTCATATGCACGAACGCTTCAAAAGTGGTATTTTTCATCCAATTTTCGTATTGTGTGTATGAAGCTTAACTGTTAGTACATAAAAAAAAAACAATGCTCAATAAACATAAATACGGTAATTCTCTGAATAATCAGCATTCATTCAATTGTGCTTCCATGCAAATGTGTACATCATGTTCTGATCTTTATTGGGGATGTTATTTTGTATATAGAGTGTTTATGTGGTGAGTTTACACTTTTCATTGAACAGAGTTTGGATAACACAGGGTTAAACGGAAAGGTCATAAATGAAGTGCACATTATCTGGACAGAATGCTTGGGGAGATAGTGATGTGTTCCTGCTTAGGAGATGTATGTTAGCTTGGGGGGGCTGCAAACTCTGCAGGGGCTCCAACACACACTCGCTGCTATTCCAACCCTTCACATATTTCCACATAAACTTCCCTCCTGGCATTAAACTTTGCCAGGTATTGTGCTCAGCTTACCACCCCAAACTGATGTTCCTCCCTCAGCTCACCTCTCTCCCTGCATGTCCTGTGAGCAGAATAGCTGTGCTCCTCCTCTGGGGTCTCTCATCATATGGCACTGAAGATAGAGGAGGGGGGGATTCAGCGGGACACACAGAGCAAGTATGCAGGAGACTGGAGGGGGGGGGGGAGGGGGATGAGGAGACAGAAAATCAGGAGGAGCCGGCGGGGAGGAGCATCATGAGAGGTCTGACTAAATACAATCTCTTAGCAGCAGGGACCTGATCTACCCGTCAGATAGCTGTGATTGACAGGTAGATCGAAGCGGAAGCTGTCATGGGGACCCCTACTGGCAATGCCTGAATGGTCAGGTGTGCGGCACTTACTATTGCGAGCTGTGTCGGCGGCTGCTGGTGTAGCACCTCCCACACAACTCGCATAATTCAAAGTCTTGCAGGACGCGGCTGCTAATGGGAACTGAGTTCCTGTTGTGGGAAAAGTACAGGAACTCCGTTCCCATGCGTTCCCGCAGGACTTGAGCCCTGCTTATAGCAACAGCCACAATGAAGGTGGAAACTGTCTAGCACCAAGTTACCACTTTCACAGCACCTGTAATGTCCAAGACACCAGGAGATGAATGTGTACATTATAAAATATATGCCCAACTATCCATTTAGGAGGAAATTCCCATCTCTGCATTCTTTCGGGTGTCTTTCCTTTACAAAGCGCCTTATTAAAGTTTTCACAAAGCAGTAAAGTGCCACCTGCAAGCAATCCTCTGTCCACACCATCCATTTATAAAGAAGAATGGAAAGTGTCTTGTGTTATGACATCCGGTAGCTCCAACATACTTGGTATAGGAAATGGGCACAATTCAATAAAAAGGCAGTTTTTTTTTTTTTTTTAATGGTCCAATTACAATGGCGGTACGCTGTGTTCCTCATTAGCGTGTCAGCTGAGTGTTTCATACAAGCAGCACAAAGCGTTTTAAAACCCCCATAGTGCTTTTTAGTGTTAAAAAAAAAAAACATAATTGTTTTCCCCAGTAGCCATTGCTGGGGGTTACCATGGAAACGCTGCCTGCGCCACAATCCTGGGTAACATCCGTTTTGACTACCTGAACATAAGCCAGTTATTTAATTATTCCAGTCGCTTAAGATTTGGCCTGAAAACAAAACCTCATTTTTGGGGGGGATTTCCTTTCAGCTTCTGATCAAGAGAAAAAAAAATAAAATCTTTTAATTACCCTACAGCGAATGGACCGATCATTCAGTGCCGAGCAACGTTCCAGCATTCGGCTTTACACAGACGTTCGCTGAAACTCCAAATCTGAATTCCAAAACTAGATTAGCCGGTGATGAGATTATTAACAACCAGTTAGATCATTAGAACGTTCAAGGAAATGTCCAAAATGATACCAGTTATAGTATGAACGTTAACTAGGTGGAGAAATGACACCACTGCAAGCTAAGCCACCATATAAACCAGCGTTTTACTGCTCCAGAGGAGGGCAACATTTAGTAATTGTGACCAGTTTATCTAATGGGGGGGGGGCAACTAATCCTGGTCCTGCAAGGACAACTGAAATATCACCTGTTTTGCCACCTCTCAGCCACCCACCCGAAACTGCAACAATACAGCCGGACAGGGTTGTAAACATGCCGCGCTTTGCTTCACAGCCGTGGCATTTTTAACTCAGGGTGGCACTGCTGTCAAACTCAGCTATTGAGCTCAACAAGTGTCTGCACAGCAACAGCGCGGGCAAACGCTCAGCTCACAGTTGTAGCGTGGTCCTTCATTAAAGTGTAGCATCCCCCTAGGTAGGTGCTAGAAGAGAATATCGTTTTCGATCTTTCTGCTTACCAGAAAGATGGTCAGATAAAACTCTGAAGTGCTCTCTGCCAGGGGCGGACTGACCATTGGGCCACTCGGGCACTGCCCGAAGGCCCCGTGCCACTAGGGGGCCCCATCAGGGTTGCCAGCCTCAGTAAAACCAGGGACAGTATAAAAATCTGTGTTTTTTTTTATTTTCAATAATTTTTATTGAAGATTTTCATCAGAACAATAAAGATGAACATTCCTTATAACAAACAAGCAAAATCCACCTTTGCATATACATAGCCAGTCTAGACAAACATAGATCTAGACAATAACATAACAGAACAGACCTGTAAAACAATCAGGCATTATGTTGATATATCAATTGTATTATCATGGACCCATATCATCTAGTCAATTCCCCTCAATGGTCTGTGTTTTTTTTTTTTACATCTGTCTCTGAAATGTCCCTTACCGACATCCTTTTGATCTAAAAATCCCAAGATTATAGCTGCCCCACCTCTCCAGTACCTTCTCAGCCAATAGAAACATGTCTGTGTATACTGTGTGATTGTATACTGTGTGTGTGTGTTTGTGTATATTGTGTGGCCCCATAATGTCGGATTGCCCGAGGGCCCCATGATTTGTCAGTCCGCCCCTGCTCTCTGCCTACCAGGGAGCAGGCTCTGTTGGTTAGGTCTGCTCATTGTACTCAGGTGCAGCTTGGCTCGTTTTGAATGTCCCTCACTGGTCCAATAGGTAGGCATATTGGGAGGTGACCTGACAAGTGAATGCACAGGCTTTGTTACAGCCCTGGTAATTGGCAAAGGAAAAGTGCTGCATTGCATGTTGGGATACTGTATATAAAGCCAGAGTACATGGGCTTAGAGTTAGTTGAGCCGGGGGAACATTGTCCAGGAGGGAGGGGACGGCTGCCCTCTCCTCCGTGGAGGCAGTCGTACGGGCCCTGGGTGGTCAACCCAGGGGCCTAGAAAGAGAGAAAAGCTGAACCCAGAGGTCCTGCAGAGTTGACTGGAAGGGAGACACCAGGAAGGATCTGATTCTGCCTACTATTGCCCCGTACACACGAGCGGACTTTTCAACATCCAAAGTCCGAAGGACTGAGTCCGTCAGACTATCCGATCGTGTGTGGGCTGCAACGGACTTTTGACTCGCCAAAGTCCGAAGGACTTTAGAATATGGAAAGCCCCGTACACATGAGAGGACTTATGTCCGACAGACTTCCGAAGGAGTTCCGTCGGAGTTCTGCTGGAATTCCGACGGAGTTCTGACAGACTTTTCGGCCGAGCGGACTTGGCCACACACGATCACACTAAACTCCGACGGATTCGAACGTGATGACGTACGACTCGGCTCGAATAAGGAAGTTCATAGCCAGTAGCCAATAGCTGCCCTAGCGTCGGTTTTAGTCCGTCGGAGTAGCATACACACGAGCGGATTTTTCGAAGGGGACCGGGTCCGGCGGAGTTCCTTCGGAAAAATTTGAAGCATGTTCCATATTCTAAAGTCCTTCGGACTTTGGCGAGTCAAAAGTCCGTTGCAGCCCACACACGATCGGATAGTCTGACGGACTCAGTCCTTCGGACTTTGGATGTTGAAAAGTCCGCTCGTGTGTACGCGGCAGAACATGCTTCAAATTTTTCTGAAGCAACTCCGCCGGACCCGGTCCCCTTCGAAAAATCCGCTCGTGTGTATGCTACTCCGACGGACTAAAACCGACGCTAGGGCAGCTATTGGCTACTGGCTATGAACTTCCTTATTCGAGCCGAGTCGTACGTCATCACGTTCGAATCCGTCGGAGTTTAGTGTGATCGTGTGTGGCCAAGTCCGCTCGGCCGAAAAGTCTGTCAGAACTCCGTCGGAATTCCAGCAGAACTCCGACGGAACTCCTTCGGAAGTCTGTCGGACATAAGTCCTCTCATGTGTACGGGGCTTATGAGTACAGATCTGTGTCTTTGAAGGCAAGATAGTGCAGATCCTCCATCCAGGTCACTACCATTGAATTATGCCAAGTCAAAGCCTGATCCAAGTACTGTCAGTAAAGGGGCTGTTGAGCCCGAAGGATTGAAGGCCCTATTTCTCCAAGTTTCCCCCTCCCTTCTATCCTTGCAAACGAAGGAGAGAACTATTGAAACTATTAACGTTTCATCACTGGGAGAAAAATCCTTTTGTCCAAACCAGGGGCTGCTACCTGGAGGGAGTAAACCAGGGCTCAAGTCCTGCGGGAACGCATGGGAACGGAAATCCTGCACTTTTTTTGCAACAGGAACTCAGTTCCCATTAGCAGCCGCGTCCTGCATATGCTGGTCCCCCACTCCCCCTCCGTTCTGCTGCTGTCCCCCTCCGTTCTGCTGCCCCCCTCCGTTCTGCTGCTGCCCCCCTCCGTTTTGCTGTCCCCCTCCGTTCTGCTGCTGCCCCCTCTTCGTTCTGCTACTGTCCCTCTCTGTTCTGCTGCTGTCCCTCTCCAGTTTTCCTCCATGTCCCCCTCCGTTCTGCTG
Organism: Lithobates pipiens; assembly: GCF_037356315.1. NCBI lineage: Eukaryota > Metazoa > Chordata > Amphibia > Anura > Ranidae > Lithobates > Lithobates pipiens. The sequence continues at coordinate 2,389,028 of NW_027507696.1, read as the reverse complement.
TCCCCCTTCGCTCTTGTGGTGATTATTCTGTTAGTTTGACAAGTTAACTTATTTTGTTTTTGTAAACTGGCACTTTACAATAAATGTTGCACAGTATTTTCTGTGAAATATATATGCATATGAGCGTATCATTTTTTTTTTTTTGGTGGGGGAGTGGATCTTGGGTGGGAGTTCCCACACTTTTTTCCCCAGGACTTGACCCCTGGGGTAAACCCCTAGTTGCAAAGACATTTCACCAGAGACACTTTGCAAAAACATTTTGCCAGATACACTTTGCAAAGACATTGACACGTGTCAGGCCGGGGCTTAAATGTCCCTCTCTGTGGCAGCAAAATCCAGCGTGTGACATCACGCTGCATTGGTGCCACGCAGACGCTAATGTGGAAGTCCGCGAAACACAGGCTGGCAAACCGTAATCGGAAGGGACTATGACTTCTGGTGTGCACTCACGGTCTGCACAGGAAAATGCCTCCGTGCAGACACTACCTAATTGGAAACCAATTAGGCAAGTATATTCCTAAAGAGCCTGCGCAGTGGCTCCGGAAAGCTGTGTCACAAAAGGGGACCTCCAAAACGCGACCTATGGCGAGGCAAGTTACCCACAGTGAAGTGGATAAGACAAATGCCTCCCCACACACCCTCGGGCGTCCGTATAAGCATCTAAGGCGCATGGACCAAGTGGCTAGGGTCAGAGAGAAGTTAAAATGAAAGAAACCCCAAAGAAAGAGAATATATAAAAAAAAAAGGTGTATGAGTTACATAAATAATTAAATTAAGCCACACACATACATTACAATGTTTAAAGACAAAATTATTTTAACCAAGTCCCAAAAGGAAAAGGCTGGACTAAATACAATATACATATATTAAACTATATAGGGAAAACTTATAATATACCTCCATTATTGGAGGGAGATGGCAGCAAACACCCGGGGCACCGCCCCAAAGATCCCCCCAAAGGGAGCGGAAGACACAAAGTCTAGTTCCCGAGTGGGTGAGAGCCAAAACGTGAAGAGGACGTTGGGTATATCGATCAAAAGTGTTCTGCAATTAGAATAGGGAACAGAAAATCATAACCATTATAAAAACGGCTTATAACTGATCCCCTCATTTAGACCTGCAATGCGGGTCGTTTTTAATGAATAGATCCATCTAGTCTCTAATTGCAACAATTTTTTTTCCAAGTCCCCTCCCCGTCCTTGTGGCGGCAGATGTTCTGATAAAAAACAATGGAGCTAAGGGGTTAGGGGGCGAGGGTGAATGATGCTATATACTTGTGTTTCTTTTCTTTGCAGGCCTGCAAGCAATCTTCATGCCTCTGTGTAGGTTAGGCTTGTGCAATTCGTTTCGTAACGAATCGAAATTCGTCCGAATTTTGCATCCGAATGTCCGAATAAAAAAATAACAAATTACAACGAATACGAAAGAAATATAACGAATGAATTCGAATGAATTCGACATGATTCGACATTATTTCAACTGCATTGGAAATGTTTTCAACATGATTCGACATTATTTCAACCGCATTCGAAAATATTTTGTGACCCGACTTTAGGGCCATGTATCTCAGGGTCACTTGGTGCTAGACACTTCAAATTTGGATATGTTGTATTGCTGGTATTATTGTGTTTGCATACCAAATTTGGGGTTTCTAGCTATAAGTGACCCCGAGATATGTGGCCCCAAAATCGGGTCGCAAAATGTCATTCTCTGCTCTATTAACTAATAACATTTTGCGACCCGATTTTGGGGCCACATATCTCGGGGTCACTTATAGCTAGAAACCCCCAAATTTGGTATGCAAACACAATAGTACTAGCACTACAACATATCCAAATTTGAAGTGTCTAGCACCAAGTGACCCCGAGATACATGGCCCTAAAGTCGGGTCACAGAATATTTTCGAATGCGGTTGAAATAATGTCGAATCATGTTGAAATCATTTCGAATCCGGTAGAAATATTTTCGAATTTCGTTGAAATATTTTCGCATGTGGCCGATTTTTCGAATTCAGTAGAAAACTAAACGAAATCCGAAAACGAATTTAAGGAAGTTAACGAATAGAACTAAACGAAATTAATGAATTAACGAATTAAAACGAAACGAAACAAAACAAATTTTTTCCTTTTGCACATGTCTAGTGTAGGTTGTCCTCAGTCCATTTGCATATATAATATAGTTTTTTCATATGTAAAATGTTATGTGTAGCATAGTTAGTTAGGGGTGTTCAGTCCTTTCCCTGTCATCCAGTTTTGTTTGGTGGGGGGTGCACCAGTATAGTGCACCTGGGAAAATGCTCTTAAAAAATAATGTAAAATATTTGTACAGCAGATGTCTATATTTTTCTACATCATTTATTGTGCTAACTGGCCATATATGGGGTATACCACATGTCCCTGTACGTATGTTACTTCCATTTCCCCCCTTTCCAAGTTTGTGGGATACTCCTTGTATATTTTGTACAGGTATTTTTGTAGGGGTGGTTGCCCAAAGCCAATGAGGACTTGTTTGGTTTTGGGGGGGGGGGGGGGGGGTGGATGTAGCCTGGGAACAGAGTTTCACCAGAGACCCAGGGGCCTAGAGAGAAAGAGAAGCTGAACCCAGAGATCCTGCAGAGCTGACTGGAAGGGAGAGAGACACCAGGAAGGATACGATTCTGCCTACTGTGAGTACAGATCTGTGTCTTTTAGGCTTGACAAGTAGGGATGAGCTTCGCGTTCGAGTCGAACATTGGCTGTTAGTCCGTTCGGCGAAGTCCAAACATTTTGGTCCGTTCGCGCCAAATTCGTGTGGTGCTCACGGCCCACAATGCACTGCAATGGAGCAGTGCATTGCTGGCTCATGATTGGCCAAGCATGCACTGTGACCCCGCATGCTTGGCCAATCGCAGCGCCAGCAGCGAGGAGAGCCATGATTGGCAACAGGCAGGATGCCTGTGGCCAATCATAGCTCAGGCTGTGTAGTGCACGCCCCACACTATATAAGGCCGCCAGCGCGGCGGCCTTGTGTAGTGTGTTGGCGTCTGAAGCAGTGGGTGTTCTGTGTACCTTCAACACAGTACACACCGATCGGCGATTTTCGATCTTGCTGTTGTGTAGTGGATTACTTTTTTACCAAAGATATGTAGCAGTATACATCTTGGCCAAAATTTATGAAGAAAAATTATTTGCAAAATTTTGTATCAGAAACAGAGAAAATGGGATTTTTATATACAGCTTACCTGTAAAATCCTTTTCTTGAGAGTACATCACGGGACACAGGAGCTTCATTACATAGTGGGTTATATAGGCACCTCTGGTGATTGGACACTGGTTGACCCTAATTAAGGAGAATTCCTCCCCTATATAACCCCTCCCATCCGGGAGGCACCTCAGTTTTGTAGCAAAGCAATAAGAACCACGTAAAACCCAAGAGGGGCGGGAGCCCTGTGTCCCGTGATGTACTCTCAAGAAAAGGATTTTACAGGTAAGCTGTATATAAAAATCCCATTTTCTTGATCATACATCACGGGACACAGGAGCTTCATTACATAGTGGGATGTCCCAAAGCAATGCTCAGGTTGAGGGGAGGGAGACACAGATCATAAACATAGACCGCCAGGGACCTGAGGACCTAAACTGCAGCCTGCAGTACACTGCGCCCGAAGGCGATATCCTCTTGCCCTCTGACATCCACCTGATAGAATCTGGTGAATGTGTGGATTGATGACCAAGTCGCAGCCTTACAGATCTGAGCCAGGGAGGCCTGGTGATGCACTGCCCAAGAAGCACTGACAGCCCCAGTAGAGTGCGCTTTCACCTGAAAAGGAGGAATCTTCCCCTTTAAGTCATAGGCCTGAGAAATAACCTGTCTGATCCACCTTGAGAGAGTGGACTTTGACGCTGCCTGACCCCCTTTTAGGGCCTTCTGGCAGAATAAATAAACAGTCAGTTTTCCTTATCTGAGCAGTTGCTTGAAGATAAAGACTGATTGCTCTAACCACATCTAAAGTGTGTAAGGATTCTTCCTCTGTGGACTGAGGATTTGGAAAAAAGGATGGTAGGATTACATCCTGATTCAGGTGGAAACCTGAAACTACCTTAGGTAGAAAGGACCTGTTGGGACGCATGACCACTCGGTCCTTATGGATAATTAAATAGGGCTCTTTACAGGAAAGAGCTGCCAATTCTGATACCCTTCTAGCCGTGGATATGGCTACTAGGAAAACCAGCTTCTTTGTCAGGAGAGTCAAAGAAGCTAGATGCAGAGGTTCAAATGGTTGGGCTTCTAAGGCCGAGAGAACCAAATTCAGATCCCAAGGGCATACCGGAGGTTTGACTGGCGGTCTCATCCGCATAGCCCCCTGGATAAAAGCCCGTACTAGGGAATGCGATGCAAGCGATCTTTGAAAAAAGACCGATAGGGCCGAAATCTGCACCTTGATGGTGCTTATGGCCAAATTCATTTCAAGGCCTGACTGGAGAAAGGCCAAGATTCTGCCAATGACATACCTTCTAGGATGCCATCTCCTGGGTTCACACCAGGAAACATATGTCCTCCAGATCATGTAATAGATACGCCTGGAGGCCGGTTTTCTGGCATTGACCAGAGTGGAAAGGACTGGCCCGAAAGACCACGGCCTCTCAAAATGTGGGTCTCAGCAGCCAGGCCGTCAAATTCAGACTGCGTAAAGCAGGATGGTAAATTGGGCCCTGTGAGAGCAGATCTGGCCGGAGAGGGAGGGTCCATGGCCTGCCCACTGCCAACTTCATGATTTCTGCGAACCATGGTCGCCTGGGCCAAGCCAAGGCCACTAGAAGGACCGGCTTCGTCTCCCTCTTGGCCCTTCCCAGGAACCTCGATAGCAGCGGGCTCGGGGGGAAGGCATAGATCAGATTGTACTGATCCCAGGGAACTGTCAGAGCATCTGACCCCTGAGCAAGTGCATCTCTTGTCCTTGATACAAAGCTGTCCAGTTTCCTGTTGAATCTGGACGCAAACAGATCCACGTCTGGAGTGCCCCACTTGTAACATATGTCCTGAAACACATCGGGGTGCAGAGCCCATTCTCCTGGGCACAACTGCTGGCGGCTGAAATAATCCGCCTGCCAATTGTCCACTCCTGGGATGAAGACTGCAGAGAGGCACGGCACATGCTCTTCTGCCCAGACAAGTATGCGATTCACCTCCTTTTGGGCCACCAGACTTCTGGTACCGCCCTGGTGATTGATATAAGCCACTGCGGTGGCATTGTCGGACTGAATCCGAACCGGGAAACCTCGCAGTCTGTGAGACCACTCTCTGAGTGCCATGTAAACTGCCCGAATCTCCAAGATATTTATGGGCAGCAGACTTTCGGTCGCAGACCATTTTCCCTGCGAGCATGTTCCCTATAACACGGCTCTCCAGCCTGTCAGGCTGGCATCCGTGGTGACAATCTTCCACGAGAGGGGAAGAAAGGTTTTGCCCTTCAGCAAATTTTCGGTCTGTAACCACCAGACAAGACTTTTGCGTGCCCGAGGGGATAAACGCATAGGAAGATCCAGGGATTGGGGCTTCCTGTTCCAAATCGCAAGGATGCATCCTTGCAGGGCCTTGAGTGGAACTGGGCGAATGGAACGGCCTCGAAAGAGGCGACCATTTTTCCCAACAGTCTCATGCACAACCGAATGGAGGAAGATCTTCTGCCCAGAATCAGGCGCACCAGATCTCCAATGGCCAAGGCCTTTGGCTTTGGAAGGAACACCCTGCCTTGAGCGGTGTCGATAATCAGACCCAGGTAATCCAACCTGGTGGTCGGTTGTAAAGATGACTTTTCTAGGTTTATAATCCAACCTAGGTGGCCCAGATGTTCTAGCGTTTTGGTGACGCTGCGACTTAGGCATGTTGCAGTTCTCTCTACGAGAAGTAAGTCGTCTAGGTAAGCCATGACGGCTATGCCCTGAACTCTTAAGATTGCTAAGAGAGGGTCTAGAATCTTCGTGAAGACTCGGGGGGCCGTGGCTAGGCCAAACGGCAGGGCCATAAATTGAAAATGGCGCTGCTCTACCGCGAACCTCAGAAACTTCTGGTGTGCGGGAAATATTGGCACATGAAGATATGCGTCTCTGATATCTATTGATGCCATGAATTCTCCTCCTTGTAGGGAGGAGAGCACAGTGCGTATTGACTGCATCCGGAAGGTCTGGATGTGTAGAAACCGGTTTAAGTCTCTCAGATCCAAGATAGGTCTGACACTTCCGCTTGGTTTTGGAACGGTGAAGAGATTCGAATAAAAACCTGAACCCTGATCTTTCGGGCTCACTTCTACTATCACACCCTGGGATAGTAATTGATCTAAGGCCACAAATAGCGGTTTCTGCTTTATCGGATCCCTGGGGATCCTTGACCTTAGAAAACGAGAAGGTGGAATCTCCTGAAACTCTAGCCTGTAGCCCAGAGACACTGAAGAGATCACCCATCTGTCCTGAATCTCCTCCCGCCAGGCGCCTGCAAACTGCAGGAGCCTTCCCCCCACTCGGCCGAGCGGGGGCGCCCCTTCACAAGGAGGTCTTGGAGGTTTGCTTGGCAGGCTTCCGCCCCCAAGTCTTTTTCTGTCCCTGGGCTCAGCCCTGAGGCTTTCCAGCCGAGGAGGGCTGGGAAGGCCGTCGCCACTGTTTAGAGCTTGATGCTTCGGGAGAAAGAGTACGCCTGAATGAAGGACGTTTACTCTTCTTGACTGGAAGGAGTGTAGATTTACCTCCCGAAATATTTTGGACGAATTTATCTAATTCCTCTCCAAACAACCGTTCCCCTTTAAACGGGAACCCAGCCAAATGCTTTTGCATGACATCTCAGCAGCCCAATTCTTTAGCCATAGAGCCCTTCGTATGTGTACCAACATGAGGGACAAACGTGATGCTTGTTGGACAGAATCCAAAATCGCATCAATTATGAAACATAAGATGTGAGGCATTTCTGCATATTTCTCTACTTCCTCATTGGGAAGGAGTTCAAACATCTGTTTAACCTGTTCCTTAAGGAACTGACACAACCCCACGGCTGCGACTGTAGGTTGCACCACAGCGCCGGCCATGGAAAGGGAGGCTTTTAACAAGGTTTCCAGCCCTTTGTCAGCTGGATCCTTAAATACCTGCGCATTATCCAAAGGACAAGTTAGGTTTTTATTCACACAAGAGATAGCCGCATCAACAGATGGGGCCCCCCATTTCTTGGTGAAACTTTCCTCCACGGGATAATACATAGAAAACCTCTTGGGAGGAGAAAACAGTTTATCGGGATGTCCCCAGTCCTTATACATCAAGTCAGCCATTAAAGGATGAATTGGAAAGGAACAGGCAGTCTGTGGGGCTTTCCTGACTCCCAGGGAAGAGACAGAGGATGTAGCGACTTCAGTAGCAGGCATTCTGAATGTGGTACGCACCAATTCAGTATAATACTGCACCTGCTTTCTGAGTGCCTGGGAGGAGGGGACTAACTCCTCATCCTCTGACTGATCCGACTGCTCATGATCCCTATCCAAAGATAGGGATCTCTCCTCATTTTCAGAACAACTGTCTGAGAGAGGGATTTCAGCAGAGGGAGGGGATCTACCCCTTTTTCTGCTATCTTTTAGGGAAGCAGAAATAAAATTCATTATCCTCCCTTCAAAACTCTCCAATGAAGCCCTAAGGGAGTCCTCAGTGACATATACCGGGGCTGCGACATTAGGAGAGGCTGCAAAGCCTGAAAGGGGCACTGACTCGTCTTGAGATGCAGGCTCCACTCTTGCAGAGGGGGATGGTAATCTGCATGCACTTTTGAAATGGACCTAGGCGGTGACCTGCCAGTGCTTTTGTTACCTGCCCCTGAAACCCTCTTACGAGGAGACATAGTACTGAGCTACAAAGCAGAGTTACTAATGTAAAATGCAATCACTTGTTTGTGCTTAAAGTCTCACAATAAATCAATATTAGCTTAACTGCACAATATGATGCCGAGTAGGTGTCTTAGGGTTTGCCTGGATCCAATCCCACGGATGCTTACAGCCCACAGCTCCTGTGTCTCACCTTACAGTCCCCTGACGCTCTGGGCTTTTAAATCGGCCGTTTTGGCGCCTGCATTACAGCATAGAGCACCTGATTGTGCACAGCTGGCAACCACACCCCCCCCCCTTTCCCCATTAGGCCGGGAGCGCGCCCGGCGCGCGTGCACGCGCCCGCGCGCATGCACGAGGACCGCGGGATCCGGGGGGGGGGAGGAGAACCCAAAAGGAGTGACCTGGGACCCCCTGATCTGCGTGGGACCCCTTTTTTACCTTTATTGTGGCAGGGACTGCAAGGAGACGTGAGAGCTGGAGAACCAGGCACTTCACTGAGCGTGTTAGTATTGAAAGGCATGTAAGTATGCATCAGGCTGCTCTTACTCCATCTAGTGGAGGAAACCAGGTAAGACATACAACTACTCACAGTGAAGAAATCCATTCATATATTAAATATATAGGATGACTTCCCATACCTGTTCCCCGCCGCAGGAATTGCTGTGTTCAGACCAATTCCAGCCTTCACCCATCACGGCGGGTATTGTTAGCCAACCTTCAGGCGTATCTGGGGTTCTTACGAAAAGATCCTCCTACCTGGGCCTTGTAAAAAACTCTGCCAGAAACTTACGGGCGCCCTGAGTCAACAGTACCCCAAGTCTGGTTGTCCCAGAGTCCAGTCTTTCAATGGAGAGGACTTACAGGCAAAACCTCGTGTCTTCGGCAAACGAGGCCCGGGTACCATACCATCTTGGGAGTCAAATATCGGCCCGAGGTATGGATCCGGTTTGTTGTAGCCCTTCGGCCCTCGCCGGGACCCGCATAGAGCTAAGTTTTACGTGACCATCGACCAGACACTGGCGAAAAAACTGAGGTGCCTCCCGGATGGGAGGGGTTATATAGGGGAGGAATTCTCCTTAATTAGGGTCAACCAGTGTCCAATCACCAGAGGTGCCTATATAACCCACTATGTAATGAAGCTCCTGTGTCCCGTGATGTATGATCAAGAAAATGCATTTTTTTTAACAGAATTTTCAGTTTTTCTCATTTATAGCACAAAAAATAAAAAACCCAGCGGTGATTAAATACCACCAAAAGATAGCTCTATTTGTGTGAAAAAAGGACACAAATTTCATATGGGTACAGTGTTGCATGACTGCATAATTGTCATTCAAAATGCGAGAGCACCGACAGCTAAAATTTGTTCTATAATAAAGGCATCTGCAGGAGTTAGTGGGTGTTGTGTGCCTCTAGCACAATATACACTACCCAACTGGCTGTGTTTGATGGCACAGTGGCAGCCTTTGATGGCAAAGTGGCTGCGTTTGATGGTTTTTTTTTCAAATTTTTTTTTTTAAAGTTTGTTTGCGCCCCCCTAAAAAATTTTAACACCAGCCGCCACTGAATAAAACCAAACACATTAAACCTCATAAATAATACAATATGGCACAAATTATTTTCATTGGAGTATTATGGTCACAGCTTTATTAGTTAAAAGATCATAACAATAACATGATTTAGACACCATTCTTTAAAAACATACAAGAATTCTGACACAACCATTAAAGCCAGGTCCTTGACAATGCCACCCAATACCATGTTCTGTTTTAAGCCTGTACTGGTTGATGCTATCAGCCCAATTTTTCTGCCCCTGTTTAACAGGGACATGTAATTACAATTCTTGATATAATATTTCACAGGAGGGCCCCTTCCTGTGCCCACCCAGAGTAACGGTGAGGACTTATAGTGTTGTGACACCAGCACCACAACCACCAAAGGTCAATTTTTCTACCACTGTTCAACAATGGCATGTAATTACAATTCTTGATATAATCGTTCACAGCAGGGCGCTCCAGCCCCCACCAAGAGTCACTTTGGGGGCTTACAATGTTGTGGCAAAACCAACACCTTGTTCCGCCATTTCTGCAGAGCATATAGGGCAGGCCCCTACTTTCAAACATCCAACTTACAAATGTCTCCTACTTGCAAACAGACGGAGACAACAGCAAGTGAGATGAAAAAAGATGGACGACAAAACAAATTATACAGGGGTGATAACCCTTCCCTATGTTTTCCAAAAAGCTTAAAAATTGTTTTTTTGACTGGAGCTACACTTTAAAAATGTACCAGTTGAAAATTACAAACAGATTCAACTTAACACAACAAACCTACACAGTCCCTGTCTTGTTTGCACCTCCTGTATACTGCTGTTCTGAGTATATAGGGCCTGGGGGCCACACGCATTTCCTTTTTTTAATATGGTTACAGGGTTCCCCTTAATATGCGTACAAGACCCAAATAGGCTGGTAATGGGCAGGGAGGGCTACCCATGCCATTTTCTCAATGATTTTCAACCATATTACAGGAACCAGATATAACATTAAAACCGCAAGCAGTTTTAAATGGTGTTATTTCCGTTTAATGTCATTTTGTGCAGGGACTGTTCTAAACACGGGAAACACGTGGCACTTCACAGGCATACTACAGACACCCCCCAGGCACCATATTTAAAGGAATATTTCACTTTTTTGTTTCACTTTAATCGTCATTAAAATCAGTGCTCCCGCCAAAACGGCCATTTTTAAAAACATTTTAGGCATTGACCCATGTCCCCTGGGGCAGGAGCCAGGTCCCCAAACCCTTTTTAGGACAGTATCTTGCATATTAGCCGTTAAAATTAGCACTTTTAATTTCGAAAGTTCGAGTCCCATAGACTTCAATGGGGTTCTAAAGTTCGTTCGAATTTGGGGTCCGTTCGAAAGTTCTGGTGCGAAACGAACCGGGGGGTGTTCGGCTCATCCCTATTGACAAGTGAGGGCCTCCCCCTTCAGCTAGAAGAGTCAGTGGACAGGTTTCAGTTAAGGGGATGCTAGCACACCCTCCCCAATAATGGCCGTCCCCCTTCCCCAGCATGTGCCCCCCCCCCGCTATATATTCCTGGCATATCGGGCACCATTGGGTAGTGGGAAGGGAGCTGAGCAGACATGCGTTTGCTCTCCCCCTCTTCTTGTTGCTGACCCAGAAGTGTCTGCTTTTCATTGTGCCCGGCCAGCTTGGCAGGGCAAGACTCTAATGCAGTTTAATCTGCATTATATTCAGTGGAGCACCAGGGAGACATCCAAGGTCTTTTAGTGCACCTGTCACCCAAAAATCATCACATGGGGGACTTTTTGTGATGTGATATTTTTCATGTGACGAAAAAAAAAAGTTTAATAAAAAAAACCTTTAAAAACTTTTTTAAATTGTAAAAAATGAGACTTACACCCAAGCACATAAACACCCCACCACAGTTTTTTTGAGGCCTCCCACCCCCACATATACGCACGTAAGTACGCAAATGCAAGTGTTTGGGCCCCTACACATGAAAATGTCAACTGAAAGACACATGTTACATGTTGCCGTGCACACCGAAGTGAGAGCAATATTTCTAGCACCAGGCGCCTTCACAACGCTAAGTTGATGACCTATGGGGCTTTTAAAGCGTCAGTTATGGAAAATATAGGGTATTGAGGTTTGAAAAATGAAAAATAAAAAAAATGTGGGACTTTATATGAAGCACTTCACTAGACCAAATGAGCCAATCAATATACACATTGTTTATTATCAAAAGGTCATGCATATATATACCACCATAAATAATAAATTGATGTAACAGTAAGATAATGGATCTCAATTTATAAATATAGATATAACATAATATTACATGATTAGTTCAATATAGAAACATTGTTTTAAGAAATTCATAAATATCAATAAATAAGATCTAACCATTTCATGATAATGCATAATCAATTCAATATAATGTATATACATAATAATAGACTCTTAGTATGTAGACCAAGGTATATATAATAGTAGCATTAAAACATTAACAATGATGGTGGATTGGTTCATTAAAGTATGATATAGTCCAGATATGTATACATGAATACTGTGACAACGCATCATAAAAAGAAAAAGCTCTACGCGTTTCGTGGTTACAATACCACTCGTCAGGAGCAGATGCAGGATTTTGGGGTATCTATAATGAAATAAAATTACCAAATGAATATAATAGTCCAAAGTATACAAATATGAAAGGGAGAGGGGAACCACAAAAGTCCCAAACAATCTCACCTATCTGTAGTGTATGGGTACAATTGTCGATGATGGCATCAAACGGTAAAAAACATTATAGAAAACGCTACTTCCGGGAGCTGAGAAGGCGAACCCTGAGGCACGGCCATAGCACCACTGACCAATAGTAAACGTAAGGGGGAGGTGAACAGTTTCCAGCCATGAGATATGTGCTTAATGGTATGCATAATTCATCTTATAATTGATTCCCAAAAATATCTGTAGGGGTCAAAGTAATAAAAGTAAAAATTAATCATAGAAACTGATTCCACAGCTGAAAAATTAGAAAGAACCTCCCCTGGTGGAAAATGTGTCAGAAGAAGGAGAAAAGCCGAATAGTGAAAGAGAAGGTGATATAGTGTAAATAAATAGAGCAAGAGTGTTAAGTGATTTTAGAGGATAAAACAATGTGTCAATGTAGCCAAGATACCTTACCAGGCATATAAGAAAAGTACAAAAAGTGCAGTGGTAGCTTGTGAATAAAGCCAGCGTGTCAGCATTGAAATCAGTGGTTTAAATAATAGCCGTGTATCAAGGACATCCCTCAACGTCACGCAGCGTGATAACGGGGAGGCGGCGTCATCGCCCAGGCAACAAAACGCACCCAGCATTTGGTGCCTCAACCCCCCACGTGTACAGCGTCGATGGATAAACATGTCGGTGATGCGGCGTCATGAATGACGCCACTCACTCGGCATGTGGGCGTGGCGTCGACCCGCGGCAGACACCTGACCCGCTCCCCACACGGGGAGGAGAGGGAGAGGCCATGGCACGGGTCGCAGCTCCCGGAAGCAACGAGGCAGAGCCTAACCCCACCTATAAAAGCTAGTGTCTAGATATAGAAGAGACATAATAGCAGAACTATGTCACAGACAGTATATAATGTCAATATATATATATATATATAGTGATTTAGTGATGTGCTTCCATCCCTATTTGAATACAGAAATACTGAGCCAAAGCTATTGGGTATTGAGGTTTGTTACTGTTTAACAGGCGCACACAAATTTAAGGTTTGGCATGTTAAGGAGCTTCCTGACGACGCAGAGGGTGCTGCGAAACGCGTAGAGGCTGTGGGGACGATCTGAGGTGCAATAGAGGTTCCGGAGACAGGTTGGCTTAGGAAAGGGAGAGGAGAACCACCTGTGGAACATCATTGGCTTGCCCAATTTGCACCGTTTACACATGGCTGGATAAGCTTAGTGTTGGCTAGATGACACAAAATCATGTGAGTGCAATATGTCTTTTTAGATTTTTATATTAAAGTTTGAAACGTTTTTACACTATGTTGGTTCCATATTCTTTTTTATGAACATACATTAAAGTGGTTGTAAACCCTCGCCCACAACTTTGTCCCATGTAAATCAGCATAAAAAACCCTAATGAACACTGCTTGCAGATATCTCCTTACTTGCTTAGTATTGTTGTAATCCTTGTTGTTCTGTAGAATGAAGTCACTGAGCATGCCCAGATCTCCCCTGATTTAAGGCACACTCTCTATGTCTTATCTATCTGTTATCAGGACTTCCTACGGCACACAGCTCTGAACTCTGCTAATCACTCAGAGCTTCCTCCTACACACCATGTGACCTCACATACAGTCTAAACGTGGCCATTACTGCAGTCTTATCAGCTGAAGCTGATAAGTCTGACAAAGGGAAACATTAGACATCGGCACAAGTAAATACTATGAAATAAACAAGTCAGCTATGAACAGGGAAGCAGGGTTGCCATAGAAACGTTGGATTGAGAAGGAGGCTTGGTTAACAGTACAGGAAGTGCTCAATGTAAGGGCGAAAATACACTCCACTGTGGATTCAGAAAACAATACTTAAGATGGCGCTGCCTAACCCCTGGAAACAAGTTTTTTAAAGTTTCTTTAAACAGTAAGTAATATGTGATTTGGGCTGGATTACAGTGGCTATAGTCTGATAATTACTTATTATAATGGACTAAATGAAAAGAAGCATCAGAGTGGGAGAGTTTACTTCCTCTTTAACCGAGGAATTGCTGACGGGAAAGTGAGTAAAGGAGTGGTTATCCATTGAATGAACCGAAGGCGCACTGTGACGTAAAGTCTGGTGAGTGGCCATTTTATAAGGTAGTGGTGGCACGAATAGTTTTGTCCGGTGGAAAACAAGGCACATGAATATTGAAGGACTTTTTGATAGCATACTGCATAGGACTGCATCCATATGCATGCTAGTGGGGGGGATTTGGTACACAAATAAGGACCATTGCATCTAAGGATTATTGTGGCATAAATTTTGGTTTTACATTTTCTATATATTTTTCTTTTTTTTGGTTTGGTGTTCTTTGGGGCATTTGGAGTTGTCCTCGGTCCTTTGGGTCACATACATATAAATATATTTTTTGAGGCACTGGAAAGATTTGCAATTGGTAAAGTACTAGTTTAATAATCTTTAGAGATATAATTATATTATACGCACAATAGGATATAGAAGTTATGTGTCTACATAAGAGCAATAGGGGGCGCAATCCACAAAGACAATTGGCATGTTAAGTATCTATTTACTTGCAACCTTGTCTTTTATACTTTAACCACAAAATTGGCATTTGTGTGCCCCAAAATGAACTTTAACGTAATTTTTACAGAAAGTTTGCATTTCCCAGACCTTTGTGGTAATTTCATGCAATATTAAAATGTGTAGCTAGCTCTATTTTGTTCTCTAGGGTGTCTTCTTTCAGAAAATATATGTTTTGCAGGGCTGGATTAAGAGCATCATGTGCTTGGTGCTGAGGATTTTGGTGGACCTTTTACTGGGCACCCTTCTGTGTTTAGAAGAGCCTTTTTTGGCATGCGCTCAAACTGCAAAGGGCACATGCCACCTAGGGAAGCCTGGCATTTGACTTGCCAGGTTGCTGTAAGGGCTGTGCATTGGCATGCACTCTGTGCTGAAAGAGTGCAGCCGGATAGGCCTAACGCTATGGAAGCCACAAAATTCTGCAAGAGCCAGGCATGTACTGGCCATAGGGACTGTAGGGAGTTTCCCGGTGGGCCAATGGCTCAGTGGGCCGGTTTCAGTGACAGCCAGTGGCATTGCTGGGGGGGACTTTTGGGGCTATAGCCCTGAATCTGGAGCCCATAGCCCCGAGTCTGTCCAGGAGTCCCCAACCACAGGGTCCTGGCCCACTACCTGCCCTCTTTCTGGTGACCCTGATGTAAGGAGGGGCTCTCTGGGGAACCTGATGTAAGAGAGAGGCTCTCTGTGGACCCGGATGTAAGGGGGGGCTCTGTGGGGACCCGGATGTAAGGGGTTGGCTCTCTAGGGACCCTGATGTTAGGCAGATGATCTCTGGGGACTCTGATGTAAGAGGGGCTCTCTGGGGACTCTGATATAAGGGGAAAGCTATATGGGGACCCTGATGTAAGGGGAGGCTCTCTGGGGATCCTGATGTAATTGGGGGGCTCTCTGGGGATCCTGATGTAAGTGAGGGGCTCTCTGGGGACCCTGATGTAAGGGGGGCTCTCTGGGTGCTTTTTTGCCCAATTGCGTACAGTTTATATACTGTTTTTTGCCTGTTTGCAAAATTAAAGTGGGCCGGTCTGGATGAAGTCCAGGGCCAAATTTTTGTCACAGTCCAGCCCTGGCAAGAGCCCTGCACTGGGGTACCCCAGGCTTCCGTAAGGACTGCTCATGCGGTGCCCATTATCAATCCCACCACTCTGCCCAGGTGGCGCATGTGGAATGCAGGGCCCGTCAAGGGAGAACTCTGTTGGCCCATTGCTTTTCATGAGCACTGTGTTCTTTTTGGGTGGCTGGGCCTATATTAAGGTAGGGGCCTGGAGCTGCAGCTCCAATAGCCCCTATGTTAATCCAGCCCTGATGTTTTGGGTGTTTGTGCAATCCTCAGTCTTAAAATGATTTTTGAAACCTGTGCAAAAAAACCTGCAAAAATCGATTCTACATGCATTATTTCTAAAATGATAATGTAGAGATTCTTAGATCTAGTAAGTTAAAGCAGCCGTCCTTTTATGGAAAGTCCAATTCTTCCCCAATCTATCCAAAACCAAAAGAAGGTTTTGGCCGAATCTGAGGGTTTAAAATGGTAAATGTGTTTTTATTGCATCTATTATAATTTAAGTACCTGAATATGTATCGATAGCAGCCTTCTGTAATCCCCTACACTGCAACACCCAGACTGGTAAAAGGAGGTGTAGTTCTAAGACCCCATTCACACCTGAGCGTTTTGTAGCTTGACGCCTGAAGCTACAAAACGCTGGAGGGGAAAAAATCCATTATTCTCAATGGAGATGGTTCACATCTCCACTCCAAGTCGCCTGAAGCCCTACGCGTGAAGCTCAAACAAGTTCCGGACCCTTTTTTGTCAGCGCGAATCGGGCTGATTTGGGCGTTTTTCTTCTTTTAACATTGGTGACCTTTTGCCCTGCACAAATTTGCGACAAAACGCGGCAAAAAACGCCGCGAATCGCGGATAAAAACGCCGCAAATCGCGGTAAAAAACGCCGCAAAAAACGCTTGAAAAGCTACGCTCAGGTGTGAATGCAGCCCAATCTATCTTTGTTTTGTACACATATGCCGACAGTACGTAAACATGCTGATGGGAAACGGGAGTAGAGTGAGGTCTCATCGGTGTGCTTTTACTCTTTAATTGTCCAATAAGCATGGGTGTGTTCTTGACCAGCCTGTACTGGCAGCGGCGGTTGAGAATCTGATTGTGCTGTCTGGCAGAGAAGCCTGAATCACAAGACTGGCTGAACAGAATTGCAAATGTTTATATGTTTAGCTATTCACCTAGAGTTCAGCTTTAAGCTCTTATGCCGCGTACACACGGTCGGATTTCCGGCAGAAAAAGTCATCGGATATTCCGATCGTGTGTGGGCTTCAGTGGACTTTTTGTTTTCGAAAATTCTGACGGACCTAGAAATAGAACATGTTTTAGATCTTTTTCCGACGGAATCAATTCCTATCGGGAAAACCGTTCGTCTGTAGTTCAAACAGCTAATGGCACGGGTGGCTTACATAAAAATCTTTTTATGTGCCAGAAGATGTATAAATTCTGTTCAGTCTTGTGATGTACGCATCTTTGTGTGGCCAGGAAAATCACTCTACATGCCTGCATTGCAGGGCACATCTTCACCCAGGAGTTGGGCAGTGGATGCTTCTGTCAGAAACGTTCTAGTCAGCCTTTTTTCTCCTTTAACCACTTAAGTACCGCGCTATTGCCGAATGACGGCATTAGCGCGGACCTAGATTGCCGGGACTCGCCTGATCACCGTGAGACTCGCCTGATCACCGATCCGTGTAAGGGGTCGATCCCGACCCCTTATCACGTGATCAGCTGTCAGCCAATGACAGCTGATCATGTGATAAAACGGAGCAGGTAATCGGCTAGTATTCCTCCTCGCGCTGACAGCGCGAGGAGAAAAAAAAAAAGCCGATCGCCGGTGGCCGTGTTCGGGACATCAGTCCCGATCACGGCCAGCATATCCAGCGGACACCTGCCCCCTGCCAGTGCCCACCTGCCACCCGCAGTGCCATCCTGAAATAAAGTAAGTGCCCCCCTGTCAGTGCCACCCAGCAGTGCCCATAGTGCCCACAGTGCCACCCAGCAGTGCCCACAGTGCCACCCAGCAGTGCCCACAGTGCCACCCACAGTGCCACCCACAGTGCCACCCAAAATCTGCCTCAAAGGTGCTGCACCCCAGTGCCGCCCATCAGTGCCCAGCAGTGCCGCCCATCAGTGCCCAGCAGTGCCGCCCATCAGTGCCCAGCAGTGCCACCTATCAGAGCCACCTATCAGTGCCCATCAGTACCATCTATCTGTGGTACCTATCAGTGCCCATCCGTGCCACCCATCCGTGCCACTTATCCGTGCCACCCATCCGTGCCATCTTATCTGTGCCCATCTTTGCCCATCAGTGCCGCCTTATCTGTGCCCATCGGTGCCGCCTTATCTGTGCCTATTAGTGCCGCCTTAACTATGCCTATCAGTGCCCACCAGTGCAGCCTATCAGTGCCCACCAATGCAGCCCATCAGTGCCCACCAATGCAGCCCATCAGTGCCCACCAATGCAGCCTATCAGTGCCGCCTAATCAGCGCACTTCAATGAAGGAGAAAAATTACCCGTTTGCAAAATTTTCTAACAAACTATTAAAACATGATTTATTTATTTTTTTTTTTGCATCTTTTTTTGTTTGTTTAGCAAAAAATAAAACTCCGAGCTGTAACTAAATACCACCAAAAGAAAGCTCTATTTGTGGGAAAAAAATGATAAAAATTTCATTTGGGTACAGTGTTGTATGACCGCGCAATTGTCATTCAAAGTGCATCAGCGCTGAAAGCTGAAAATTGGTCTGGGACTGAGGGGGGTTTAAGTGCCCAGTAAGCAAGTGGTTAAGCACCAAAACAACTTGCTTTATCCAGATAGAAATGTATCGCTTGTGATAGAGACCAAATACACACATAGAGAACGATTGTAAGAACCCCTGACATGAAGAGGTGTTTTATGTCTATGACCACCTGGTGGCGCTGCTGGCTTAAAAGGCTACGAGAAAGGTCAGAATATATATATATATATATGTAGATAGATAGATAGATAGATAGATAGATAGATAGATAGATAGATAGAGATATATATATATATATATATATATATATATATATATATATACATATATATATATATATATATCTATACACACACACACACACATTATATATATATATATATATATATATATATTTTTTTTTTTTTTTAAAGTGGGGTGCCCACTAAAAAAAATTTTTTTAAAGCCAGCAGCTACAAATACTGCAGCTGCTGACTTTTAATAATCGGACACTTACCTGTCCCAGGGTCCAGCGATGCGGGGGAACGAAGCCCCCCCCCCCCCTCATTCCCTGCTCCGCTCGCGGCGCCGTCATTCGTACTGTGGGCACCCGGCTGTGGCTTCCCAGCCGGGCACCCACTGCGCACAATCACCTGGGTCACGTGACAGGTCCCAGATGACTGTGCGGCACGAGGAGAAGGGATGTCACCAGCCCTGGCAAGGAAGAAGGCAGACTACGAGGGACCCCCTAGCAATAGGTATTTAGAGGTGAGTAAAACATTTTTGTTTTTCCAATTATTTATTTATTTATTTTTTTAAGAATTTTAAACCATTTTTTATTTTTTGGTGGCAACACCACTTTAAGCTCCGGTATTTCATTCCAAAATTGTCATCATTTGAAGAGGTTCTCCAGGATTTTGCCCTTATGGGAAAGCCTTTTTGACCCTTTGTTGACTCAGGGGTCCTACTGTTGAGGTGGGCGGCATAGATGGGTAGATTTACTAAAGCTGGTGCACTCAGAATCTGGTACAGCTCTGCATGGTAGCCAATCAGCTTTTAACGTCAGCTTGTTCAATTGAGCTTTGACAATAAGACTTGGAAGCTGATTGGTTTCTATGTGGAGTTGCACCAGATTTTGCACTCTTCGGTTTTAGTAAATAATCCCCCAGAGTGTACTTATGGTAGAGGATACACTTTTGGCACGGAATTTCAGTCTTCATTAATGAACATTTTTACTTGGCTTGTGCAATTTGTTTCGTAACGAATCGCAATTCGGCCGAATAGAAAGATAACGAATTTTAACGAATACGAAAGAAATTATAGCGGATATAACGAATGAATTCCACATGATTCGGTAATTTGTTAAAGATCTAATGCATGGGTGCTCAACGTGTGGCCCTCCAGCTGTGAGACCCTCATCCTCATCAACATGGGGACAAGGTGCTATTCATGGAAAAAGGTCCCTTCCAGAGCATCCCCGGATGTTGAGGGCATGTGGGCTTTTATGGTTCAGGGGAGGGGGCTGCATCCTCCCCCCCCCCTGCCCTTCTCGGCTCAGATAAGGGTCTTGTATGGAATTTGGGGGGGGGGGGCCTCAAGCCAATTGTTTTTTATTTTTGGTGTGAGGTTTCCCCCCCCCCCCCCAAAATACATACCAGACCTGAAGGGCCTGGCAATGTTTGGCTGTTTTATTAAGATTCTGCTGCTGGCAGAAATTCCCCGCAGACAGCAGATGAGTCATTGGTTACTAAGGATGTGGCGGGTGCCAGCTCCTTAACAACCAGCTATTCCCTGGTTGTTAAGGACGCTGATGGTTGCCAGCTCCTTAACAACCAGCTAGTATTCATTAAATACAGCGTGGCTAGACTTCCCCTTATTTAATAAATGTTTTTTGGTAACTTTTTTTGTGAATCGACTTTTAGTTTATGCGGTATTTACCAAGCTAACCAAAAAAGGTGAGCTTTTCAAAGTGACTGCACAAACTCTGACAGAAACAAATAATAAGGCAAAAAGTGCAGCGCTCAAATTTACTATTATTCAGCAATATTCAAAAAAGTCCATAGAATTAAAAATTCTCCACCTTAAAGTGGAGGGCCACCCTGAAAAAAAAAAAAAAATACATAAAAAATTAGAAAAAAATCAGGGAAAAAAATGAAATTTTTTTTTTTTTTAATTTACCAGAAGTGCCTGTTGCTAGGCACATCATCCTAATCTGCCTCTTCCTCCTCCGCGGAGATCTTCTTTCTTCTATCCTCCGTGCGGCATCTTCTGGGTAATGGGTCACGCTGTGTTCTGGGAACTGTGTGTCCCAGAACACAGCGCGCCCCATTCACAAAGTGTTGCGCGACTCGCGCATGCGCAGTAGGAAATGGGCAGTGAAGCCGCAAGGCTCCACTGCCTGTTTCCCTTAGCCAAAATGGCGGCGCCAGGACCCGAGAGCCGAGTGACGGGTCAGCCTCGGGCGGCCGACATCGCGGGCGCCCTGGACAGGTAAGTCGGCTTATTAAGTCAGCAGCTACAGTGTTTGCAGCTGCTGACTTTTAAATTTTTTTTTTTTTTTAACCGACCCTCCTCTTTAAGAAGAAGAATCTACCCAGTGCAGTGAAAAACAGTGCTGCCACTTCTCTCTTCTTATGCGTTCACCAGAAATGACTAAAGTGTATGCACACATGATAAATACTTTCTGGATATCCACAACGTGAACAAAACCCGCTGTAATTACTAAACTTGTGCACAACAGAAAATTTTGTTTAGTTTCGGTTCGTTGTCATTCGTAAAATACATAATTTCGTTCTGTTATATTCGTTATGTTATGTTAATACGTTTTTGGATAATTCGTTATTATTCGTAGAGTGTCGAATCCATTCGTTTGTATTAGTTGAAATTCGCTATTCGTGATAATGATTCGTAGTTTGGAAAGTCGTTTGTTTATTGAATCTTTTAACACACACAATGACAACGTCTCTTCTCCTCGGCTCAAATACAATACAACACCCTTCTCACTCAGTTCTCAGGAATGCACTTTGCCAGTAATCCAACCTCCGGCACAAAATTTATTAGCTGATTGGACTATAAGATTTACTTTCAGCTGACCTTTTGTTTCATTAGATCTTTAAAGAATTACCGAATTATGTCAAATTAATTCGAATTCATTCGTTATATTTCTTTCGTATTCGTTGTTATTCGTTATTTTTTTTTATTCGGATGCATCCGAATGTCCGAAAGATGCAAAATGTATCCGAATTTCGATTCGTTGCGAAACTAATTGCACAAGCCTAGTAATTACTCCTCCGTTATATATGCACTCACCAGAGATACAAAGCATATGTGCATATCATAGAAATGTGTGTGAAAATCTCACGCTAATTATAACTGTAGACTGCTGCATTTTTATCACTCCTTGGATACAAGGAGATAATGGAAAAAATTAGAAAATGGAAAAGGTTGCACGGTCTCCTAAACAAAGCAAAACTCTTATCAAAAAATATAGCAAACACAGTGTATCAACTAGTGATAAATAAATAGTTCAATAAATAAGTGTCCATGTGTATCAAAAATGATTCTATTAGTAATGCACCAATTGGATGTACCATCCACTGTTCCCAGTGATAATAAGGTATAACATTCCAAATGAAAATATAATTGGCCTCTTACCAACAAGAATGCACCGCATTTGTCAGCAGGAACAAGGATTGCAGTATGTCAAAAGGGATTGGCTGGCGGCTGTCCGGCCTACGAGCTCCTTTTTGGTAACCTCGCAGGGATGGTTTTACCAAAAAAGTCCTTGGTAAAATCCAGGATGCCCTGCAATTTAAATAGGAAGGCCAGCCCAACCAGTTTGCGGTTCATGGCGGAGATAGTCACGCCGTCAACAAAACTTAAACAGACAAAATAGATCACGACATGCCCATATCCACCCTTGTCCGATGAAGAAGCGCCACCCATTCTCGCCAGACCCTATTGTATGAAGCCCATGTCGACTCACTCAAGGAGCCTCAAATCAAAATGGAGGTGACTCCAACGCAATCCGCCACATCCGAGGAGGACAAGGGGTTCCATGTTACTCCACACCCGGCACCAACTCCCGGAACCTGTCCAACTGGAAACGAGAGAGAGCGTCAGCCAATGTATTCTTCACCCCCGGAAGATGAACAGCATAAAGAAACATATTTAGCAACACAGATATCAAAGCCAGATTTACGGGAGGAGAGGACCCAGACAGTGAGTTGATAACCTAAACAACCCCCCAGGTTGTATCAGTGGAGACCAGGGCTGGACTGGGACTAAAATTTGGCCCTGGACTTCATCCAGACCGGCCCACTTTAATTTTGCAAACACGCAAAAAACAGTATATAAACTGTATGCAATTGCACAAAAAAGCCCCTAGAGAGCCCCTCCTTACATCTGGGTTCCCAGAGAGCCCCTCCTTACATCTGGGTTCC
Source organism: Lithobates pipiens (assembly GCF_037356315.1). Classification (NCBI taxonomy): domain Eukaryota; kingdom Metazoa; phylum Chordata; class Amphibia; order Anura; family Ranidae; genus Lithobates; species Lithobates pipiens. Next base: position 2,366,160 of record NW_027507696.1, on the reverse strand, counting down.
CAGAGAGCCCCCCACTTACATCAGGGTCCCCAGAGAGCCTCCCCTTACATCAGGGTCCCCATATAGCCTTCCCCTTACATCAGGGTCCCCAGAGAGCCCCTCTTACATCAGAGTCCCCAGAGAGCCCCTCTTACATCAGAGTCCCCAGAGATCACCCGCCTTACATCAGGGTCCCTAGAGAGCCAGCCCCTTACATCTGGGTCCCCACAGAACCCCCCCTTAAATCCAGGTCCACAGAGAGCCCCTCCTAATATCAGGGTCACCAGAAAGAGGGCAGGTAGTGGGCCGGGACCCTGTGGTTGGGGACTCCTGCATGGACTCGGGGGGTTAGGGCCCCAGATTCGGGGCTATAGCCCCAGAAGTCCCTCCCAATGATGTCACTGGCTGTTACTGAAGCCGGCCCACTGAGCCATCGGCCCACCGGGAAACTCCCTATAGTCCCTATGGCCAGTACATGCCTGGTGGAGACAAACCTTATTATTACGAAACGATTCCCTCCCAGATTGCAACGGCGACCAGAACCGGAAAACGTTCCAGAAGCACCAAATTTTGTAGGAAGCCTGTCTCCCGCCATCCGGCAGGCCAGCGTGCCGCTCTCCACCAACCCCTCCAAAAAAAGCTCCATAGCCAGTAGACCCAGCGGCATCAATAAAAAGCTCCAGATCATAACTGCTGACAGGCCCCTCCATCCATAGAGACCGACCATTGAAAGTTTCCAAAAAAAAAACTTGCCACAATCACAGGTTGGCCCTACGCTCCGTTTAACTGAATGAAGGGCCTGGCGAACCTACCCCAGCCGTAGCTGCTGATAGCCGCCGACAAAAACTCTGCCCATGGGCAAAATGCGGCAAGCAAAATTTAGTTTGCAGAGGAGAGACTGTAATTCCCGGAGCTGTATTTTATGATTGCCACACACCAAACTGACCTCTTCCTTGAGACAAAGCAACTTGTCATCAGGCAGACGACACTCCATCACCTAAGAATCAATTACTTTTCCCAGGAATTTTATAGATGACGTGGGGCCCTCCACTGCGATGGGAATCCCAAAATGGGAGGTGCCAAACTGCAGCCAAGAGAATCCCACATAAATTCGAAGAGAGAGGGCCAACGCATAAAAAGTCATCCAAGTAATGGATAACTGAATTGACACCCGCCAAGTCGCGAACCACCCATTCCAGGAAAGGGCTAAATGTCTTGAAAAAGGTGCAAGATATAGAGCAGCCCATAGGAAGGAACCGATACACATAAAAAGAGCGCAACCATCTACAACCCAACAGGTGAAAACTGCGCGGGTGAACCGGCAACAAGCGAAAGGCTGACTCGATGTCCGTCTTAGCCATGAGAGCACCCTTAATGTAGCTCCACAACTAAAAAAACTGCAGCATCAAACGAGGTGCAAGACACCGCACATGTCTCTGGGTCAATAGCATCGTCAATCAACCCACCTTTTGGGAACAAAATGTGGTGAATCAAGCAAAATTTATTGGACTCCTTCTTAGGAACGACACCCAAACAAGAGACTACCCAAGTTGTCCAAAGCGGGGTGAGGGAAAGGGCCACATCCGGCCCAAGAACACTTTCTTAGTGAGTTTCTCTGAAACCACTGCACAGTGTAAAAGAGCGGACCACAAATTGTCTGCGATGGGAGAGATCTGAGAAAGGGAGCAAGGGATTAAGAAAACTTTGGTAAAACCCACCGGCAATAACTGGGCTGCAGGCTTGAAAGAGCAAGTTAGGGGGTGAGACCCCCTGCAATGAGAGCATTTGTGTCTATATTTGTAGCCGGTGCCGAATCTGCAAGACCCCTCATTGAACTGCCAGTACTGGCCCCACTGTTTTGCAGCCAGTTGTCCGGGGGCAGTTGGACTCCCAGCCCCCAGCTGGAAAAAACAAGGTGGAGACCCGAGACAAGGACATGAGTTTCATCCATAAACTGATGTCCTTATGATCCTGACATAGCGAGGGACGAATAGCCTTATGTTATATTAAACTGTTCACCATAACGCAGCTAAGCCACGCCCCCATACACCCTCTGGGCCTCGCTAATGGCATCCAGATAACAGAAAAGGGGGGGACAGTTCTCGGGAGATTGTTCCCAGATCACACTAGCAAAAATGGCGAATGCCTGGAGCCAGTTACTAAACATCTGCAGAATCAAACGGTAGGAACGTTTCTCCTCGTCCTTATTAGATTCTTTCGGTTTAATCCTATCCAGGTTAAAGCGGGAGTCCACCGGGACTCCGCGTTTTTTTTTTTTTTTTAAAAGCCAGCAGCTACAAATACTGCAGCTGCTGACTTTTAAAATAGTGACACTTACCTGTCCAGCGCGCCCGCGATGTCGGCACCCGAAGCCGATCGCTAGGTCGTCTGTCGGGTCCTGCCGCCGCTATCTTGGGTATGGGAATCAGGAAATGGAGCCTTTCGGCTTCATTTCCCGGTTCCCTACTGCGCATGCGCGAATTGCGCTGCGCAATAAGGACGCTCCCCGCTGCCTCTGGGAGCTGTGTGTTTCCCAGCAGGCAGCGGGGCACTTGCGGGAAGGGGCGGGCACTTGCGGAAAGGGGCGTAAGTTACGCCCCTTTCCGCAGAGAGCTGTCCCGGAAGTGGGTGCAGTTACCTGGATTATCCAGGTAACTGCACCCCCCTCCCCCCTGAAAGGTGCCGATTGTGGCACCGGAGGGGGGGAGGGTTCCGATGAGCGGAAGGTCCACTTTAGGGTGGACCTCCGCTTTAAGCTTCTCAAGAGGCAATACCGTGAAAATTTCCACATAATCCCCCAGCCAAATCTTATCCTGCACCTCAGGTTTGAGATGGGCATCCAAAAGGACCCTCCAAACAGACATAAATCTCGCATTTGGCTGCATCGGCCAAGCAAACCATATTTGTGCTCTTACTAGCATCCCTCGGCTAGTCTGCTGAGGTCTTAGCCATCCCCAGGGCTACCGTGTCCCCCGACATCCCTCCAGACACTGGCGCAGGAACCAAAACCATCTGAGCCTGGGCCACCACCCTGGCTGGCTCTCAGTGGATCCTCTGGCAGCCGAGGGTCCCAGGCTGTCCGCTGTCCCTTCTGCGCCTCCACCCAGCAGGACTTGCGTGCCTGTCTATCGCAGCGTGGCTCCTCTACACCCCTCCGCTGGTATCAGAGGCCCTGCTGTGTGTAGACCAGCTACCCCGCTCTGTCGATCCTGCCAGGATCCTGCCAGACTGGCCAGCACCCACATGACGACTCCTCCCACGCCGGGCCGTTACTCCCGCTGTGGCATCCACCTAGGAGGCGGCTGTAACTCTACAAGATCTCCTGTATGCAAGGACTGGGGACAGCTCTGGGCTCCGTCTCCACCCACAACAGGGATTCCTCCCAGTGCTCGCACCGGAGCTAGCCAGAGGCTGAGCCGGCTGGGCTTGAAAGGGGTCCATGGCTGGGCTCTGTGACTGGCTCAGCACAGGAGAGGGGGGTGAAGGGCTGAAGCACGTCTCAATGGGGAAGCAGCCAGAGCCGAGGAGGAGGTTCCCTGCATGGCAGCTACCTAAGACTGTAGCCAGTCCATCCCCATCGATTCTGCCATGGAGCCCTACACTTATTTTTTTTTGCTGTGGGCTGTACTGCTAGACAAGAAGATAGCTGAAGTATAGCTAAGCTTCTTCCCACATGGCTGGTCCCCTCTGGGCAGAGCTCCCTCCTGACTTTATATGCACAGTGGGGGACGGGGACGGGGGGCAGAGCCCAGAAGCAGCCTACCAAAAACAGAGACCCTGGAAATAAGTTAATTATTTTCCTCTCAGCTGGGGCAGCATTAACCGCTACCTGCAAAAAAAAAAAACTACAGGAAGGGGCAGAGACAAGACCAGTCACCCTACACAAGCAGAGAGAGCTGCAGTGACCGGTCTTTATTACACAAAACTCCAATTGGTGTAAATCCATATAGGATGGGACGGAGCAGAGAAAAGTCCTGATATACTTTAGGAGTAAGGCCGCGTACACACGGGCGGACTGTTCGCCCAACCTTGTCCGCTGAACAGTGTTTGGGCGGACAGTCCGCTCGTGTGTGGGCTTTCAGCGGACAGTTTCAGCGGACAGTTGGACGGACAAAGTCTTTCGGAAATTCCGAAAAACTGTCCGCTGAAACTGTGTTTGAGCGAACAGTCCGCCCGTGTGTGGGCCTGTCCGCTGTACTTTCGAAATGAGCGGACTGTTCCCGCTCGGAAAGTCCGCCCATTTCGAGCGCGTGTACAGGTAGGCGGGGCCCGCGAAGGAGACGTCGCGGGCTCCGCCGCCTGGAATGGGCTTAAAGGGGAACCCCAACGCCGAAAAAAATCGGCGTGGGGGTTCCCCCAAAGTCCACACCAGACCCTTGTCCGAGCACGCTACCCGGCCGGCCAGGAAAGGGGGGCGAGCGAGCGCGCCCCCCCTCCTGAGCCGTACCAGGCCGCGTGCCCTCAACATGGGGGGGTGCCTTGGGGAAGGGGGGGCCGCGCGGCCCCCCCACCCCAAAGCACCTTGTCCCCATGTTGATGAGGACAAGGGCCTCTTCCCGACAACCCTGGCCGTTGGTTGTCGGGGTCTGCGGGCGGGAGGCTTATCGGAATCCGGGAACCCCCTTTAAGAAGGGGGCCCCCGGATACCGGTCCCCCACCCTATGTGAATGAGTATGGGGTACAATGTACCCCTACCCATTCACCTGTGAAATAAAGTACAAAAAAAAACACAACACATGGAAAAAGTATTTTATTGCACAGCTCCGGGGGTCTTCCGTCTTCGGGGGTCTTCTCGCCGGACTCCTCCGCTATGTGTGTGTAGCTCTTTTGCTAGCGGAGGAGTCCGGCTTTCTTCCTCCCCGCCGCCGGCCTCTTCTCCCGACTTCGGGGGTCTTGTCCCCCTCTTCGGTTCTTCTGCCGGGCCACCGCGCCTTCTTGTAGCTCTTTTACAGGCGGTGGCCCGGTCTTCTGTCGCCGCTGCCGTCGCCGCCGCCTTCCGTTCTTGTTCTTCTTCTTGTTCTTCTTCTTCTTCTCCTGGAGATGTTGACTCGACGAGCTCTCCGGCCGGAATGCCAGAGCCGCGCTGTGCGGTCACTTATATAGTGACAATGGGGCGGGGTCACATGGTATATGTCACATGGGTTGGTCACATGGTGACCCCGCCCCCTTACGATGTCATAGTCCCCATGTGACATCAACCCATGTGACCAACCCATGTGACATATACCATGTGACACCGCCCCATTGTCACTATATAAGTGGCAGCGGAGCGTGTCCCTGGCATTCCGGCCGGAGAGCTCGTCGAGTCAACATCTCAAGGAGAAGAAGAAGAAGAACAAGAAGAAGAACAAGAACGGAAGGCGGCGGCGGCGGCGACGACAGCGGCGACAGAAGACCGGGCCACCGCCTGTAAAAGAGCTACAAGAAGGCGCGGTGGCCCGGCAGAAGAACCGAAGAGGGGGACAAGACCCCCGAAGTCGGGAGAAGAGGCCGGCGGCGGGGAGGAAGAAAGCCGGACTCCTCCGCTAGCAAAAGAGCTACACACACATAGCGGAGGAGTCCGGCGAGAAGACCCCCGAAGACGGAAGACCCCCGGAGCTGTGCAATAAAATACTTTTTCCATGTGTTGTGTTTTTTTTTGTACTTTATTTTACAGGTGAATGGGTAGGGGTACATTGTACCCCATACTCATTCACATAGGGTGGGGGGCCGGTATCCGGGGGCCCCCTTCTTAAAGGGGGCTCCCGGATTCCGATAAGCCCCCCGCCCGCAGACCCCGACAACCAACGGCCAGGGTTGTCGGGAAGAGGCCCTTGTCCTCATCAACATGGGGACAAGGTGCTTTGGGGTGGGGGGGCCGCGCGGCCCCCCCTTCCCCAAGGCACCCCCCCATGTTGAGGGCACGCGGCCTGGTACGGCTCAGGAGGGGGGGCGCGCTCGCTCGCCCCCCTTTCCTGGCCGGCCGGGTAGCGTGCTCGGACAAGGGTCTGGTGTGGACTTTGGGGGAACCCCCACGCCGATTTTTTTCGGCGTTGGAGTTCCCCTTTAAGCCCATTCCAGGCGGCGGGCCCCGCCTACCTGTACACGCGCTCGAAATGGGCGGACTTGGCTCCGCCTTACGTGGGCGAGTCCGTTCATTTCAAATGTTGAGCGAACTGTTTGGCAAACAGTTCGCTGAAACAGTCCGCTCGTGTGTGGGCAAGTCCGCTCATGCAAATTTTGAGCGGACTGTTTGACAAACTGTTTGCCGAACAAGGTTGGGCGAACAGTCCGCGCGTGTGTACGCGGCCTAAGTGAAACTGTCAGGTTCTCCCATGTAGGAATCCCGCAATGGATTTGCTCTCCTATAAATAGAGCCCCATTTTATTCCCCATCCACAACCAGCACCGCAGAACATCCCACCAACACTAAGCATTAATGCAGCTTTATAATTTATTCTCTTTGAAATGTTACATTTAATGAAAACAATCACTAAGGAATAGAAGGAAAAAAAACAGAAAAGATTTATTCCCAATATAAAAGGGCCTCTCTTCCTTCTTCTGGCTGTTATCTGGTTCCTTCTATGCAGCCTTCTGCAACTAATCCATAGCCTTCCTATTGTGGCTTAGTGCTTTTATCTAGGACTTTCTCCAGCAGTTGCACATGGTTTTATTGTATCCGGAGACAGAGGAAAGGGACATTTCCACTTCAAGATAGAAAGGTATGGCTTAAAAAAGCACAGAAGGAAAAATGGAGTCCGTAAATGTTGCCGGGAAGATCTGTTATAGTGGGATACTAATGCCAAGCTTGCTTTAAAAATGTTAGTTGACTGTCTTCGGATTAAGGATTTTCTCAAATCGGTGCCTTGAATATATATTTAAATAAGCAAAGTCAGCAGTTCTTATCGGCATACTTATTCCAGTTTATTGACTTAAAGTATTGAAGCCAGAGATTAACCATGACAGCCAGGTAGCTTGTGTTTTCAGAAGGACATTTGAAATGATATGAACATGTTAAAGTTAAACTCCAGCTATGGATTTTAGTGATTTTAGATTGTAAGCTCCAACCAGCGGGGCCCTCTGATTCCTCCTGCATTGAATTGTATTGCAACTGTACTGTTTGCCCTATCGTCAGGGCTGGATTAACGTAGGGGCTATTAGAGCTGCAGCTCCAGGCCCCTACCTTAAAGCGGGAGTCCGCGTTTTTTTTTTTTTTAAAAGCCAGCAGCTACAAATACTGCAGCTGCTGACTTTTAAAATAGTTACACTTACCTGTCCAGCGCGCCCGCGATGTCGGCACCCGAAGCCGATCTGTAGATCGTCACTCGGGTGCTGCCGCCGCCATCTTGGTTATGGGAATCAGGAAATGGAGCCTTTCGGCTTCATTTCCCGGTTCCCTACTGCGCATGCGCGAGTTGCGCTGCGCAATAAGGATGGTCCCCGCTGCCTCTGGGATCTGTGTGTTTCCCAGCAGGCAGCGGGGCACTTGCGGAAAGGGGCGGACACTTGCGGAAAGGGGCGTAATCTACACCCCTTTCCGCAGAGAGCTATCCCGGAAGTGCACTGTACAGTGTACCTGTGTACTGTACAGGTATCTGCACCCCCCTCCCCCCTGAAAGGTGCCAATTGTGGCGCCGGAGGGGGGGAGGGTTCCGATGAGCGGAAGGTCCACTTTAGGGTGGACCTCCGCTTTAATATAGGCCCAGCCACCCAAAAAGGACATGGAAAGCAATGAGTCAACGGGAAGAGATCTCCCCTGACGAGCCCTGCATTATGCATGCACCGCCAGGGCAGGGTGGTGGGATTGATAATGGGCACTGCATGAGCAGTCCCAACAGAAGCCTGGGGCACGCCAATGCAGGGCTCTTACAGAAGTCTGGGGCTTCCATAGTGTTAGGCCTGTGCAGCTTCACTCTTTCAGCTCAGAGTGCATGCCAATGCAGGGCCCTTACAGAAACATGGCAAATCAAATGCCAGGCTTCCCTAGTGTTATGCCTGTGTGGCTGCGCTACTTTTGAGTTTGGGTGCATGCCAGCTCAGGCTCATGGAAAGCAGAAGGGTGCCCAGTAAAAGGCACACCAAAATCCTCAGCACCAAGCACATGATGCTCTTAATCCGGCCCTGCATATCGTTGTAAATCGGTGCGCAATCTGTTGTCGCCATATACATAGTTACATAGTAGGTGAGGTTGAAAAAAGCATAAAAAAGGTTTTTTTTCCACCTTAGTATACTCCTAAGAGAAGGGGCAGCCCAAGGTGGCAAAGATGGCTACTTTAGTGTTATTGGACAAATAAAAGATTTGGAGATTAAATATATCCAAAAAAGTTTATTTAGTTAATAAAATTTATACATATAAGATTAACTCTGCTCTATGGCTTACTAAAAGTACTCTTAGTCTGCTCTACCTATACATTTCATAAGTACCCCACAATATTGTTCCTACTACAGATTTGAAAAAAGACAAAAAATAAAGTCCAACCTAAGTGTGTGACTATATGTCAGTATTACATTGTATATCTCTGTATGTTGCGGTCGCTCGGGTGCTTATCTAATAGTTTTTTGAAACTATCGATGCCCCCTGTTGAGCCCACCACCTGTGGAAGGGAATTCCACATTCTTGCTGCTCTTACAGTAAAGAACCCTTTATGTAGTTTAAGGTTAAACCTCTTTTCTTCTAATTTTAAGAGTGGCCACGTGCCTTTGTTAAACTCCCTTCTGCGAAGAAAAGTTTTCTCCCTATTGTGGGGTCACCAGTACGGTATTTGTAAACTGAAATCATATCCCCTCTCAAGCGTCTCTTCTCCATAAATCCTGTATAATACCAAATCTAACATTTATTTATACAGTAAATAGTGGCGCTATAACAAACTAGTGAAAACCGTGCATAAACCTTAGTGATAATAAATGTATTACCACCCAGTGAATGATAAGTCAATAAAGTCCAATTGACTTTAAAAATCCAAAAAATTGCAACACATAAATGTGTTCCATTAAAGCGGTTGTATACCCGCTGATGTGTTTTTGTTTGTTTTTTTCTACCTGCAAAGGAAAAGTGATAATGAGCTAGTATGCACCGCATACTAGCTCATTATGAAATACTTACCTTAGAACGAGGCCCCGACATCTGGCCCGATCCACGCTGAGGGAGCTGACATGTTCCCTCTGCGTTTCTTCCGGGTATCGCGGCTCCGGCGCTGTGAGTGGCCGGAGCCGCGATATCGTCACTCCTGTGCATGCGCGCGGGAGATTTCTTCCCGGCAGGGTCCGTCGTCTGCCGGGCTTTCAGCCGGGAATCCCCTGTGTGCATGCGCCGCTGCAGTCAGCGGCGCATTGCGAGGGGAATATCTCCTAAACCGTACAGGTTTAGGAGATATTTTTTTTACCTACAGGTAAACCTTATTATAGGCTTTCCTGTAGGTAAAAGTCCCAAAAAGAACTATACAACCACTTTAACTGCTTTCTGGCCGCCCACCGTCAAATGACTGGGGGGCGGTGCGGCTCTTGTTCTGCGACGCCGTCATATGACAGCATTCCCAGAACGGCTGCTCTCTCGCGCACCCACGGGGGTGCGCTGTGTGGTCACGCCATGTTGATAGGACACGGCGTGACCCCGATCTGTGTAAAGAGCCGCGTCCACAGCTCTTTAACCATGTGATCGTAAACATGGAGATGCCAGTAATTGGCTCTCCTCACCTCATACTGACAGAGTGTGAGGAAAGGAGAGCCGATCAGCGGCATCTCCCTAGCCCTTGTACACACGGTCGGACATTCCGACAACAAAATCCGTCGGATTTTGTCTGATGGATTTTGTCCAAAACTGGTGTTGCATACACACTGTCGGACAGAGTTGTCGGAAAATCCGATCGTTCGGAACGTGATGACGTTACTACGATGACAGGACTACGTTCAGGCTAGTAGCCAATAGCTGTGGTCTAGGAATTTGATCTGAGCATGCGTGGCACTTTGTCCGATCGGAATTCTCTACACATGATCGGACAAAGTCCGATCGGATCATGTTGTAGGAAAGTTTTATAGCCCAGCTCCAAAACTTTGTCCGTCGGTTATTCCGACGGAAACAGTCCGATGGAGCCCACACACGGTCGGATTATCCGACAACACGGTCCGATCGGACATTTTCCGTCGGAATGTCAGACCGTGTGTACAAGGGCTTACAGGGGGACATATAGGAATGTAATCAGGGCACTGATCATCAGTGCCCTGATTGCAATAAAGAAATATAGTGTCACAATACAGGGCCCACCATTGCCCTCCAATGCCAGCATACAGTGCCCACCAGTTGCAGCAATCAGTGCCCACCCCTGCCCACAAGTGCCAATCAGTGCCCATTAGCCGTGACAGTCAGTGCTGGCAATCAGTGCCGCCTATCAGTGCTGCCCATCAATGCCCAGTGTCGCCCCAACAATGCTACCCATCAATGCCCATCAGTGCCCATATGTACCACCTATCCATGCCCACCAGTGCTGCCTATCAGTGCCCAGCACTGCCACCTATTAGTGCCCATCAGTGCCACATATCAGTGCCACCTATCAGTGCCCATAAGTGCGGCATATTAGTGCCTCCTCATCAGTGCCCATTAGTGCAGCCTCATCAGTACCCATAAGTGTTACCTCATCAATGCCCACCAGCTCAGCCTATCAGTGGCCATCGGTGCCACCTTATCAGCGCACATCAGTAAAGGTGAAAAATTACTTAGTTACAAAAAAAACTTTTTTTTGATAAGTATATAGGGATTGGACCACTTCACCGTTATTTGACCCATTTTCAGTTCTTTTCTCATTTATTTATTTTTTTCATAGTTACAAAATATACTGGCAGAAAAAAATTCTGGTCTCTTTTTTTTTTTTTTTGTAAAAAAATAAAAAACCCAGCAGTGATTAAATACCACCAAAAGAAAGCTCTATTTTTGTGTGAAGAAAATGATAAAAAAAAATTGTCATTCAATTGTGCGACTGTGCTGAAAACTGAAAAATGGCTTGGGCAGGAAGGGGGAGTTAGTGCCCCGGTAGGCAAGTGGTTAAAGAGTCTGTGATGAGTCAATGATGTTGCTTGGGATCTCCACACCCCATGAAAAGCCACCACTTCCCCATCAGCTATAAACTCACCAACAATAACTGCCTCACATTTTCATGCTCGGCAAATCAAGCAATGCGCCCCTCAGGGTTGAAGACAAAGCGGCAACGATCTCCAGTCTTTAAAGGTGACTCTCAGATCTCCCACGTATGTGAAACAAAGGAAAAAAAAAAAAACTCCAGCAGTGCAATAATATTTAACACACATTTATTAAAACAAATAAAAATCTGCAAATATTGCACTCACATTTAGCACAGTTAGTAATCGCATATAAAACTCAGCAATAAGCTGGCATATCACAGTCGCGGCGGACCCAGTATATATTAGGCGGTGTCTCACCCGACCGATGTTTACTCCGCCAGAACATCACTTCCAGTACTGCGTGTGTGTTGTGCCACTTCTAGTTGTCGTACTGCCATGTCCCGACGCGTTTCGTCATTACAACTTCGTCCAGCTAGCTGTGTGAAATGTTATTGCACTATTGGAGTTTTTCCTTTGTTTCACATACATGGGAGATCTGCGAGTCACCATTAAAGACTGGATTTGTCTTCAGCCCTCAGGTTGTCAATGACCCAAAGCACACAGCAAAAATTACCACACAGTGGTTGGAGAAGAAAAAAAAATGTGAATGTCCTTGCATGGCCAAGTCAAAGCCCAGACTTGAACCCCATTGAAAATCTGCGAAATAACTTGAAGACTGCAGTCCACAAACAATCGCCATAAAATTGAACTGAACATGAGTAGTTCCGCAAAGAACAGTGGGCAAATATTGCATAGTCTAGATGTGTAAATTTACTAGAGACATATCCCAATAGACTAAACGCTGTAATTAAAGCAATAAGGTGGTTCAACAAAATACTGAATGCACTTGGATGTTATAAATACAGCTGGATAAAACAAAAAGATTGTCTGTCTTCATTTTGGGCTAAAAAGCAACAAAATGTGATTATTTTAAAGAGGGTGAGATAGCTACTATATATATATATATATATATATATATATATATATATATATATACACACACACACACAAATATTTTATTATATTTTTTCATGTGACAACACTGATGAAATGACACTTTGCTACAATGTAAAGTAGTGAGTGTACATGTTGCTTATCTGTGTAAATTTCCTGTCCCCTCAAAATAACTGAACACACAGCCATTAATGTCTAAACCGCTGCCAACAAAAGTGAGTACACCCCTAAGTGAAAATATCCAAATTGGGCCCAATTAGCCATTTCCCCTCCCCGTGTCATGTGACTGGTCAGTGTTACAAGGTCCCAGGTGTGAATGGGGAGCAGGTGTGTTAAATTTGGTGTTATCGCTCTCACTCTCTCATACTGGAAGTTCAACATGGCACCTCATGGCAAAGAACTCCTTGCAAAGGATCTGAAAAAAAAAAATTGTTTCTCTACATAAAGATGGCCTAGGCCAGCGATGGTGAACCTTGGTACCCCAAATGTTTTGGAACTACATTTTCCATGATGCTCCACTACATTGCAGAGTGCATGAGCATCATGGGAAATGTAGTTCCAAAACATCTGTGGTGCCAAGGTTCGCCATCACTGGCCTAGGCTATAAGAAGATAGCCAAGACCCTGAAACTGAGCTGCAGCGGTTTAACAGGACAGGTTCCCCTCAGAACAGGCCTCGCCATGGTCGACCAAAGTAGTTGAGTGCACGTGCTCAGTGTCATATCCAGAGGTTGCCTTTGGGAAATAGATGTTTGAGTGCTACCAGCATTGCTGCAGAGGTTTAAGCGGTGTGTGCTCAGACCATACGCCACACACTGCATCAAAATGGTCTGCATGGCTGTCGTCCCAGAAGGAAGCCTCTTATAAAGACGATGCACCAGAAAGCCTGCAAACTGTTTTCTGAAGACAAGCCAACTAAGGAGATGGATTACTGGAACCATGTCCTGTGGTCTGATGAGACCAAGATAAACTTATTCGGTTCAGATGGTGTCAAGTGTGTGTGGCGGCAACCAGATGAGGAGTACAAAGACTTGTATGTGTCTTGCCTACAGTAAAGCATGGTGGTGGGGGTGTCATGGCCTGGGGCTGCAGGAGTGCTGCCGACACTGGGAGGCTACAGTAAGTCATTTTTACACAGATGTTTTTTTTAAAAAAAAAAAAAGCTATTTAAAAAACACATATCTTGCACAAGGGGCAACAAAAATCTTAGCTTAACAACCATCAATTAAAAAAAAATAAAATACTATTCTCATTTATGTTTATTTTAATTGTACAATATGTCAGGGATGGGTCCTGCATGGGAGATACGTTTCTCTGTTATCTGAGTTTTGGTCCCTTTAAGGGGGACAACGCGTGTGAATTTTGAGTAGTCCGGGGTTCTCACCCATGCAGAGTGAAGGGTTTTGGGGAAGTCCACATGGAGAGAAGAGGACAGATTTACAGTTTTCTCAGGATTAGTAAATGTGGTCTTGTGTGGTCTTCTTTATACCTGGACTATGAACAGATTGCTCTACCTGAAGAAAGCGTTTTTTGTTTGCTTGTTTTGTGAGACCAATTAAGATCTATTTCCTTTTACAAGCCGCTGGCTGGTGATCCTGAGTTTCCATATTACAATTATATTGTGTTTTGTTGTAGCCCTGATGAAGAGGGAGTTTTTTCTTGCCCCCAATATGTGTTTGGTGTTTTTTAGTATAAGCCAATTAAATAATTTGGACTCTTTAATCCTTTGACCTGGCGCCCCTTCCCTTGGTGCAGATTTCTATTGCTTCCTGTGTTGCCACTTGGTAGATTTACTGTCTGTATTTTGTGAGTATTATGACCAAGACAAAAATGGTAGAGGATTAAAAATGTCACTGTTGTCACCAAAATAATTTTTTTTTTTTATTATTACAAACATGTCATACTTACCTGCTCTGTGTAATGGTTTTGCACAAAATGGTCCTGATCCTCTTCCTGGGTCCCCCACCGGTGCTCTTGGTCCCTCCCTGCTGCCAAGCGCCTCCAGAGAAAGCAGCTTGCAATGGGGGCACCCAAGCAGGCTCACTCCTGAACCACAGCCATGCCGGTCCATTCACTCACACAAAGCCGCAGCTCAGCCCTGCCCCCTCTCGCTCGCTCGCTCTCTCCTCATTAGCTCACTGGCTGTGATTGACATTGGCAGGAGCCAATGGCTTCCACTGCTGTCTCAGCCAATGAGGAGTGAGGGCCCCCAGAGAGCCAAGGATCTTGAGCTGAGGATCTCGTACCATGCCTGTCCATTCACTCACATAGAGACGTGGCTCAGCCCTGCCCCCTCTCTCCTCATTGGCTCACTGGCTGTGATTGATATTATCAGGAGCCAATGGCTCCCACTGCTATCTCAGCCAATGAGTAGTGAGGGTCCCCAGAGAGCCAAGGATCTTGAGCGGAGGATTTTGTGCCATGCCTGTCCATTCACTCACACAGAGCTGTGGCTCAGCCCTACCCCATCTCTCCTCATTGGCTCACTGGCTGTGACTGACATTAGCGGGAGCCAATAGGTCCCACTGATATCTCAGCCAATGAAAAGTAAGAGTCCCTGGAGAGCTGAGGCTCTTGTTTACATTGTTGGATCGAGATGGAGCTCAGGTGAGTATTGGGGGAGGGCGGCTGCTACACAGAGGTTTTTTTTTTACCTCCATGCATACAATGCATGAAGGTAAAAATCCTTAAGCCTTTAGAACCAATTTAAATATTCCATTGGGGATTCCTGTTCTTCTGGCAGCTGTTTAAGAGGGGAATCCCCCTTCACATGACAGGTTAAATCGCATGATAAGTCGCAGCCTATTGCCGGCTATTGCTCTGTTCAAATCAGTGCGATACCGACTTTGCAGCGCCTCACCGATTTGAAAAAAGGTAGTTCCTGCGCTACTTTTGCTGATTTCGGGTGCGAGGTGGATAGACCTCTGCGTGTGAAGCCGCACAGATGTCTTCCAAGATGAAGTCGCACAATGTCAATGTGAACGGGGGGCGTAAACAACAAACAACCTCCATAAACCTAAGGGGAAAGTTGTCAAGAATTTCGTATTTTTGGCGAGTGTTTTACAAGCTTTTGATGCGTGCTTTGTCTCATGTTAGTAATAAGCTATTACCCAGAATCCTTCTCCCTGAAAATGAGGAGGTGTAGTACGCAACAACCTGCATTGTTTGGAAGAATGGGAACAAACACGCCGAATACTCTGAGAATAGGGAAGCCTGTTAAAAAACGTGGAGACATGTAAAGCAGCCTGCCAATCACTGCCTAGGACTTGACCCCGCACATGGGTGAGTAGCGTGCCTTTATTTACATCCATCAATGGCGTTTTTTTTATTTGTGGAGTTCATTTCAGTGCAGCTAAATTCTGTGATTGCCCCTTTCCTGGCATTCTAGAAGCTTGTCTCTGAACGGACAGGACTCTAAATTCTGCTACGGTGCCCATTGACTTCAATGGGAGTGTGCAAATAAATTCACAAATACGCGCGTTACATCAATTTTTTCGGGTTCTTCCAATAATAAAAGGCTATTGGGCCAAAAATTTGTGACGCTGCCCCAAAGAAACTCCTGCATTGCAAAGCGCATACAAAAAGGATATGCTACATTGAAGTGTGAATGGCGGCTCGGGTCCTTGTCACAATCCTGCCGGTGATTTTATACCCGTCATTGTGTCACATGTCTATTCATACTTTTTAACCACTTTGCTGGTCAAAGACCAGACCCCTTTTTGCGATTCGGCACTGCGTTGCTTTAACTGACAATTGCGCGGTCGTGCGACGTGACTCCCAAACAAAATTGACGTCCTTTTTTTCCCACAAATAGAGCTTTCTTTTGGTGGTATTTGATCACCCCTGCGGTTTTTATTTTTTGCGCTATAAACAAAAATAGAGCGACAATTTTGAAAAAAACGCATTATTTTTTACTTTTTGTTATAATAAATATCCCCCAAAAATATATAAAGGAACATTTTTTTCCCTCAGTTTAGGCCGATACGTATTCTTCTACATATTTTTGGTAAAAAAAAATCGCAATAAGCGATTATTGATTGGTTTGCGCAAAAGTTATAGCGTTTACAAAATAGGGATAGTTTTATGGCATTTTTATGAATAATTTTTTATTATTTATTTTTTTACTAGTAATGGCGGCGATCAGCGATTTTTATTGTGACTGCGACATTGTGGCGGACACATCGGACATTTTTGACACATTTTTGGGACCATTGTCATTTATACAGCAATCAGTGCTATATAAATGCAGTGATTCCTGTGTAAATGACACTGGCAGTGAAGGGGTTAACCAGTGGGTGGCAGTGTAGGGGTTAAGTGTTCCTAGGGGTGTGTTGCTAACTGTGGGGGGGTTGGGCTTTCATTTAGTGAACACTGATCTCTGCTCCAATCACATGGAGCAGAGATCAGCGTCACTAGTTGCTAGGCAGAACGGGGAGATGCTGTTTACACTGCATTTCCTCCGTTCAGCCGTCCCGTTAGACGATCGCAGGTATGCCCGCGGCGATCGAGTCCGCGGGTCCCGCGACCGGACTCAGGGGGGGTCCCGACCGGCCGGCGGCGCGCTCACGATGGCAGGGCGGCATTGAAGATTGGACGTACATGTACGCCAATATGCCTGCCCGTGCGATTCTGCCGACGTACATCGGTGTGCGCCGGTTGGGAACCGGTTAACCACTTGCTTACTGGGCACTTAAACACCATTCTGCCCAGACCAATTTTCAGCTTTCAGTGCTCTCACAATTTGAATGACAATTACTCAGTCATGCAACACTGTACCCAAATGAATTTTTTGTCCTTTTTTTCCCACAAATAGAGCTTTCTTTTGGTGGTATTTGATCACCTCTGGGGTTTTTATTTTTTGCGCTATAAATGAAAAAAGACCGAAAATTTTGAAAAAAAACGCATATTTCTTTGTTTCTGTGACAGAATTATGCAAATTATTAATTTTTCTTCATAAATTTTGGTCACAATTTATACTGCTACATGTCTTTGGTAAAAATAACCCAAATTAGTGGATATTATTTGGTCTTTGTGAAAGTTAGAGAGTCTACAAGCTGTGGTGCGAATCGCACAAAATTGATCACATCTGATGTACTGGTGGTCTATCTCGTTTCTTGTGACCCGAACAAGTCAGGAAAGTACAAATACCCCCCAAATGACCCCTTTTTGGAAAGTAGACATTCCAAGGTATTTAGTAAGAGGCATAGTGAGCTTTTTGATGTTGTCATTTTTTTCCCACAATTCTTTGCAAAATTAAGATTTTTCATTTTTTTTATTTTTCTCCACAAAATTGTCATTGTAATAGGTTATTTCTCTCACGTGGCATGTGTATACCACAAATGACACCCCCCAAAAAATTCTGCTGCTACTCCTGAGTATTACAATACCACATGTGTGTGACTTTTTCACAGCCTGGCCACATAGAGAGGCCCAACATGCAGGTAGCGCCATCATGTGTTCTAGGAACATAAATTACACATCTAACTTGTTGACTATTTATTACACTTTTGAAGCACCAGGACAATGACACGTGACACTGATGACAGATGGCACTGATACGTGGCAATGAGGACACTTATACGTGGCACTGATGACAGGTGGCACTGATGACAGATGGCACTAATATGTGGCACTGATGACAGAGGGCACTAATATGTGGTACTGATGACGCGTGGCACTTATACGTGGCACTGATGACATGTGGCACTAATACATGGCACTGAAGACACGTGGCACTGAAGACACGTGGCACTGATGACAGATGGCACTAATATGTGCCACCGATGACAGATGGCACTAATACATGGCACCGATGACGCGTGACACTGATGACAGATGGCACTGATAAGTGGCATTGATGACACGTGACACTGACAACAGATGGCACGTGACACTGACAGGTGGCACTGATGACAAATGGCACTGATACGTGGCACTGATGACAGATGGCACTATGTGGCACTATGTGGCACTGATGGCACTGACGACACGTGGCACTGGGGGCAGGTGGCACTGGGGGCAGGTGGCACTGGGGCAGGTAGCACTGGGGGCAGGTAGCACTGGGGTGGATGGCACTGGGGGCAGGTAGCACTGGGGTGGATGGCACTGGGGGCAGGTAGCACTGGGGTGGATGGCACTGGGGGCAGGTAGCACTGGGGTGGATGGCACTGGGGGCAGGTGGCACTGGGGTGGATGGCACTGGGGTGGATGGCACTGGGGCGGATGGCACTGGGGCGGATGGCACTGGGGCAGATGGCATTGGGGCAGATGGCACTGCTGGGGGCGGATGGCACTGCTGGGGGAACTTTATTTTATTTTTTTACTTTTTTTTTATTTTTTTTTATCCCACAGGCAGAACGGCTGCCGCTGCAGCCGTTCATCTCTCCCCTCTCGCACTGTCTGTGCGAGGAAGGAGAGCGGCGCCGAGAGATGATCTCATATGTTTACATATGAGATCATCTCCCATTGGACACGCCGATCACGCTGTAAACGGCCGCTGTGATTGGCCGTTTACAGCGATCTGTGTTTGCCTGTCCCCGGGGGACACGGCGAACACAGAACTTCCGCGATGCGCGCCCGCGGGGGCGTGCATTGCGGAAGTAAACATCGGGCCGTCCAGGGACGGCCGCCCGGACGAAGGCGCCTGCTCTACGGCCGTCATTCGGCCATAGGGCGGGCGCGAGGAGGTTAAAGAGGAAGTAAACTCTCCCACTCTGATGCTTCTTTTCATTTAGTCCATTATAATAAGTAATTATCAGACTATAGCCACTGTAATCCAGCTAGGGTTGCCACCTTTTCTTCAAGTCAAAACCGAACACTTTAGTGGCACACAGTATTTTTTTTTATTGTATAAACTATACATATATTTTGCTATTAAATAACATTTCTTATCATAAGAAGTTAATAAGAAGAGTCTCCCTTTACATCAGAGTCCACAGAGTTCCCGTTTTACATCTGAACTCTCAGAGTTCGCTTTCACTGTAAGGGGGGACTCTGCATACTCTGATGTAAGGGAGAACTCTGGGAACCCTGATTTAAGGGGGGAACACTGAGTACTCTGATGTATGGAGAGGACTTGGGGATTGGAGTGTGGGTAGACACAGAGGGGTAGGGGTAGTGGGAAGAGGTGCAGATCGAGCCCTCTCTCCTCTCCCCTCTCCCATCTGTGTGTGTGTGTGGCTGGAGGAACTCTCAGCTTAGACAACTGCAGCCAGCAACCCTGCAGGGAAGCCATAGTCCAGTCTAAATAATGTGTCCGGGTTTCAGGCAGTCTGAAACCCGGACGCATGATTCCAAACCCGAACTGTCTGGGTGAATCCTGGACAGGTGGCAACCTTAGCCGGGGGTCAGAAACCCGTCAATCGCAATCTACCCGTTGATCATGGGCAGATGATGGGCAGATTGTGTAGAAAAAAGGGGCCCAAAGACCAACGTTGTGCTCAAAAAAAATAAAAAAAGGATGTATGTGAATAAATGTACACAGCTGCCAGCACCTTAAAGTCTAATACAAAAACTCAAACAGATAAAATATGCCAAATAGATGCAGCGCTAGTGAAAATATTAATCAATTTATCAGGTGAAAAGAAAACTAAAGCAGAGTCCCATTGAGATTCAGGTCCATAAATAACAAGGGAGTAACACCCATCCGTGTGGATAGAGACGATAAGTTACAGAGGAGGAAAACGTGAAAAATCCTTCATATAAAGTGCGTCTGTCACCGCTGCAGTTCCAGATAACTTTTAAAGGTCCTGGGGAGAGCGTTCTTTCCCTGAGCTTGGTGAGACTAATGTTTAGTGGTCACAGCGATCTGGTAAGCAGGTTATCTACTGACCTGGGTGTGGAGCTGGACGCACTTTATATGAAGGATTTTTCACGATTTCCTCCTCTGTAACGTATCATCTCTATCCACACGGATGGGTGTTACTCCCTTGTTATTTATGGACCTGAATCTCAATGGGACTCTGCTTTAGTTTTCTTTTCACCTGATAAATCAATTCATAATTTCACTAGCGCTGCATCTATTTTGCATATTTGATGGGTAGATTGTGTCCGGTGTTTGGAGGCTGGAACTTTGGATCGGATGGGTGGTTGGGTGGCATTTAGTTGAACTGATGGACTATATTTCCTCCCTGCAGCAGCTGAATGCCAGCAATGCTTGCTTCTCTTCTCCCTTCCGCTGGCATTCAGCTGGTGCAGGGAGGAACATACAGCCCAATAAATGCTGCCCCTTATCTCCAGGTTCCTTTTTTCAGGCTCCCCTCCACACCTCTCCCTCCGGCTGCTTTAGAGGTTTGAGAATGGAGAGTGGGGAAGGGGTAGAGCTGGGCGATTTTCACAAAAAAGAAAAATCTGCAATTTAAAAAAAGAAAAAAAAAAAAACAAGATTCACGATTCGAAGCAAGTTTTTTTTTTTTTTTTTTTGATGGACACCGTGGTCCTGAGGAGCTGCGGGCAGGATCCGGCGCGGTGTCAGCGCTGGTCCTGGTGAAAAAAAAAAAAAAAAGAAATCTAAAAAAATCGATTTGCTGAAATTTTTAATCGATTTGACCTCTCGACTCGATTAAAGATTTAAATAAATTTTTTCCCCAACCCTAGGAAGGGGCTAGTAATTGTCATTCACCAGCCTCTTCCTTTTCTGAATGAACACAATCAGCGATCGGTACCAATCACTGGCTGTGTTCATTCACAGCCGAAGCACTTTACTATGTTTCAGCTTGTGAATGAACAGTTAGCCGCTCAGCACATTTCCAATGTAATCACTGTCCGGTGCAGCTGAGGCTGATGATAAAGGGTCCCTTTGTCTCAAAAGTGAGACATCAGGGGTCTGTTTAAACCCCTGATATTTCACCAAAGCCCCCCAATGGGGCTCCTAAAAAATGAAATTGAAATAATATATATATATATATATATATATATATATATATATATATATATATATATATATATATATATATATATATATTGTAGTGGTTAGCACTCTCGCCTAGCAGTAAAAAGGGTCGCTGGTCCGAAACCCACCCACGACACTACCTGCCTGGAGTTTGCATGTTCTCCCTGTGCCTGTGTGGGTTTCCTCCGGGTACTCCGGTTTCCTCCCACACTCCAAAGACATGCAGGTAGGTTAATTGGCTTCTGTCCAAAAATTGGCCCCTAGTATATGAATGGGGACCTTGGATTGTGGGCTCCTTGAGGGTAGGGACTGATGTGAGTGTGCAATGTACAAGGATAGGGACAATTGTAGACACTCACTCAGGTTGAACTGGATGGACTGGTGTGTTTATTCAACCTAAGGCCCCTTTCACACGGGACGGATCAGTAATGATCCGCTTGCTCAGCGGGGATCACTCCGTTGTCCCCTCTGAGCCGGCGGCGGACAGGGCGGTCCCGGCACACTGTGCAGGGACCGCCCTGTCAGCTCTCTGCTCTCCTCTATGGGGGATCGGATGAGCACGGACCGTCTGTCCGTGCTCATCCGATCCGCTCTGCAGGCGGATAGAAAAATAGGATTTTCCTCCGTCTGCAGAATCGGACTGTTGCGGAGGCGGACGATAGCGGTTGTCTATGGATGTTCACCCGCAGACACCCGCTATCCCATAGGGGTGCATGTATGTCCGTATTTCATCTGCAAACAGATGGATGAAATACGGACATACCATCCGCATGTGTGAAAGGGGCCTAACTATGTACTATATATATATTTATTTATTTTTATAATAAAATGTTGTAAAAAATAATAAAAAAAATGTAAAAATAAATAAAAATAATGTTATAAAAAATAATAAAAAATTTAAATAGTAAAAAAGAGGTTGACACCAACCTCTGCCGTACTATTCAAGCCGCCCATTTGACTCTCCCAGCCCTCTATGATCTGGAAGCCATCAAACCTGCAACACGTGAGATCTTAGAACAGCCCAGAGAGATCAATAGCTGCTCCAATGATTACAGAGGAGCCAAAAAGAAATCCATGTATAGATCACCCGAGCTAGGAGGGTGCCACACATGCCACCTTCTTAGGCGGCACAGAGATCAGAGAGCCGGGCGGCTCGTGTTTTAGAAGGATATGAACAATGTCAGCTTTCGCGATTTAGTATCGCTTTCATTGCAAGTATATTAGACAAAATTCAGCCCAATGCAATCTGTGAGCAGGCCCACACACCTGGGAACCCTTCAGTCTCAACACACAAGCTGCAGACTGCACAGCACTGACCATGAAGCTAAGGTAAAATATAAGCTTTTTTTGTTTGTTTACTACCTGTAGGATCCCAGTAGTTTAAGGCAGATTACAAAGCGATGATATAAAGAGACAGAAGGAGAACCTGAGAAGAAGAGAAGGATGGGTGACCCTTGCGGCTGGATTTTAATGACGTCTTTCCTAGACCAGTGCGATAAAGGGAACATAGGAGCTGCGATTGCTGATGCTGCTTTCAACAGCGTTTTGTACTAGCGTTTATGAGCGTTTATTAGCGTTTTCAAAAAAATAAGGCTCCATGCACACTGGAGCTCATAAACTGCAGTTTATTGGAGTTTGGGCATTTTTTTTTTTTTTTTAAAAGCCCATAAACTCCACTCTATGTCAGCCTATGTGTCCATGCACACATGGACGTTTTTTAGCTTTAATGAGCAGTGGAGTTTATGGGCTTTTTTCTGAACGCCAGAAATTCGCGCTCAAAGTGCAGTTCTTCACCGCCAAAAAAACGGCAGACGCTGATAAACGCTCATAAACATGCGTTAATTAGTGTTCGGCATTCTATTTCTCAATGCATTGTGGGAGTTTGGAATGGACTGTGGGATTTTTGGAGTGTCCTCTGTGTAATTTGTATTGAAAAAACCCATAAACGCTCATAAAAGCTAATACAAAACGCTGTTAAAAGCACATTTTCAACCAGCGTTTTCTGCCAGCAATCTGGCGTCCAGAAAAAGCTTTTTTGAGCTTTCAGGCTCCATGCACACATGGAGGTTTTTCAGCTTTAATGAGCAGGAGTTTATGGGCTTTTTTCTGAACGCCAGAAATTCGCGTTCAAAGTGCCGTTTTTCACCGCCAAAAAACGACAAACGCTGATAAACGCTCAAACGCTTATAAACGCTCATAAACGCGCGTTAATTAGTGTTCGGCATTCTATTTTTTCAATGCATTGTGGGAGTTTGGAATGTACTGTGGGATTTTTGGAGTGTCCTCTGTGTATTTTTATTGAAAACGCCCATAAACGCTAACGCTAATAAACGCTCATAAACGCTAGTACAAAACGCTGTTAAAAGCAAGTTTTTCAACCAGCGTTTTCTGCCAGCAATCTGGCGTCCAGAAAAAGCTTTTTTGAGCTTCAGTGTGCATGGAGCCAAAGTGTGCATGGAGCCTTAAGCTAAAAAAACGTCCATGTGTGCATGGACACATAGGCTAACATAGAGTGGAGTTTATGGGCTTTTACAAAAAACGCCCAAACTCCAATAAACTGCAGTTTATCAGCTCCAGTGTGAATGGAGCCTCACCAAAACCATATAATATGAGGTCAAACCTCAAGGCTAGGTTGACACCAATGTGAATTGGATGTGTGTTTTTTTTTTTTCACTGCATCCAATTCGCATAGCAGGAGATTGTGATCGGCTCTCTATGGCGCCGGTTCACACATCTCAGCAGCAGGTCCAGTGCGTTTTGCAGGAAAAACGTGTGCTTTTTTTTTTTTTTTGGTCTGTTTCAGGTCTGAATTCATCCCAAAATTCGGGTTGAAATCGGACCTAAAATGGTGAACCAGGACGCACCGGAACCCTGCTGTACGACGGATGCGGCTCATAGAGCCCTTTCACACTGAGCCGCGCCTGAAAAACTCAGCGGAGTGAAAGGGGTCTAAGAGTTTACATTTGTATACAATCCGGCAGGTCCTTGCACTACATGGTTTTGGTAAATCTAAAAGGAAATTGGACAACAAAAGTTGTATAGTGTGTGTATGGGGTCTTGGGCCTGTTTCACACCTATGCGTTTAACATGGTTTCCTATGGATGTAGCTGACCTCTGAGCATTTCATGGAAAGGGCCAGGGACATTTTGCTGGTTCCATAGACTTCAATGGATAAAAAAAGCATGTATTGCAGGGATATGCAATTAGCGGACCTCCAGCTGTTGCAGAACTACAATTCCCATGAGGCATAGCAAGACTCTGACAGCCACAAGCATGACACCCAGAGGCAGAGGCATGATGGGACTTGTAGTTTTGCAACAGCTGGAGGTCCTCTAATTGCATATCCCTGATGTATTGGAAAATGCAAACTGCAACCTGCATAGGTGTGAATTGGGCCTTAGCACGACAGCCAATCTGCTGGTATTTTTGGAAACAAGACGCCAATAGTAGCCTACAACTTTCTGTGATGACAAGGTTCCTTTAATGGGTGCGTACATAAATCCTTCACCTTGTATAAAACAGGCCGGGTCTCAAATATAGAGCTAAAAGGGAAATGTCTTCTATAGTTCACTTCTCTGATCTGCCGGGTTTGTTCCATGTTGACTTTCCAAGAAATATAGAAGGCAGAGGCAGCCAGATAACTGGCATTTTCAAAAAGAGGATCATCTACCGTTTGTATTTTAGAACAGATTTCTTTTAAAGGAGTGAAACTTATCAAGATAACATAACAAGAAGTTGTGCCCGCCCCAGCAGTTTGCCGCTTACAAATCTGGGTCCGCTGAATGCTGCAATCATGTGGTGCAAGCACTAAGAATAAGAATAAGGCTATAACGTTATCTTGTGCACAGGTTGTATATGATTGTGCTGCGCTTGCATGCCACCATTTATCTGACAAAAAAGGTCCACAGTATTTCATATTTTGCTGACCATGTAACGTGGTAGAGAGGGTGGCCCCTAAAACCCCAATGCTGCATACATGCTGCCAAGGTTTCTGTTCCAAGAGCATACCTCCAGCACAGCGACCGACCTTTTACAAACAACGCCTTGTCTCTGGCTATGATCAGGAACAGGCAGGAGAGGCTTACGATCATGTGACCACTGTGACAGCCTATCACATGATCATGAAGACCATCCCTGCATTGTGCATACCTCCCAACTGTCTCTGATTTTGCGGGACTGTCTCTGATTTTGCGGGACTGTCTCTGATTTTGCGGGACTGTCTCTGATTTTGCGGGACTGTCTCTGATTTTGCGGGACTGTCCCTGATTTTGCGGGACTGTCCCTGATTTTGCGGGACTGTCTCTGATTTTGCGGGACTGTCTCTGATTTTGCGGGACTGTCTCTGATTTTGCGGGACTGTCTCTGATTTTGCGGGACTGCCCCTGATTTTGCGGGACTGCCCCTGATTTTGCGGGACTGTCTCTGATTTTGCGGGACTGTCTCTGATTTTGCGGGACTGTCTCTGATTTTGCGGGACTGTCTCTGATTTTGCGGGACTGTCTCTGATTTTGCGGGACTGTCTCTGATTTTGCGGGACTGTCTCTGATTTTGCGGGACTGTCTCTGATTTTGCGGGACTGTCTCTGATTTTGCGGGACTGTCTCTGATTTTGCGGGACTGTCTCTGATTTTGCGGGACTGTCTCTGATTTTGCGGGACTGTCTCTGATTTTGCGGGACTGTCTCTGATTTTGCGGGACTGTCTCTGATTTTGCGGGACTGTCTCTGATTTTGCGGGACTGTCTCTGATTTTGCGGGACTGTCTCTGATTTTGCGGGACTGTCTCTGATTTTGCGGGACTGTCTCTGATTTTGCGGGACTGTCTCTGATTTTGCGGGACTGTCTCTGATTTTGCGGGACTGTCCCTGATTTTGCGGGACTGTCTCTGATTTTGCGGGACTGTCTCTGATTTTGCGGGACTGTCTCTGATTTTGCGGGACTGTTTCTGATTTTGCGGGACTGTCTCTGATTTTGCGGGACTGTCTCTGATTTGGAACAATGTCCCTCTTCCCTCCTCATTTGTCCCTCCTTCTGATCTGATCTATATAGTTGTATATAAAATGCACTATTTATCATTCAAAAAGTGTTTCCCAGTGCTAAACCTCTTATCCAATTTCTAAATCGCTGCATTTGTAAATTTTAAAAGCCAATGTAAAGGAATAGTAGTGGTAAAAAAAAATACCTTTGTGGGTTTTATTAACCCCTTTTTTTTTTTTTTGTTGATTCTCATTTAAGAGGGTGTGGCAGGGGGCGTGTTCTATGCCTACATACGTTTTGCTAGTAGGCGCCCCTCACTCCCATCTCAAAATGTTGGTAGGTATGCATTGTGAGCTAGTTAGGGGGGCACCAGAAGGGGTTTACATGAATCTGTGCATTCATACCCAAATGGAGCAGCTGCCGGAGACTGAGTTAGTTACATTCTGAAGCCTGCAGAGCATGCAGACGCGGAGGGAAACCAGCGGCAGGGCGCCCTTAGACAGCAGTGCACCCTAGGCGGCTGCCTAGTTTGCCTAGTGGTAGCACCGGCCCTGTACCCAAAGTGATCGTAAAGTCTCAAGGTTTTTCACCTTTAGCCCTGGTTCACACTGAGTTGCGGGAACTAACCCGTGTGAGTTCAGCCAAACTTGCACAACTTCGCTCCCGCTTGTCAGTCCCGATTTTCAGCGGCTGCGATTTCAGAGACATCTGTGCGGGTTTCCGACACACAAAGTTTGAGAGCTGGCTTTAAAATTTTCCGACAACAAAATCCGATGGTTTAAATTCTGATTGTGTGTAGACAATTCTGATGGACAAAGTGCCACGCATGCTCAGAATAAATTAGGAGACGAAAGCTATTGGCTACTAACCTCTTTATAGTTCCGACGTACGTGTTCTAAGTCACCTCGTTCTGAACGATCGGATTTTTCCGCCAACTTCGTGCGACCGTGTGTATTCAAGACAAGTTTGGGCAAAAATCCGACAGATTTTTTCATCGGAGCTGTGTGTGCAGATGCACAGATTCTGAAGGAACTCACACAACTCGGCCTCAATGTGTACTAAAATGCTGCAAAATTAGGTATGTATAGTTTTACCAGCGTTTATTGGGACCGTTGGACATCAGTCATGCATTCCTCTGTCAGAACTGCATAATTATTTGGTTTAGTTAAAGGTCAATTCCAACCAAAAACGTTCTAGTCTTTAGATTTGAGAGGGGAAGATTACCCCTCACTTCCTGTCCTAGTGACACGCTCACATACTGGCACACAGGTGTCACCAGTAGGGTTTTAACCACTTGCCGCCCGCCCTATAGGCAAATGACGGCTGTAAAGTTGTTTCAAAATGCTGACTGGGCGCGCATTGCGGCGATCGTTGTTGCGGTGTGTCAGTCTGACACCCCGCAACTACCACCAGGAACGCCACCAGACCACCAGGGATGCCCAGCACCAGGTATGCCACCCTATACCATCAGGGATGCCAGTCAGTGCCCACAATGGATGCCAGTCACTGATTGGCATGCATTATTGTTTGGCACTAATTGGCATCCATCAGTACAAAACAATACAATACAATGCCGCCCATCCGTGCCGCCTATCAGTGCCCATCCATGCCCATCTGTGCCGCCTATCAGTGCCCATCTGTGCCGCCTATCAGTGCCCATCCGTGCCACCTATCAGTGCCCATCTGTGCCGCCTATCCGTGCCCATCTGTGCCGCCTATCCGTGCCCATCTGTGCCGCCTATCCGTGCCCATCTGTGCCGCCTATCCATGCCCATCTGTGCCGCCTATCCATGCCCATCTGTGCCACCTATCAGTGTCCATCTGTATCGCCCATCAGTGCCACGTATCAGTGCCCATCAATGCCACCTCATCAGTGCCAATTCATTGGTGCCACCTCATCAGTGCCCGTCAGTGCAGCCCCATCAGTGAAGGAGAAAACGTACTTATTTACAAGTTTTAAAGAGGAAGTAAACCCTGATGGGTTTTACTTCTTCTTTCATTCCCTGCAAAGGTAAAGCATAATGGACTACTATGCATCGCATCACATCGCATAGTAGCCCATTATGTGTCACTTACCTGACACAGGAGCCAGCGAAGTCACCGCTGTCCCCTGTAGTCCGGCGCATCCATCTTCTCGGTGGGTCTCGCAGCTCCGCCGCTGTCATTCGGCGAAGCCGCGATGACGTCACTCCCGCGCATGCGCACGGGAGCCGCCACGCGCGGCATATTCGCCGTTGATGGTGCCGTGCTCAGTGCGCCTCCACTGCTGTCTACGGCGCATGCGCCTTAGACAGCGGTGCCTGTCTTTCGGCAAATATCTCCTAGACCGTGCAGGAGATATTTCTTGGACCTACAGGTAAGCCTTAATCTCGGCTTACCTGTAGGTCAAAGTGTGTTGTAAGGGTTTACATCCACTTTAAGTTTTGAAACTGAAACAAAAAAAAAAACATATTTTTTTTTCAAAATTTTCGGTCTTTTTTTATTTGTTTAACAAAAAATAAAAACCGTAGAGGTGATCAAATACCACCAAAATAAAGCTCTATTTGTGGGACAAAAAATTATAAAAATTTCATTTGGGTACAGTGTAGCATGACCGCGCAATTGTCATTCAAAGTGCGATAGCGCTGAAAGCTCAAAATTGATCTGGGCAGGAAGGTGTATAAGTGCCCCCCGGTATTGAGGTGGTTAATAATTGATCCTTTTCAGGTGTGTCGGAATTTTTCATTAAAATAATCGGTCACTTTTAAAATCGGTCTTTATTACATTGCGCTTCCACTACAAAAGCATGCAAGACGACTATTGAAGTTGTAATTAAATGTATGATAATTTCTCTTTTTTTCTGAGGCTCTGCCTCAGAGCTGCAACCTCTGTAACCTCAATTGATACATCCATAGAGCCAACAGGTATTCCTTTGTCCTATCTCAGGCGATGTGATGTGTAAAGTGTACGGATAGTCTATTCTCCCTGCTCTGGTGACACGGCTGGCTTCTGGTACAGTAAAAAGATGGCAAGCAACTGGAAAAAGCAATAAATCCTGATGTGATTTCATCCTAACAGAAAAAAAAAAATGCCCACTACATCATAACTCTTCTTCAGTTCACTCCATGTTTGTGAACTGTGCCAAGGCATTGAAATTGATGTATTTGTCTAATTATATTGAAGTAGGGAAAAAAATGTTTTAAGCAAAAATCCTTTATGAATTTTAAGGCATCACAAATTCCATGCAGAGCGCAGAGCACAGTACATTAGGTAATAGAGGGGTGCGGTGTGACCTGTAAAGTAGATATAGAAGGGGGTAGAAAAACAGATGGAGCCTTGGATGAGGCTTACACACTTCTACAATGGCAAAGTGGTACGAATTTTCCCTGCGGCTTCCTTTCCGACTGGATTGGACTTTGGAGCCTGTACAAGGGCTGAAATCGCACCCAAGTCAGACCAAAGTAGTGCAGGAATCTTTTCTAAAATTAGAGCGACTTGTGTAGGTAGGATCGGTTAAAGAGGAAGCAAACCCTGATGGGTTTACTTCCTCTTTCATTCCCTGCAAAGGTAAAGCTTAATGGACTACTATGCATCGCATCGCATCCTATTATGTGTCATTTACCTGACACAGGAGCCAGCGAAGTCACCGCTGTCCCCTGTAGTTCCGAGCGTCCATCTTCTTGGTGGGTCTCCGTGGGTCTCACTGCTCCGGCGCTGTGATTCGCCGGAGCAGCGATGACGTCACTCCAGCGCATGCGCACGGGAGCCGACACTCGCGGCATATCACTGTGATCTGCGGCTTACCCAGTGCGCCTGAGTGCTGCTGTCTACAGGTAAATATCTCCTAAACCGTATAGGTTTAGGAGATATTTCTTGGACCTACAGGTAAGCCTTTAAACTTTAAGGCAGCTCTCGAAGAGCCCTTTCACACTGAGGGCGTTTTTGCAGGCGCTTTAGCGTTTAGAAATAGCGCCTGCAATCCGCCCTCAAGCTGCTGCACCATTTATTCCTGTGTGAAAGCCCTGAGGGCTTTCACACTGGAGCGGTGCGCTGGCAGGAAGTCAGGAAAAGTCCTGCCAGCAGCTTCTTTGGAGCGGTGTGTTTACCGCTCCTCCACCGCTGCTCCCCATTGAAATCAATGGGGCAGCGCTGTAATACCTCCGGCAAAACGCGTACACACGAGCGGACTTTTCGAGGGACTAGGTCAGACGGTCTTCCCGACAGACTTTCGGCGGAGTTCCGATGGACTTCCCGAATGAACAGGTGTAGCGCTAAAAATTACAAAAAACGTGCGTGCACAAATCTGTGACCAAATCTGTCTCTCCCCTATATATCGTATGGGATTTAAATGACGTGAATTATCATAATTATCGAAAAATTCACGTAAATATTGAATGGCTTCAATGTAAACACATATATAAAAATTATCCCCCAAAAAAGTGAGTGTCACTCAATAAACTCAATAAAGTCCTTTCTCAAAAGAGCAATCAAAGTCCCCCTCTGTGCAACGGAGAAAAGAAGATATGCCCTCCAATCCTCAGGATTATAATGTACAAACACCCTTGTGCCAATACCACCACCTTAACGGATGCAGGCTTACCGAATGTATCTGACCCAAAAGAACATATATTCCAAGGGTCAATCACGCTTTAGTTTCAGGCGACTGTAGATCAATCAAACCAACGGGCACTGGAACACGGAACTCAATGGGGAAGATCTCTCAGGACATAAATGCACACAGAACCGGTATCCTCCAATCATAAAACAGGCCAAACTCCCGGAGATGGACATACGGGATGAAAAGATGAGGCCATATAGCGTAAATTCCATAAAACAACTCAATTTATTAAAACGAATATCAAACTTATATTTAAGTAGTTGATCTAGCGCTTTACATAAAAAAAAATTGCGTCAGTGGAGTCCCTCCGACGCGTTTCGTCTGCATAGACATCGTCTGGGGTCACAATAAATGAGCTACATGCCAAATCACCAGATGAAAACAAGCCTAAAAAAAAAGTAAACGAATGCAGCACGTGTATTTAACGATTGGTAAGTGGCAAAATAATAAATTTTTGGTTTTGGGTTACTGCTTTAAAGAGGAAGTAAACCCTGATGAGTTTACTTCCTCTTTCATTCCCTGCAAAGGTAAAGCATAATGGGCTACTATGCATCGCATCGCATCGCACCACTTACCTGACACAGGAGCCAGTGATGTCAACGCTGTCCCTGTAGTCCGGCGCATCCATCTTCTCGGTGGGTCTCGGCACTCCGCCGCTGTCATTCGGTGAAGCCGCGACGACGTCACTCATGCGCATGGGAGCCGCCACACGCGGCATATCACCGTTGACGGCGGCGCACTCAGTGCGCCTGCGCGGCGCTGTCTACGGCGCATGCGCCGTACACAGCGGGTGCCTGTCTTTCGGTAAATATAGATTTCTTGGACCTACAGGTAAGCCTTAAAGCGGGAGTCCTCCGTTTTTTTTTTTTTTTTTTTTTTTTTTTTTTTTTTTTAAAAGCCAGCAGCTACAAATACTGCAGCTGCTGACTTTTTTAAAATAATGACACTTACCCGCCCAGCGCGCCCGCGATGTCGGCACCCGAAGCCGATCTCTCGATCGTCTCTCGGGTGCTGCCGCCGCCATCTTGGGTATGGGAATCAGGAAGTGGAGCCTTGCGGCTTCATTTCCCGGTTCCCTACTGCGCATGTGCGAGTGGCGCTGCGCAATAAGGATGATCCCCGCTGTCTCTGGGATCCGTGTGTTTCCCAGCAGGCAGCGGGGGACCTTCGGAAAGGGGCGTAGATTCTGCGGAAAGGGCGTAGCTTCTGCAGATATCTACGCTGGAAGTGGGTGCAGATACCTGTACTGTACAGGTACCTGCACCCCCCTCCCCCCTGAAAGGTGACAATTGTGGCGCCGGAGGGGGGGGGAGGGTTCCAATGAGCGGAAGGTCCACTTTAGGGTGGAGCTCCGCTTTAATCTAGGCTTACCTGTAGGTCAAAGTGTGTTGTAAGGGTTTACAACCACTTTAAACCAAAATATGCAATCATTAAAAGATTACTTCAACCACTTCATTAGTATGCACCATTATTTAATTAAAGGTGCAGCTTTAAAAATTTTAAAAACTATATTTAAAATGACTTTAACATGGTAAAGAAATGTTAGCGGTTGGATTCATATCTGCTTCAAACATCTACACAATCCTACAACTTCTTAGCCCCCTCCCTTTTAAATAAATGTAAACCTAACGTGTAATAAAATATTAGCAGTAAAAAATGCTAACCTTAGATCTCGGCTTCCAGCATGCTCTCCTAGGACTTGGGGGGGATGGTGACTCAACCTTCTTGTAGAATCCTGGGAAGACTCGGGACATTGTGTTCTCATCTCACCAAACGTTGAGTGAGGTCAACCTCACCTAAGCAAGTTTGCTTAAAGCCGAGGCTTATGTAAAATTCTGGAGAAATACGCATTCATATACTGCACCCTTGTGGATTTCTATTTGTGGAATTTTAACATAATATAGCGTTTAGCATCAATTTTTATGCAACCGTAATAAAATGTGTACATTTTTTACGAAATTGTTTATTTTTGAACCACAAAAGACCAGTTTAATGGGGGAATTTTCCTTTTTCTTTTCTTTTTTTCACTATATTTTGGTGGGTTTTAATTGGGATTACGCAATCCAGCTGCCTTTTAGGCTCAGTTCACACTTCTACAATGGCAAAGTGGTACAACTTTGCCCTGCGGCTTCCTTTCCCACTGGATTGGACCTTGGAGCCTGTACAAGGGCTGTAATCACACCCAAGTCAGACCAAAGTAGTGCAGGAATCTTTTCTAAAATTAGAGCGACTTGTGTAGGTAGGATCAGTTAAAGAGGAAGCAAACCCTGATGGGTTTACTTCCTCTTTCATTCCCTGCAAAGGTAAAGCTTAATGGACTACTATGCATCGCATCGCATCCCATTATGTGTCATTTACCTGACACAGGAGCCAGCGAAGTCACCGCTGTCCCCTGTAGTTCCGAGCGTCCATCTTCTTGGTGGGTCTCCGTGGGTCTCACTGCTCCGGCGCTGTGATTCGCTGGAGCAGCGATGATGTCACTCCCGCACATGCGCATGGGAGCCGACACTCGCGGCATATCACTGTGATCTGCGGCTTGCCCAGTGCGCCTGAGTGCCGCTGTCTACAGGTAAATATCTCCTAAACCGTATAGGTTTAGGAGATATTTCTTGGACCTACAGGTAAGCCTTAATCTAGCCTTACCTGTAGGTCAAAGTGGTTTGTAAGGGTTTACAACCACTTTAAGGCAGCTCTCGAAGAGCCCTTTCACACCGAGGGCGTTTTGCAGGCGCTTTAGCGTTAGAAATAGCAATCCGCCCTCAAGCTGCTGCACCAGGGCTTTCACACTGGAGCGGTGCGCTGGCAGGAAGTCAGGAAAAGTCCTGCCAGCAGCTTCTTTGGAGCGGTGAAGGAGCGGTGTGTTTACCGCTCCTCCACCGTTGCTCCCCATTGAATTCAATGGGGCAGCGCTGCCATACCGCCGGCAAAACTGCGCTATTGTGGGCGGTTTTAACCCTTTCTCGGTTGCTAGTGGGGGCAAAAGTGCCCCGCTAGTGGCCTAAATGCGACGGTAAAACGTCGCTAAAAGTAGCGGCGTTTTACCGCCGACGCTATAGGCTCTGCGGTGTGAAAGGGGTCTTAGGGAAACATTGCAGTTGACATGTCATGCAAATTGGGGTCTCACAAGTCCGATCCTGTGTCGCAGCAGTGTGAACCGCACTAAAGGCTGAATTGTGCAGTTCAATGATGATCAAGATTTCTCCCCTATGTCATTCTTGGCCCTTGGCGCTTAATCGGAAGTAACTACAAGGGAAATTAATGTTCTGGAAGCAGCAGCAGTATGAAAAAAGAAAAAAACAAAACAATATATTTTAATCAACTGAGTATTTTTATCAGCCAATTAAGAGACCACAAACTGAAAATGTCACAGTTCACTTTAGAATGGGCGATCCACATAATATTTTGGCTGTACTGGTGTTAATTATGCTCAGGAGGCCTTTTTACATCTTTAATCATGAGTTTTGACACTTCTTTAGCGGTAGAGCCATTTGTCATAGGAAAGCCAGCATGGATTGGTATTAATAGAGAAGAGTCATTCTTCAAGAACTTAGAGACCTTCACTAAGGGCTCTTCACAGAATCGAGGACTAAAGCTGTACACACGATCGGATTGTTGGCCAACAAAACCGTGGACTTTTGTCCCGAAGGGTGTTGGCCCAAACTTGTCTTGCATACACAAGGCCACACAATTGTTGGCAAACAATTACGAAAGTAGTGACGTACTACGTTGTTTTTCAGCTCTTTAACGCCACCCTTTGGGCTCCTTCTGCTAATTTTGTGTTTAGTAGAAGTTTGGCGAGTGTTGATTCACGCTTTTCAGTTCGTGCTTTTACATTAGCGCTTTTCAGTTCATTTCTGAACGGCCGTTTGTCAACCAGCCATGCTGCGGAATCGGAGGAGATAACGTGTTATTTATTATTGGCCTTGGAGTTATTGCTTTGATGTTATTTTTTTGGTTGAATAATGATTTGATTTGTTATATTTTCTATATTTTTGGATGCACAGAATGCACTTTTTTGGTTAAAGCGGAGCTCCACCCTAAAGTGGACCTTCCGCTCATTGGAACCCTCCCCCCCCTCCGGCGCCACAATTGGCACCTTTCAGGGGGGAGGGGGGTGCAGGTACCTGTACAGTAGAGGTATCTGCACCCACTTCCGGCGTAGATTCTGCAGAAGGTACGCCCCTTTCCGCAGATATCTACGCCCCTTTCCGAAGGTCCCCCGCTGCCTGCTGGGAAACACACGGATCCCAGAGACAGCGGGGACCATCCTTTTTGTGCAGGGTGACTCGCGCATGCGCAGTAGGGAACCGGGAAATGAAGCCGAAAGCCTCCACTTCCTGATTCCCATACCCAATATGGCAGCGGCAGCACCCGAGAGACGATCGAGAGATCTGCTTCGGGTGCCGACATCGCGGGCGCGCTGGACAGGTAAGTGTCATTATTTTAAAAGTCAGCAGCTGCAGTATTTGTAGCTGCTGGCTTTAAAAAAAAAAAAAACGGCGGAACCCCCGGCGGACTCCCGCTTTAAGTTCTATTGGCAGATAGCATATCTACTTGTATTTGTTTTCTTTTTTTAATGCACAATAGAAAAATAATTGTGGAGAATAACACTTGGCGATGTGTTTTACTTCACATGACATTTTGGGAGTTGCCAGTTACATTTTAAAAAATACAATGTAAATTTAACAAGGGACACCAACATAGTTGTATCTTTGATCTTAAAAACTACAGGATAATGGTGTTGTGGTAACTTGTCCAAAAAAAAAAAAAAAAAAGGCATAATAATAATATTATTCTTGAAATTGCTAGAAAAAAAAAAGCCGTTGGAAATGAGTTTGCAATAACACCAGTAAAGCAGCTTCATCAATATCCCGTTAAAGAAGAAGAGAATTGTGCGCTGCATTTCAAGATTTCATAATTTGCCACGTCACGAACGTGAATTCTCCATTACGAACGCTAGTTTAAAAGACTGACCGCTTCTGGCTCGTCCTTGCTTCCGAGCATGCGTGTTTGTACTTTGGACTTTTGCCTGACAGACTTGTGTACACACGCTCGGAAAATCCGACAACACACATTTGTCTGTGGAAAATTTTGAAAACCTGCTAGCCAACATTTGTTGGCAGAAAGTCGGACAACAATTGTCTGATGAAGCGTACACACGGTCAGATTTACCGCCAAGAGCCTGTTATTGAACATTACTACCGGTGGGCTAATGCGCCCTGTGATTTAGGTGTTGGGGTAAGAGTCTAATATGTAACTCTTGGTTTTGTAATTTTTAATTTTTTTTCCCCTTTCCTGGTTTTTGTATTAAAGTGGGAGTAAACCCGCAGATGTTGTTTGTTTTTTTCTACCTGCAAAGGAAAAGGCATAATGAGCTAGTATGCACCGCATACTAGCTCATTATGAAATACTTACCTTAGAACGAGGCCCCGACATCTGGTCCGATCCACGCCGAGGGAGCTGACATGCTCCCTCCGCGTTTCTTCCGGGTATCGCGGCTCCGGTGCTGTGAGTGGCCGGAGCCACGATATCGTCACTCCCGCGCATGCGAGCCGGAGATTTCATCCCGGCCGGGTCCGGCCACTGCCGGGCTTTTCAGCCGAGAATCCCCTGTGTAGGTAAAAGTTAAAAAAATGAGTATACAACCACTTTAATATTATGGTCTATATCAGGGCCGTCTTTAAGGCAGGGCAAAAGGGGCAGCTGCCCTGGGCCCTGTCATTGTTGTGGGGCCCAAAGCAGCTGCCTCATACTTGCCAACTATCCCAGTTTACATTCCCTTGTTCCTTGAAGTTTTAGTCCTGTGCTGCTACTAATGCTGCCCAGCTCTGCCTTGTGTACAGATGACTCACCTGCAGACCTGTGTTTACATGTAAATACTGGCATTCATATGTAAATATCAGTCACATGCATATGAAAATAGCTGAGGCCAACGGCATTGATATGTTAATAAAGGCAGCATTCATAGGTATATCATGCCCCCCTGCAGTGAGGAGATGATGTGCTGTAACCTATCGCAACCAGTGAGCAGTATTACTGTACAGTAATCTCTATCAGCCAATCAACAAGCAGAAATGTGCTGTAACCTCTAGCAACTAATCAGTGAGCCTTAAGCAGTGCTGTAACCTCTAGCAACCAGTCAGTAAGCAGTAATGATATGCTGTAACCTCTGGCAACCAATCGCATTCGCTGCCTGATCTGATACAGTAAACTGATTTTAAGTCTAGCTGCTATTTATTGTATGTCTCAGAGAAGGTGGAGAAAGCGAAATTGCATGGGGGGGGGGGGGGGGCACTAAGAAATGTTTTGCCCAGGGCCCAATCAATATTAAAGACGGCCCTGGTCTATATATATTTTTATTTGTGATATACATTTTCTAGATGTATTTCCTGAAGAAGCTGAAAAGTGAAACTAGTTGAAATACTTCATATCCTACATCGATCCTTGACTGTGAATTGATTTTATGTTTCAATACATTTTGTATGTTTTTTTTTTTGTTATTCTCTTCTTTTCTATACTTTTCATGTGCACCGTGATAGTCCCATAGCTCACTCCGTTCTTTGGTATATCTGGTTGGGGACCGGACCATCAAAACTGTTTTTCATTGAACATTTCCCGACGGAAAGTCCGATTGTGTGAGAAAATGTTTGCAACCAAATTAGTTTACTAAATCTTTTAATTCCAGAGGAAATTCAGGAAAAGTGCGGTTAATAAAAAATAGTGTGCAAACAGTTGAAATGTAATACCGTTGTATTTGCTGCATGAAGAACCGCAAAAGTCCTTAAAGGGGGACATGTGCTTTTCCAATGCAGAACAATGCAACAGGTTCCCTTTAATGCCGGCCCCCGCAGTATCTTATCTTCACCTTTCCTTCATTATGCTTTGTTTGCCACTAATGAAGAGCAATACTCCTGGATATAGGGAGTATGTGGTTTACTCCCTGATGTCCCACAATACAGAGCTTGGAGCTTGGCAACTGAGCACTCATTGGGGGGAGGAGGCAAAACATGGGCTTACTTTAAAGCGGGAGTCCGCCGTTTTTTTTTTTAAAAGCCAGCAGCTACAAATACTGCAGCTACTGACTTAAAATTAAGGACCCTTACCCACCCAGTGCGCCCGCGATGTCGGCACCCGAAGCCGATCTCTCGATCGTCTCTCGGGTGCTGCCACCCCCATCTTGGGTATGGGAATCAGGAAGTGGAGCCTTGCGGCTTCATTTCCCGGTTCCCTACTGCGCATGCGCGAGTCGCGCTGCGCAATAAGGATGGTCCCCGCTGTCTCTGGGATCCGTGTGTTTCCCAGCAGACAGCGGGGGACCTGTGGAAAGGGGCGTAGATTCTGCGGATATCTATGCCGGAAGTGGGTGCAGATACCTGTACTGTACAGGTACCTGCTCCCCCCTCCCCCCTGAAAGGTGCCAATTGTGGCGCCGGAGGGGGGGAGGGTTCCAATGAGCGGAAGGTCCACTTTAGGGTGGACCTCCGCTTTAAGGTAGACGAGCATAACACAAAAAAATGGCAAGCTGGTCCCACCTCCTCACCTAGACCGGTTTCTCAATGTAGCTTGTGGCGCTGATATGTCACTGGTGATTGCAGTGCTGGGACAAGGTCATCCGGAGCCCAGTGCAAACACGCCAAACTGCGCCCCCCTGCCCCCAATGTGTATGAGCATTATGTGTCATCAAAAATCCCCCCCCCCCCAAAAAAACAAAAACTGAGCACTAATCTTTTTCACCCCCCCCAAGCATAAATTCCCCTTCCTCCCAGTGCAAATCTGTTCCCCTGCTGAAATCCCCCCTCCCAGCACAAATCTTACTCCCCCATATCCCCCCAATTCAAGTCCCCCCCCCCAAAACAAATCGCTCCTCCTAGCACATATTATCTATCCCTAAATCCCCCTATCCCCAATCATCCCTCCTAGCACAAATCTTCTCCCCCCCCCCATTCCGTCTCCCCTTAAATTTTAGCATACCCCCCAATTCCCCTCCTAGAACAATACTTACTCCCTGCTGCTCCCCCCAAATCCTCCTTTCCAACATAAATCCCCTCCTCCGAATTTCCTTGTGGTGCCCCCCCCACCCCCACCTCACTTGATACCACAGTGCCCAGGGCAGCCGTCCCTCCTGCCCACCCCTTTTCCCTGCCCTGGGTGGTTGACCAGAGGATGGCTCAGCTTTCCTGTATCTGACGACAAATGGAAATGGCAGAAAGACAAAGCCAGGAGCAAGAGATCTCAACATTAGATTCCTTTTTATATAGCATATGAGGCCAATGATGGATTCAAGCAGTGAACATCCATCTAGGTGAAAATTCAATTTTAAGACAACCTTACTGGAAAAAAAAATAGTTTTATTCACCTCCTTGCGAAAAGGCTCTTTGCCAGACTATGTCCTCGTTTCATATTTTCCGCAGCACTGACCTAGGATAAGCGGGCATCAAGTAATAAATACTTGGTCTGTATATTTCTTCTGGGTCAGGCAGAAGGGTCAGTATAATAGCCAGGCAACCAGCATTTTTGGAATGGCTGCAGTGATCTACTAAGTCCCAAAGCCCGAGCAACATGCATTTTTTTAATTTTTTTAAAGTTCTGACAGTCTTTCATATCATCGTTATTGTTAAGCATAAAAATAGATGTTTGGCAGTAGAAAATACTTAATATTTTAATACTCTCCTCTCCAGAAAACTGCGTTTTCATTGTGTTCTGTGTGCCACTGATTGTTCAACAACAACAGTGATGTTTGGAGCACTCTACAAGCTGATCTTCAGGCCTCAACTCTGATTAAAATTCTCAGATAGCAGAAAACAGCACATGCAGTCCCTGCAGATAAGACTGTTGTGGACATGTAAATGGAAATCGATGTTTCTACAGAGCATGTAGGGAATAAATAATACTCTATTTATATGCCATCATATCTATGAAAATACCGTTTCTGGAGCTTCTCAGCAGTGACATGCCGTGGAAGCTAAAACTCGAGTTTGAGCCTTCCCACCAGAGATGGAGAAAAGTGCCCTCTGCGGTTCACCGTCTCCAGCAACTGGAAGGTGTATTTGATTATATGAGAGCCAACCTGACAGGTATCATCTAGAATACAGCTTAAAGCGGAGCTCCACCCTAAAGTGGAACTTCCGCTCATTGGAACCCTCCGGCGCCGCAATTGGCACCTTTCAGGGGGAAGGGGGGCGCAGGTACCTGTACAGTACAGGTATCTGCACCCACTTCCGGCATAGATATCTGCAGAATCTACGCCCCTTTCTGCAGGTCCCCCGCTGTCTGCTGGGAAACACACGGATCCCAGAGACAGCGGGGACCATCCTTATTGCGCAGCGCGACTCGCGCATGCGCAGTAGGGAACCGGGAAATGAAGCCGCAAGGCTCCACTTCCTGATTCCCATACCCAAGATGGCGGCGGCAGCACCCGAGAGACGATCGAGAGATCGGCTTCGGGTGCCGACATCGCGGGCGCACTGGGCGGGTAAGTGTCCTTTTTTTAAAAGTCAGCAGCTGCAGTATTTGTAGCTGCTGGCTTTTAAAAAAATAATAAACGGCGGAACTCCCGCTTTAAAGCATATCTCCCGTATCCTAGTGTCAGAAACCATGAAACAGATTGAGACAGAAGTACAATCAAATCACACTTGTTTATTAATAAAAATAAAAGGTAAATAGAAAAAAAAAGCGTAGTCAAGCATAGCCAGAGTCCAGTAACCAGATCGGGTAGTCAGCCAGTCCAAAGTTCATTAACCAGATCGGGTAGTCAGCCAGGCCAGAAGTCAGGGATCCAAGGAGAGCAACTGCAAGCGGGATAAGAAGCCAGGAGGGATGTCAGCAAGCCAGTCTTGAAACAAACAGCAGGAGATGGTTCCTTGTGATGTGACCAACGCGAAGGCAAAGGAAAGAGTGAGCTGGAAGGCTTTAAATAGGCAGGTCAGACGAGCATCATCGGGAACAGCTGGTAACTGTGAAAAGAGAAGAGATCTGGCAATTAGCCGACAGCTGAGCGGCCAGCCCAGAGGAGGAAGGGCTGCAAAAGAAAGACACATTCCCTATGGGATATGAGAGCACTGCTCACCCGAGCGAATATTACATGGAAAGACTCCCCAGAAAATAGGGTTTTTAGGCAGCAAGATGAAAAAATGGGTAATAGTACAATAGGATGATAATGTAAAAAAAGGGTTTTATATTTATTCAAAAGAGGGGGACAAAATAGAACCCCCTTGGTATGACAATAAAAGCATGAGCTTCCATAGTAACAGAATGTTAAAAACGGAAATACAAAAGGACATAAACATTTACATATCCACATAGACTAGTACAAATCAAGAATGTAAAATATAGAAGGCATTACATAGGCAAAAATCACATCAAGTAGTGTAGATCAAAGATGTGAAGTACAGATAGCGCTGACGCATTTTGACCCACATTGGGTCTTCCTCAGAGGGACATACTGTTAAGAAAATGTATAACAATTATTTTCTACACACAATGTTTAACATAGTAACCTCACATACATAAATATATATATTTACCCCTAAAAGCGCCCTGCTAGCGGCCGAAATGCGCCGCAATTCCGGCGGTAAAACGCCGCTAAAAATAGTGGCGTTTTACCGCCGACGCTATCGGCGGTGTGGTGTGAAAGGGGTCATAGCGTGGGAGGTAAAACGCCGATATTTTTAGCGGCGTTTTACCGCTGGATTTGCGGTGCATTTCGGCTGCTAGCGGGGCGCTTTTTACCCTCCCCCCGGCTAGCGGTCAAGAAAGGGTTAAAACTGCTGGCAATACGCTGCAATAGCTGCGTTTTGCCGGCGGTATTACAGCGCTGCCCCATTGATTTCAATGGGGAGCAGCGGTGGAGGAGCGGCAAAACACACCGCTCCTTCACCGCTCCAAAGAAGCTGCTGGCAGGACTTTTCCCTGACGTCCTGCCAGTGCACCGCTCCAGTGTGAAAGTCCTCAGGCTTTCACACTACACACAATGGTGCAGCTTTTTTAGGGCAGATTGCAGGCGCTATTTCTAACGCTATAGCGCCTGCAAAACGCCCTGGTGTGAAAGGGGTCTTAGTAGCCATTTATGTTTACAAACTTTTTTTTTATTGGGTGCAAAACAAGATATTATATATTAGGAAAAATGCAAGATATAAGCTTCCACTGCACACTTCAAAACCTCCAAACACCACTTTGACTTTTGGTTTCTTCATTGACTACAAAATGCGGTACTGTGTGTCAAAATGGCAAAGTTTTGGCAACATTTTGTTAAAAAGAA
Organism: Lithobates pipiens; assembly: GCF_037356315.1. Classification (NCBI taxonomy): domain Eukaryota; kingdom Metazoa; phylum Chordata; class Amphibia; order Anura; family Ranidae; genus Lithobates; species Lithobates pipiens. The sequence goes on along the minus strand of NW_027507696.1, from coordinate 2,324,420 downwards.
AAGTTTCAGTTTTGTTAATTTCTCTGCTTTGGGTACTACATTCCATATTTTTAAGCTTCCCTTGCGCTGCACAGTTGCTGAGAACATTAAAAGGCCACCAGGCGTTTAATATTGATTCAAGATTCTGTGTGTTTTGACACACGGGTCGGACATTCCGACAACAAAATCCGTCGGATTTTGTCCGAAACCAGTGTTGCATACACACGGTCGGACAAAGTTGTCGGAAAATCTGATCGTTCTGGACGTGATGATGATTTTTTCAAGGGGACTCCCCTTGAATTATTACTGGATGATGGTACTTTCTATATGAATAGATATTATATGGAGGCTATACTTCATTATTCTTTGGCCATGATGATTTTTTCGTTACGAGGGGACTACGTTCCGGCTAGTAGCCAATAGCTTTGGTCTAGGAATTTGATCTGAGCATGCGTGGCACTTTGTCCGATCGGAATTCTCTACAAACGATTGGACAAAGTCTGATCGGATCATGTTGTCGGAAAATTTTATAGCCCAGCTCTAAAACTTTGTCGGTCGGATATTCCGACGGAAAAAGTCAGATGGAGCCCACACGCGGTCGGATTATCCGACAACACGGTCCGATCGGACATTTTCCGTCGGAATGTCCGACCGTGTGTACAAGGGCTAATACTTATCCTTGGTTTCATTGACTTCAAACAAGCATGCAGCTGAAAATGTCAAGATACCTGACTTGCATGCTTGTTCAGTAACCGCTCAGGGAATAGGGAAGGATGATAATGATAGCCCAAAATCCTGCGACTTAGGTCTTGTACACACGGTTGGAGATTCCGTTGGAATGTTTCCTATCGGAGCGTTTTGTCGGATATTCCGACTGTGTGTGGTCTGCATCGGACTGTTTCCATCGGAGTATCCGTCGGACCAACTTTTCCAACTTGCTGGAAATATTTTCCGACAAAATGCTCCGATCGGACATACTCCGATCATGTGTAGAGAATTCCGATCGGACAAAGTGCCACGCATGCTCAGATCAAATTCCTACATCAAAGCTATTGGCTACTAGCCTGAACGAAATAACGTCATCACATTATGTACAATCGGATTTGCCGACAACTTAGTCCGTGGTGTATGCAACATCACTTCCAGACCTCTTCCGGAATTAATCCGTCGGAATAACTCCGACGGATTTGGTTGTCGGAATCTCCGACCGTGTGTACAAGGGCTTAGAGGGAATAGGGGAAGATAATCATGGTCAGGTCAGAAAATACTCTGAAATGACACGCTCCTTTAAATGCATCTCTCAGTACTATTCTTTATTGTCCTGAGATATAAGGCATAAACCAACATTTAAATTTTTTTTTAAATATATTTTTTATATATAAGTTTAATGGGGACCCCATTCCTTCAACACTCATGGACACATCTTAATATCTGAGCCTCTTCTACAGGCATGTACCGCTCTGTGCACTTCTGATACATTGGAGAGATTTACTAAATGAGCGGCACAGTGGTGTAGTGGTTAGCACTCTCACCTAGCAGTAAGAAGGGTCACTGGTTCAAATCCCAACCATGACACTACCTGCCTGGAGTTTGCATGTTCTCCCTGTGCCTGTGTGGGTTTCCTCCGGGTACTCCGGTTTCCTCCCACAATCCAAAGACATGCAGGCAGGTTAATTGGCTTCTGTCCAAAATTGTCCCCTAGTATATGAATGGGGACCTTGGATTGTGGGCTCCTTGAGGGTAGGGACCGATGTGAGTGTGCAATGTACAGGGATAGGGACAATTGTAGACACTCACTCAGGTTGAACTGCATGGACTGGTGTCTTTATTCAACCTTACTAACTATAACTAAAACTGGTGCACACAGAATCTGGTGTAGCTGGGCATAGTAACCAATCAGCTTCCAGGTTTTATTGTCAAAGCTTAATTGAACAAGCTGAAGTTAGAAGCTGATTGGTTACTATGCACAGCTGCACCAGATTCTGTGTGCACCAGTTTTAGTAAAGCTCGCCCATTGTGAACTATAACAACTACAGACTCCTGGTTATTATTTTTATTTTATTTTTTCTCAGTAGTCTTATACAATTGAGCCATAGATGACAAATAGCAAATGCTTTCTGAAGTTACCTTAATTGCATTCATAACAGTGGGTGGCTATTTTCTAGGTCTGATTAGATGGAATGGGTTACATGTAGCATGTATACCGGGGATGTCCGATTATACTTCCTTGCATCACTTCACTGGTGCTATCGGTCACCCAGACACAAGGACAAATTGATCAAGGTGTAAAGAGTCAGGGAGCTGCTAACCCACCTGCTCTCAGGAAACAAAGTGCAGTAATTCAGTTGTAATAAATACAGGTATTCCGAGTATTTAAAGTGGAATCCCCCTTTAAATTCACCCAGTGCTGTTTAACTCCTGGCATAATCATCCTGTGCTGTGTGTAAGTCCTGCTCATCCTCCCACCCACCAGAGGTTGGATAGCTGTCTCTGGCTCTAGTCTCATTGTGTCATTGCTGTGCTGCATGAAACTGCAAGAGAACTGCTGGCAGAGGAGAAGGGGGTCTGCACTGGGGAAATGGGCTCCTGGTTCACCTGCCCTTGCATCCTGTCACCCTAATGTAAGAAGGGGGGGGTGTCCAGGGCTAACAGGAATGGGGGGGTTCTGTCTCTTCCTTGCTTTGGGGTATGTGTGTTTGCAGGCAAAGTTGGTTACATCCTTTCTCTTTCCTTGCAGGCTGGCACCTGACAAGACTGGAGTCATCCTAGACATCAGCACCCTGAAAATGAATGAACTGGAGACGGAGGTGCCCCCCTTGCCCCCCAGGTACCGCTTCAGAGATCTGCTCCTGGGGGACCAGAGCTTCCAGAACGATGACAGGTAAGAGAGGCTGCTGTGTGCAGGCGATGAGGAGCTCTCCTTGGTGCTGAAGCTGCAATGTGCACCCAGCAAGCTCTCTATACACTTCTATGCTGGAGGAGGGAGCTTCTACCTTCTTTATGATTCCTGTGTATCATGGTATACTCAGCTTCTATACCAGACAATATACACACCATCAGCTCCTATACCAGACCGTATACACACTATCAGCTTCTATACCAGACCGTATATACACCATCAGCCCTATACCAGACTGTATACACACCATCAGCTCCTATACCAGTCAATATACACACCATCAGCCCTATACCAGACCGTATACACACCATCAGCTCCTATACCAGACAATATACACACCATCAGCCCTATACCAGACCATATACACACCATCAGCTCCTATACTATACGGTCTACACCATCAGCCCTATACCAGACTGTATACACACCATCGGCTCCTATACTAGACCGTATACACACCATCAGCCCTATACCAGACCATATACACACCATCAGCCCTATACCAGACCGTATACACACCATCAGCCCTATACCAGACCGTATACACACCACCAGCCCTATACCAGACCGTATACACACCATCAGCTCCTATACCAGACCGTATACACACCATCAGCCCTATACCAGACCGTATACACACCATCAGCTCCTATACCAGACCGTATACACACCATCAGCTCCTATACCTGACCGTATACACACCATCAGCTCCTATACCAGACCGTATACACACCATCAGCTCCTATACCAGACCGTATACACACCATCAGCTCCTATACCTGACCGTATACACACCATCAGCTCTCCTTTACCAGACCATATACACACCATCAGCTTCTATACCAGACCATATACACACCATCAGCTCCTATACAAGACCATATACACACCATCAGCTCTATACCAGACCGTATACACACCATCAGCTCCTATACAAGACCATATACACACCATCAGCTCCTATACCAGACCATATACACACCATCAGCTTCTATACCAGACCGTATACACACCATCAGCCCTATACCAGACCGTATACACACCATCAGCCCTATACCAGACCATATACACACAATTCAACCCGTCAGTCTGCACATCTGTGTTAGAAAGTTCAGTGTATAATATATGTGTGTGTATATCTATATCCAAACCTATATATTTATGTATAGTGTGTGTAAAATATATATATATACATATATACATGCATATGCATTTACTTTTTTTTTTTTTAACAGTTGTTAGTCTTTCATGGTCAACATTTTGGTCACTTTTCGAGACTTTTCTCCGCTCGCTCTCTCTCACTTTCCTGTCCACTACACATCACTGCTAAATATTTTGTCAATAGAATATAACACACACACGATGTTCACATGGTATTTCCTCACACATGCAAATCTTTATGACTTTAAACCTATAGTAGCTTGTTGGAAAAGAGAGTCTTTTTGCTGGTAAAGGCGGTGGATTGTTTTATTTATAGGTATTTGACTTTTCTTTCTTTTTTTTTTCTCTCTCTTGGTGTTAAATTTGTTCTGTGATTTTACTTTTATTCATATTTTTTTGCAGGATGCTTTTTTTTTTCTGCTCAAACTTCTAGCAGATGGTGCATGCATTTGGAACATATTTTACATTGCTTTCCGGCTGCCCTTTGTTGAATCTCGCTGAGTTTGCATAATCTTCTTGTTTTTTGATGGTATGCGTTGTTCTGTGAACTGCACAATTTCCTTAAATTGTAGACAGCAGTGTTTGTTTTTTTTTTTTTTTTGTTTTTTGTTTTTTTTTGTTTAGTTCTAAGGTTTTCTACATGTTTTTGGAAAGGTGCTTCATGTTGCAGTTCATTTTACTGTTTCTTTGTAAAGTTTTTATAACTGTGTTTGGATGTTGTAGAGGTGTTGTGATTGTTCTATGATATTACAGATGCTTTTGCTCTTGAGGGATTTATACATTGGGCAAAGACAAATGTGTAGTAACCCACAGCAAGCAATCGGAACTCCCCTTTTTATGGTCTGACTTAAAGTGGAAGTAATCTCCTTAAAGTGGAAGTAAACCCATCGATTTAAACAGTTTCAAAAAACGGCATGCCAGGAATGCTAACTGCACGTTGGCTGTGCTCTCAACCAAACTGTCAAACCACCAAATGGCTGGTGTCATAACGGATCACATGTGCAGCACCGTGGCAGCTGAAGATTAAACGGAGCCAAAGATGGCAGTTCCCGTGGATGAAAACGATAGGGGAGTTTACTTCCACTTTAAAATGCTCATCTCTGTCTTCCAGCAATGTAACGGTCCTGTGCCAGACCAGCTGCTGTCATCTTCTCTCTGGGCTACGTTTGGGTGCTGTGTTTTTTTTTTTTTTTTTTGTTTGGCTGGCAAGGGATGGCATCATTCCACGCATGCGCACAGGAGTTAAAAATTCCGGCACAGCCAGAGTGTACCATGAATGCGCGCTGAGCTACGCATGGACAACTCGGCGTCTATTCAATAGAAGACTGTGAGCAGACAGGTGTGTGTTATTGCATGTCTCTTCTGCAATAATAATAATGCTTTTACATTTTAGGTTTTGTTCCACTTTAAGTTGGTAATCCCATAGGAAGATGATTGGATGTGAGGGCACTATCCAACTGTCTGAAAAAGGTCTTGTACTTCATCTTCAGGCATAAACATTAAAATAGTATTAAAGCGGAGATGTCCACCCTAAAGTGGACCTTCCGCTCATTGGAACCCTCCCCCCCCTCTGGCGCCACATTTGGCACCTTTCAGAGGGGAGGGGGGTGCAGGTACCTGTACAGTACAGGTATCTGCACCCACTTCCGGCATAGATATCTGCAGAAGGTACGCCCCTTTCCGCAGAATCTACGCCCCTTTCCGAAGGTCCCCTGCTGCCTGCTAGGAAACACACGGATCCCAGAGACAGCGGGGACCATCCTTATTGCGCGACTCGCGCATGCACAGTAGGGAACCGGGAAATGAAGCCGAAAGGCTCCACTTCCTGATTCCCATACCCAAGATGGCGGCGGCAGCACCCGAGAGACGATCGAGAGATCAGCTTCGGGTGCCAACATCGCGGGCGCGCTGGACAGGTAAGTGTCACTATTTTAAAAGTCAGCAGCTGCAGTATTTGTAGCTGCTGGCTTTTAAAAAAATAAAAACGGCGGACTCCCGATTTAAACCCAAAAACAAAAAATATATTCCTGCTTACCAATTCTTAAATCTGATGGCTGTATTACTTTTCTCTCTTTTCTCCCTCTGTTTTCACCTGGTGATCCAGAAGTAAGTCTTTTTTTTTTTTTTTTTGCAACTTTCTTTAACAGTCCAAGCTCTCTTGGAAAAGTGACGGGAAGGGTTCAGACAAACCATTAGAGATGCTTACAATGTTCAGCTTTTATTCACTTATTTCTGTTTTCCAAAAGGGGAACAAAAAATAATGCTGTAGCTGCCTAAAAGGTGTTATCTGGAGTTCAGCTTCAATTTGTTGGTCAAGTCCATCTAAATCTGCTTAGTCTAACGCTCCCCTCTCCCCAGACTGACAATGCTGCTCTCCAAAGGTCCATTACTTCTACATCCAGAGTGGAGACACCCAGGGCCGTCTTTAAGGCAGGGCAAAAGGGGCAGCTGCCCTGGGCCCTGTCATTGTTGTGGGGCCCAAAGCAGCTGCTTCATACTTGCCAACTATCCCAGTTTACATTCCCTTGTCCCTTGAAGTTTTAGTCCTGTGCTGTGTCCTGATATCTCAGTGTGAAGAGCTGCTACTAATGCTGCCCAGCTCTGCCCTATTGTGTACAGATGACTCACCTGCAGACCCTGTGTTTGCATGTAAATAAGCGGCGTTCATATGTAAATAGCAGTGACATGCATATGTAAATAGCTGACGCCAATGGAATTGATATGTAAATAAAGGCAGTATTTATATGTATATCATGCTCCGCTGCAGTGAGGAGATGATGTGCTGTAACCTATATCAACCAGTGAGCAGTATTACTGTACAGTAATCTCTCTAGCAGCCAATCAAAAAGCAGAAATCATGTGCTGTAACCTCTAGCAACTAATCAGTGAGCCTTAAGGAGTGCTGTAACCTCTAGCCACCAGTCAGTGGTGAGTGGTAATGATATGCTGTAACCTCTGGCAGCCAATCGCAATCGCTGCCTGATCTGATACAGTAAACTGATTTTAAAGTCTAGCTGCTATTTATTTTATGTCTCAGGGAAGGTGGAGAGTGAAATTGCATGGGGGGAGGGGGGCCCTAAGAAAATTTTTGCCCAGGGCCCAATCAATATTAAAGACAGCCCTGGAGACACCCTATGACATGAAGTGTGCTACTGGCAGGATCAGATAAAAAAACAAGCTCTGGACTGCCGCACTCTTCAGAAGACCACTTTCTTTTATTGGAAAATCACATCACAGCTCAACAAACGCAGCGAACAAGGAAAAAATTGCTGACGTTTCGCACTAGCTGTAGTGCTTAATCATAGCCATGAATGTAGGCTATGAATAAGCACTACAGCTAGTGCAAAACGTCAGCAATTTTTCCTTGTGATTTTCCAATAAAAGAAAGTGGTCTTCTGAAGAGTGCTGCAGTCCAGAGCTTGTTTTTCGTCTGTTGCTAGTGGTAATAGCCAGCACCTGTGGCTTCCCGTCCGAAGAGACAGTTTACAGCCTGCATGTGTGCTCCTGGAGCGGTGAGATCCCTTCTACTGGCAGGATCACCAGGTTAAAATAAATGAAAAAAGGCTAAATGAAAATGAAAGCAGCACATTTAAAGTGACAGTTTAATCTTTCGATCAACAAGACCTATTTTTAATCCTTACGCCACGCTATTGGTAATAAATGGGAAAGTATATTATGTTTACTTATTTTAAATTGATTTTTTTTTCATTTCTTCAATTACTCCCAGGCCTAAACAAATTATGCTAAATATCCCAGGAAGATCTTCAGGAGGGGGAGTAGGCTTTGCATGCCTGAGCTAAGGGCAGATGGATTCCAGGGTGCAAATGATACATGAATCATCTGTCCTTACTCAAGTGGGCCACAACCAAAATACGAGGGTTCTCCAAAAAGTTTCCACACTTTTTTTTTTTTTTTAACTCTTTTTATTAAGAATTTCAAAGACAAATAATGTCACTCATATTATACTGCAAGTGACAAAATTGAGGGTTTTTATGGACTTTAACGAAGCCATGTCCTGGTAAGGTCATGTAATTCCATCCCTAGGGTTTTTAAGTGAAACCATGACCTGGTAAGGTCATACGTTTCCATCCCAATTAATTAGAAAAAGAGGAGAACGGGGGCGGGACTTTATATGAAGTAAAAGGTAACAGTAAAGTTAATTGGTGAATGTATAAGAATTTAATTGATTGTGACAGTAATACATACATAACATGCAGGTACAAAGATATAACATTAATATCAAAAGATCAATATTTAAACTTATTAATAACATCAATAACTCATAGTAAATTAGCAATCAAATTCCAAAGTTCACCAGAAGAAGATTGAATAAAATGTTTAACACGATAAAGCCTGCAGGACCTATTGCCTCCCTGGGTCAATAAATGAAGATAATACAGTAGTAACTTGAGACTCAAATAAAGGATGGTAGAAACACGGCAGTTTGTAGCTCTACGCGTTTCGTGTTTTTTTTTTAACCACTCATCAGGAGCAAGGCACATGATGAATCTATAATAAAATAATAATGAATAAATAATCAGATAAAAAATAATAAACGACATGAACAAGGAAAGGGTGAGTAAGCCCTACACCAGGTACATGTCTACTTACTCAAATACACAAATTGGTAATAGGGTGACCGGGCGACGCAAACAGGCGATGCAAGGTCAGCGAGCTTTCCAGACAGATTAATCACATGACACTCCCAAACACGACCAATTGCGGCCCTTGCCGTTTCCAACAAAAATATAAATGTGCGGAAACTTTCTGAAGACCCCTCGTACTAGTGGGGGATTTATCAACAAAATAAAGCACGGAGAACATGGATGGATGGGTGAGTTTGCTTTCAATATAAGGGATTAATTAAAATGGCGTTTTTTGGCTTGGGGTGCTCAGATGCAGTGTATTTTTGCTTTACAGTTTGATAAGCAGTAAATATTTGAAATTTTATGATTTTGGGGTCAATAACGCTTTAACTCTTGGCAAACCTGAATATTCATATTTATGCTGTGGATCGAAAAAGGAGGGAGACCCCTGCGGTGGTAATGGATCTCGGCTAGGCTTGCTCACGCTTATCCTGGCAGCAGTGACAAATGTTTTCAAATTTGTGATCAACGTGAGGATGTCCTACATGTATGGTGGTCTCGCCCACGCTTGATCAGCTTCTGGTCCAGGGTCTTTGGCCTATTGTGGATGTTATTTCATATTACGATCTGAAAGGATGCCCAGCTGGCTCTTACATTGCCCTATACCAGGCCTCTTCACACCCCAGCAGAAAATGGCCACATACCTTTTTTTTTATGTCAGCCAAGGGAGCCATTGCCCAGGCCTGGAAGACTCTGTCTGTTGCTTTCCAGGGGGTGAAAACCAGAATGACTGCTCTGATGATTGATGAGCAGATGTCCAGAATATTGAAGGATTTTCATGCAAAATTTTAGAAAATCTGGGAACGGTGAATAAGTTCCTCCTTCCCGTTCCCGACCCCAACTAGTTATGGTGGGCTTTAAACCTTGTTTGTATAGGTCCCACATCCGTGGTACTCGCGCTCTCTTGGGGCCCCTCTCCTCTTCTGTTCTCTTTCTCTCCTGTTCCTCCCTGAGATGAAGGCAAGCAATGTAGACTGCTGTACTCCAGGGTACAGAGTAATAGTCAGTGATGGCGAACCTTGGCACCCCAGATGTTTTGGAACTACATTTCCCATGATAGTTTCATAGTTAGTAAGGTTGAATAAAGACACCAGTCCATCCAGTTCAACCTGAGTGAGTGTCTACAGTTGTCCCTATCCATGTACACTACACTCGCATCGATCCCTACCCTCAAGGAGCCCACAATCCAAGGTCTCCATTCATATACTAGGGACAATTTTGGACAGAAGCCAATTAACCTACCTGCATGTCTTTGGAGTGTTGGAGGAAACCGGAGGACCCGGAGGAAACCCACGCAGGCACAGGGAGAACATGCAAACTCCAGGCAGGTAGTGTTGTGGTTGGGATTTGAACCAGCGACTCTTCTTACCACTAGGCGAGAGTGCCAACCACTACACCACTGTGCCGCCAAAAGTGATTCTCAACTACACTGCAGAGTGCATGAGCATCATAGGAAATGTAGTTCCAAAACATCTGGGGTGCCAAGGTTCGCCATTACTGATCTATGTCATATGCCTAATTTTTAACCTGGTCCTCTATGGTCCTGGTAACAGTTTATTGTTAGGTTACTCATTACGTGTTCACACGCTGTTTCTTTACATACCCGTTTGATGACGCCCTTGCGTAGGCAAACCATGGCTTGTTATGACTCTTTACACTTCAATAAAAATATTGAAACAGAAAAAGGAGGGAGACACATGCAGACATCTAAGATTAGACATACCGTATTTATTGGCGTATAACACGCATTTTTTTCCCCTTAAAATCAGGGGAAAATCGCGGGTGCGTGTTATACGTCGTTCCTCTGCGATTTCCACACGATTTTTGGTCATTCGACTGCCTCCGCCCTACTCGGCGGCCTTCGGCCCTTCTCGGCTGAAAGCCACCGAGAAGGGCCAAGGCGGCCGAAAGCCGCCGAGAAAGTCCAAGAGTGGCTGAAAGCCGCCGAGTGCGGCCGAAAGCCGCCGAGAAGGGCCGAGTGCGGCTGAAAGCCTCCGAGAAGGGCCGAGGTGGCCGAAAGCCACCGAGAAAGTCCGAGAGTGGCTGAAAGCCGCCGAGTGCGGCCGAAAGCCGCCGAGAAGGGCCGAGGCGGCCGAAAGCCGTCGAAGGTCCGAGAGCAGCCGAAAGCAGACAAGAACTTCCGGGCGCCACCGAGATACACAGGACATCTCGGCAGCGCCATTTTTAAAAATATTAGCTGACATCAATGACGGACAAACTGCATGACAAGGCTGCATGACAAGGCTGCATGACAAGGCTGCTGCAATGAGGACAGGCTGCATGACAAGGCTGCTGCAATGAGGACAGGCTGCATGACAAGGCTGCTGCAATGAGGACAGGCTGCATGACAAGGCTGCAATGAGGACAGGCTACATGACAAGGCTGCATGACAAGGCTGCTGCAATGAGGACAGACTGCATGACAAGGCTGCAATGAGGACAGACTGCATGACAAGGCTGCTGCAATGACAAGGCTGCAATGAGGACAGGCTACATGACAAGGCTGCTGCAATGAGGACAGACTGCATGACAAGGCTGCAATGAGGACAGGCTACATGACAAGGCTGCTGCAATGAGGACAGACTGCATGACAAGGCTGCAATGAGGACAGGCTACATGACAAGGCTGCATGACAAGGCTGCAATGAGGACAGGCTGCATGACAAGGCTGCAATGAGGACAGGCTGTATGACAAGGCTGCTGCAATGACAAGGCTGCAATGAGGACAGGCTGCATGACAAGGCTGCTGCAATGAGGACAGGCTGCATGACAAGGCTGCAATGAGGACAGGCTGCATGACAAGGCTGCAATGAGGACAGGCTGCATGACAAGGCTGCAATGAGGTCAGGCTGCAAATGACGCTGATGAGGCTTCAGATGGACACTGATGAGGCTGCATTGATGAGCATTTAAATGTACGTTTTTTCTTTTCCTTAAATTTCCCTCCTAAACTTGGGGTGTGTGTTATACGCTGATAAATACGGTAGTTCTCTAATCTATTTGGTCTCTTTCTCCCCAATATCTTGCTGAGGGTCTGCTTGTTGTGGGTTCCTGAACCTCACCGTTTGCTCTGCTTCCCATAAAAAGTCCTCTTCACTACGGAGCCTTTCCTGAGTTTGTCCAGCTGTGTTTGCATTATCTGTACACATGGAGGCTATTATCTGATCCCTCTCGGAGATAAATAGATTGAACAATGACTAAAGCACATCATCATTTATTTTTTGTCTGCTGCCTCTATGAAAAAACAAACTCCAACCTAAAATATCCAAGATCCTTCACCTTTTCATAAGAGGTTTCATTGATATAATTATATAATGAGCTGTTTTCAAGTCATTATGCAATTAGCGGCTTGTTTACAAACAGCACTGCGTATGTTTGAGCCGGGTAAGTAATATTTTGATTACCTTAATAATGCAAAACAACAGATCTCCGAAACCAGATGAAGCTTTGGAAAAATGATGATCTGTACAGAAATGACATTTCCTGATTCTGGTGGATGCAGAATACAGCCGGTCTGGTGTTTAGGGCACTGTGTCCCATGTCCTGTGAATGTTATTACAAATGACCTACACATATGTAGCACTAACCCCCTAAGGAGCTGCTGGCTATTTTTGGGCTTACCGTTACCTTCCGTTCCCCTTGTGACACGTCTAGGGGATGTCCCGTGGTGGATGACCCAGAAACTTGAGACTGACAATAGATCCACTTGAATGGATTTTATTTGCAAAAACTCAGACAATTGAACAGTCTTTCAACTTGGGATCAGAGGGTTGGAAAGGAAGTTCAGGTTCTCTCAATGTCAAAGTCCAAAAAACTTTGAAGAACTTGCTTACTTTGACTACATCCAGAGAATAGCCATTCACTGCTGGATGATCCCTCAGGTTGGACAGTCCCTCTCTCACAAGGCCTAGCAGCCAACAAGGGGCTTACTCAGGAACAAAGTCTTTGTCACAGACGTTGAAGAACACGTTGGAAACTAAGCTGTAGAACACTTGTAGGATACCTGGATCTCTCAGCCCACTTGGCGATATCCACAAGACCGGATTATTTTGATTAACTTCAGCCCTTCCAGGCTCTTGTTAAGAAAACCAACCCACACGTGGTGGTGTTCTAAATAGTCCTCCCCCAGAATGCTCGAACTACAATGGGCCTCTCCTGGACCGGAGACAGCACCCAACCACCTCAGAATCCTCCTTTTAGTTTCGTTGCCCTGGGCTAGCCAGCCCCGAGACATCAAAGTCGGGTGGATCCGCACCCCAGGCCATGGCCTTCCTGGGGTCTGATCAGGAGGACCAGGACTATGTAATCAGCACATCATACTGGACTGGAACCCCCAACCATGTGACGTCCGCATCTTAAATACCCTCTCCCTGAGGGCACAGCGAGAGCGCCACTCCCCCTGACCTGGCTCCGAAAGAGAGTAACTTAAGAGCCTGACCAGACCATAGTTCCATGTCTGCCACCCCGAGACCATGCCCCTATATATACATATATGTGCCCAAACCTTCATGAACTTCTTAAAGCGGAGGTCCACCCTAAAGTGGACCTTCCGCTCATTGGATTCCTCCCCCCCTCCGGCGCCACAATTGGCACCTTTCAGGGGGGAGGGGGGTGCAGGTACCTGTACAGTACAGGTATCTGCACCCACTTCCGGGATAGCTCTCTGCGGAAAGGGGCATAGATTACGCCCATTTCCGAAAGTCCCCCGCTGCCTGCTGGGAAACACACAGATCCCAGAGGCAGCGGGTCCATCCTTATTGCGCAACGCGGCTCGCGCATGCGCAGTAGGGAACCGGGAAATGAAGCCGAAAGGCTCCACTTCCTGATTCCCATACCCAAGATGGCGGCGGCAGCACCCGAGAGACGATCGAGAGATCGGCTTCGGGTGCCGACATCGCAGGCGCGCTGGACAGGTAAGTGTCCTTATTTTAAAAGTCAGCAGCTGCAGTATTTGTAGCTGCTGGCTTTTTAAAAAAAAAAAAAAAACGCGGACTCCCGCTTTAAAGTTGTACTTTAGAGGGTATAAAAAATTTTAAATTTATTTATTCATTTAAAGCAAACAATGTAATGGATCTTGCATAGAGCAAGCATAAGTGTCTGAATTCTTTCTTCGTATTTGCCTCCTGTAGATCAGCTGTCAGACCGGGGCAGCAATCAGAGCTGTTAGTCTAAAGGCCCCGTACACACGGTCGGACTTTTTGACAACAAACATGCAAATTAGCTGTTTTTGGAGCAACATCTGACCGTGTGTACGCTCCATCGGACAAACTTTTTCTGTTTTCATCTGACTTTTGTTGGCTGTGCGAACAGACAAACTTTTTGACAACATAAGTCCGATGGAGCAAAGTCCGATCGTGTGTACGCAAAACCATCGGACTTTTGTACAAGGTACAAACACGCATGCTCAGAACCAATGCAAAAGATCAGACTACAATACAGAAGTTGACCAAAGGTGGCGCTGGAGTAATTGAACGTTCCTCTTTTGAAGTGTCGTCAGTATGTTGTGACGTCACTACGTTCGTGTTTGTTGTCAAAAAGTCCGATCGTGTACATGCAATACAAACTTGTGGACTACGCCCTTTGTACAAAAGTCCACGGCAAAGTTTGTACAAAGTCCGATCGTGTGTATGAGGCTTAACTCTGAACATACTTACAGAAGGGGGGATCACTTACTGCTGCTGCTCTTTTAAGGTCTGTGCCGTTTGGGATTTTGTTTACAACAAACAGGTTTTGCGTTCCCATGCAATTCTTTTTGTGGGGAAAAAATTAGCAAATAATAAAAAAAATAAAAATGTATATAGCGTATGCTATTGCAACACAAGTCACATTGTAATTGAATGGTAATAAAAATTACCTTTCTTTTTCAATCTGCAGCATTGTAATTTTTTTGTAAAATGCAATAGGGCTACCTGGAGGCGTTCTGTACACAGCTGCTATACAGAACGCCCCTCGGATATGTCCTTTCCTGCTTGGCTTACTGTTTTTCTCAGAAGTCTGTACTAAGGTGCAAGTCAGATTTTGGGCATCCCTGTAACAAAAATTTCATTTTTGGTGAGATACTCCCAAAGGGAAATCACGTCTAAAGGGATGCAGACCCTGCCATTTTTTTCATTAGAGCCCTACAGGTGCAGCAGCTGATTGATAATTAAAAAATCACTCCTATACAGATTCACTCTACATATGGATACAGACAATCCATTATATCTTCAGAATAACAAAGGGTAGGATTCTCTAACTGGAAGTCATTAGGGGACCACAGCGTGGCGGTCAATAGTGTGGTGTATCGATACGACACACCATATCTCTGATCAGGGTAAAGAGCCTGTGATGTAGGCTCTTTACCATGTGATCGTCTGTGTCCAATCACAGCATAACTAGGAAGTGTCGGTTGTCAGCATTCCTCGATTCATGCTGACAGCGCATGAGTTAAGGAGAGCTGATAATTGGCTTTACTGACGGGGGATCTGCACTGATAATCAGGGCTGGACTGGCACAAAAATTTGGCCCTGGACTTCATCCAGACCAGCCCACTTTCATTTTGCAAACAAGCACAAAAACCGTATATAAAACTATACGCAATTGTGCAAAAAAAAAAAAAAAACATATGTAGCATAATATAAGGAGTCCTCACTAACCTCTTTTTTTATTTCACTTATTCTCGCCTGTATTTTCCTCTTCTGTCTCCTATCACTGTATGAAGTTGCGGGGGGGAGCCGCGCAGCCATTACTTTGTCACTGAAACCGACCCACTTAGCCATCGGCCCACCGGGAAACTCCCTGTAGTCCCAATGGCCAGTACATGCCTGCTGATAATCGGTGCAGTATTTATCAGTGTAGCCCCATCAGCGATTCCCACCAGTGATACTAATCAGTGCCCATTAGTAATGCCAATTAGTGCCCATCAGTGATCTATTTTGGTGCCCATCAGTGACGCCTGTCAGTGCCTCCTCATCAGTGCCATCTATCAGTGCCCATAAATTGTGCCAATCGGTGCCACCTATCAATGGCCATCAATGCTGCAT
>NW_027507696.1:2291216-2303716 GCF_037356315.1 Lithobates pipiens | reverse complement strand
TAAAATGCAGTATTTCACCTAACGCCCTAACTAACTTTGTGAACTTGCCTCCAATTATTCCATCCTGTTTAATTGCACAGTATCCACACAGCAGAGCAGGAACGGCCGCGCTTTCTGATCTTGCCAGTTATACTGCAAGCGGCTGCCAGCAGGCAAATCGCTCAGCATATGTTTGTGTTAGTTAAAGAAATAGGAGACCTTAACAGATTGATGTTTTGTACAATTATCCTGCAATGTCAACATTTAAATACATTTACTACATATGTTCTGCCCAGAGTCGGATACTCTGAAAAATACAACATCGTTGTCGACTCCCTTCAGTACACACCACTGATTGACTGCACAGCAAAGAAGTTACTGAATTACTGTTAAATGACAAATCCCCCTACAGAGCATCATGTTGTATAGTAATACTGTGCTGCACCCATTACAGAGCATCATGTTGTATAATAATACTGTGCTGCACCCATTACAGAGCATTATGTTGTATAATAATACTGTGCTGCACCCATTACAGAGCATCATGTTGTATAGCATTACTGTGCTGCACCCATTACAGAGCATCATGTTGTATAATAATACTGTGCTGCACCCATTACAGAGCATTATGTTGTATAGTGTTACTGTGCTGCACCCATTACAGAGCATCATGTTGTATAATAATACTGTGCTGCACCCATTACAGAGCATTATGTTGTATAGTGTTACTGTGCTGCACCCATTACAGAGCATCATGTTGTATAGCATTACTATGCTGCACCCATTACAGAGCATTATGTTGTAAAGCAATACTGTGCTGCACCCATTACAGAGCATTATGTTGTATAGTATTACTGTGCTGCACCATTACAGAGCATTATGTTGTATAGCAATACTGTACTGCACCCATTACAGAGAATTATGTTGTATAGTATTACTGTGCTGCACCCATTACAGAGCATTATGTTGTATAGTATTACTGTGCTGCACCCATTACAGAGCATCATGTTGTTGTATAGTAATACTGTGCTGCACCCATTACAAAGCATCATGTTGTATAGCATTACTGTGCTGCACCCATTACAGAGCATTATGTTGTATAGTAATACTGTGCTGCACCCATTACAAAGCATCATGTTGTATAGTAATATTGTGCTGCACCCATTACAGAGCATTATGTTGTATAGCATTACTGTGCTGCACCCATTACAGAGCATTATGTTGTATAGTATTACTGTGCTGCACCCATTACAGAGCATCATGTTGTTGTATAGTAATACTGTGCTGCACCCATTACAGAGCATTATGTTGTATAGTAATACTGTGCTGCACCCATTACAGAGCATCATGTTGTTGTATAGTAATACTGTGCTGCACCCATTACAGAGCATTATGTTGTATAGCATTACTATGCTGCACCCATTACAGAGCATTATGTTGTATAGTATTACTGTGCTGCACCCATTACAGAGCATTATGTTGTATAGTAATACTGTGCTGCACCCATTACAAAGCATTATGTTGTAAAGCAATACTGTGCTGCACACGTTCCAAAACATTGTTATATAGTAATACTGTGCTGGACATGTTACAGAGCATTATGTTGTATTGCAATACCATGCTGCATTCGTTACAGAACATTATGTTGCAAATTAATACTATGCTGCACCTGTTACAGAGCAGTATGTTTTATAGCAATCCTATGCTGCACCTGTAAAAAGCATTATGTTGCATAGTAATACTGTGCTGCACCTGTTATACAGCATCGTGTTATATAGCAAACCTATGATGCACCCTTTACATGGTAGTTTGTTGCATAGTAATGCTGTGTTGCACCTGTTATGAAGCATTATGTTGCATATAATACTGTGCTGCACCTGTTACAGAGCATTACGTTGTATAGCAATACTATGCTGCACCTGTTGGAAAGCATTATGTTGCATAGTAATACTGTGCTGTACCTTACAGAGCATTATGTTGTATAGTAATACTGTGCTGCACCTGTTACAGAGAATTAAGTTGTATAGCAATCCTATGCTGCACCTGTTGCAAAACATTATGTTGTATAGTAATACTGTGCTGCACCTGTTGCAAAACATTATGTTGTATAGTAATACTGTGCTGCACCTGTTACAGAGCATTATGTTGTATAGTAATACTGTGCTGCGCCTGTTACAGAGCATTATGTTGTATAGTAATACTGTGCTGCACATGTTACAGAGCATTATGTTGTATAGTAATACTGTGCTGCGCCTGTTACAGAGCATTATGTTGCATAGTAATACTGTGCTGCGCCTGTTACAGAGCATTATGTTGTATAGTAATACTGTGCTGCGCCTGTTACAGAGCATTATGTTGTATAGTAATACTGTGCTGCACCTGTTACAGAGCATTATGTTGTATAGTAATACTGTGCTGCGCCTGTTACAGAGCATTATGTTGCATAGTAATACTGTGCTGCGCCTGTTAGAGCATTATGTTGTATAGCAATCCTATGCTGCACCTGTTACAAGTATTCTGTTGCATTCCGGTGCTGTACCTGTTGCAGAGAGTTCTGTTGCATAGTAAAACTGTGCTGCACCTGTTACACAGGATTATGGTGTTTAGCAATACTGTGCTGCGCCCATTAGAGAGAATGATGTTGTTTAGCAATACTGTAGTGTGTAGTAATACTGTGCTGCACCCATTACAGAGAATTATGTTGGGTAGCAATATTGTGCCACACACTTTACAGAGCATCATGTCTGGCAGCAATACTGTGCTGCACAAGTTATGTTATGTTAATCTATTTTAAGCTCTATGTAATCCGGGGAATATTTCAAAAACTCACACCGAAAAGCACAAACATTTCAAAAACAAATCAAGCAAACAGAATTGATTCCCAATCGGCATCCGAAGCGGATGCATCGACCCTGAGCAGATCCCCGTTCAGCTTCACTGTTGTTGCAGCCTGGAAAAATCCAGCTGTCTGTCGTAATGTCTCTGTAATTGGGGCGCGTTTGCAGAATAGATTTATGTGATGGGCGATGGCTCATTCCTTAGCCCGGGGTGCTTCCTTGTTTTCTTTTAAAGCGATCGTAAATCCACAGATTTTTCATTTATTTTTTCTTTAAACCTGTAAGGCAAAAGGCATAATGAGCTAAGTATGCACCGCACGGTGTCCAGCAACAAAAAAAACTAAAAAAGGTTTGAATCGTGAATCGAGTATTTATTTATTTATTGGCAGAAAATCGCCAAGCTCTAGCCTGTGGAGTCGTGCTCATTACCGTCAGCCTTGCAATGCCTCATGGGACTTGTAGTTTCGCAACAGTTGGAGGGCTGCCAGTGTGAGACCCCCTGCTTTAGCTGCTCGCAGTTTCTAACTATCCCTCGGCAATCCCCAAGTGTCCCCAGGCCAGCTGTTGTGAGATCTTGCGTGGAGCTCTTGCCGATAGGGGATCAAATACTTATTTCACTCATTAAAATGCAAATCGATTTATAACTTTTTTGAATTGTTTTTATGGATACTTTTGTTCTTATTCTGTCTTTCACTGTTAAAATAAATCTACCATTAAAGCTATAGACCAGGGATATGCAATTAGCGGACCTCCAGCTGTTGCAAAACTACAAGTCCCATCATGCCTCCGCCTCTGGGTGTCATGCTTGTGCCTGTCAGAGACTTGCTATGCCTCATGGGACTTGTAGTTCTGCAACAGCTGGAGGTCCGCTAATTGCATATCCCTGTTATAGAAGGATAATTTCTTTGTCAGCGAGCAAACGTACAAAATCAGCAGGGGATCAAATACTTTTTTTCCCTCACTGTATTTATGTATTTTCAGGCTGTTCCAGTCCGGTCACCAGGGCTGTCTTGAATATTGATTGGACCATGGGCAAAAAAATTTTTGGGGGCCCCCTCCCATGCAATTTCACTCTCCACCTGCTCTGAGACATACAATAAATAGAAGCTGGACTTAAAATCAGTTTACTGTATCAAGTCAGGTAGCAATTGTGATTGGTTGCCAGAGGTTACAGCATACAGTATCATTACTGCTTACTGACTGGTTGCTAGAAGTTACAGCACACATTACAGCTCACTGATTAGTTGCTAGAGGTTACAGCACATCATCTTCTCACTGCAGGGAAGCATGATATACATAGGAATGATGCCTTTATTTACATATCAATGCAGATGGCCACAGCTATTTGCTTAGTAATGCTGCTGCTATTTACATATGAATGCCAGTTATTTACATGTTAACACAGGGTCTGCAGGTGAGTCATCTGTACTCAACAACAGGGCTAAAACTTCAAGGGACAAGGAAATTTAAACTGGGATAGTTGGCAAGTATGAGGCAGCTGCTTTGGGCCCCACAACAATGACAGGGCCCAGGGCAGCTGCCCCTTTTTCCCTGCCTTTAAGACGGCCCTGCCAGTCACATGATCTCCCCTGTATCAGCCAGCGCCGGCTGCAGGGGAGAGCAGAGATTGCTCAACAACAGCTGGTAATGCCTGGGAGCAGTGACCTAACCCATAGGCAACAATGGCTCATCTATTGTCGACGCTCCCTCCTCTCCCATGCAGCCACCAGCGAGGGGAGCCAGATAATGTGACCGGACTGGAGCGACCTGAAAATACGTAAATGGCCCGATCTTTGCTACACAGGTTAGTCAGAATAGCTGTTCAGAGTAGGAAGGGAGCATTTTTAAGAGTAGTTAGGTTTTGCCTGGAATATGCTTTATCCCTTGCAGTGTGGGGTATTTTTTTTTTGCCTGCAGTTGGGCTTTATTGCACTTAGTGGTAATATTCATATGCAGACAGACAAGTGGTACAAATAAAGCCCAACTTTAGCTAAAACCTTCTTCTTTTTTTTTTTTCTTTGGCCAGTACTCCAGAAGCTGTTTACTTTTTGGACATAGCTGTATGGCAGAAGGTACAGAGAGGGGGAGGAATTACTTATTTTAAGCATTCACTTATGTGTATAAATTTTAGCTTGAGCTATTGAGTTCTATAAACAGACTTTTACCAACAGGAGCTAAGGAGAGCCTGAAAACTTGAGAAGGAGCTTAAAGTGCCATCTGATGGCTGAAAATGATACAGTAGCTTATTAATATACAATATTTTATAAGGGGTGTTCTAGTCAAACTGGAACTTTTAAAGAGGAAGTAAACTCTCCCACTCTGATGCTTCTTTTCATTTAGTCCATTATAATAAGTAATTATCAGACTATAGCCACTGTAATCAGCCCAAATCACATATTACTTACTGTTTAAAGAAACTTTAAAAAACTTGTTTCCAGGGGTTAGGCAGCGCCATCTTAAGTATTGTTTTCTGAGTCCACAGTGGAGTGTATTTCCGCCCTTACATTGAGCACTTCCTGTGTTGTTAACCAAGCCTCCTTCTCAATCCAATGTTTCTATGGCAACCCTGCTTCCCTGTTCATAGCTGACTTGTTTATTTCCTAGTATTTACTTGTGGCGATGTCTAATGCCGCGTACACACGGTCGAACTGTTTGACGTACTTAGTCCGTTTGAACACATTTCAGAGGACAGTCCGCTCGTGTGTGGGCTTCAGCTGACTTTTTCAGCGTGCAGTCCGGAGTACTAAGAATTTCGGTTTTTCCAAAAATCTGTCCGTCGTACTTTGGTTTCAGCGGACAATACGGTCGTCAGTATGCTAGTTCGACGGACTAAGAATGGCGCATGCCCAGAAAGGATTTACACGGCGGAAGGGTGCTTTGCTGTGTCTTGGACTTCCTATTTCTAGTCCCGTCGTACGTGCCGTACACGTCATCGCGCAAGCTTTCGACGGACTGTTTGTGTATCCGTGTGTGGTCAAGTCCGTTCAGTGGAAACTACGACGGATTGTCCGTCGGATTGTATGACGGACTAAGTACGCCATACAATCCGCTCGTGTGTACGCGGCATTATGTTTCCCTTTGTCAGACTTATCAGCTTCAAGAGTAAGTAAACCCTGATGGGTTTACTTCCTCTTTCATTCCCTGCAAAGGCAAAGCATAATGGATTACTATGCATCGCATCGCATCACATAGTAGTCCATTATGTGTCACTTACCTGACACAGGAGCCAGCGAAGTCACCGCTGTCCCCTGTAGTTCCGAGTGTCCATCTTCTTGGTGGGTCTCGCTGCTCCGGCACTGTGATTCGCCGGAGCAGCGATGATGTCACTCCCGCGCATGCGCACGGGAGCCGATCTGCGGCTCACCCAGTGCGCCTGCACGCCGCATGCGCTGTCTACGGCGCATGCGGTCAAACCTTTTCCTGTTCCGATGGCTCCTATGCAGATTGCAGACTGGACCTGCACCATGAGGTTGAAGTGTGGGATTGCTCTCACCTCGAGCAGCTTGGCTTTGCTTTCTACGTGATGTCCGCCAGAACACGCCGATCGCTCTCAGGAGAGGCAGAATGGCGGGCTGCCTATGTAAACAAGGCAGACTGCCGTTCTGTGAGAGGGGAAGATGATCATCTTGTGTTCCTGCTAAGCAGGAACACAGATCTCTGTCATCCCCCGGTCAACGCATCCCCCACGCAGTTAGAAAGCACTCCCTAGGAGCACATTTAACCCTTTGATCGCCCCTGATTACTGTATTAGTGTCATTGGTCCCCAAAAAGTCTCACTTGGTGTTAGCTTTGTCCACCGCAATGTCGCAGTGTCGCTAAAAATCATTACCATTACAAGAAAAAAAATGTAAAAAAAAATTAAAAATATCCCATTGTAGACGCTATAACTTTTGTGCAAACCAATCAATATATGCTTTTTTTTTTACCAAAAATATGTAGCAGAATACATATTGGCCTAAATTGCTAAAGAATTGTTTTTTTTTGTAAATTTTTTTATTGGGTATGTTTTATACCATAATCTAAAAAATAATGTTTTTTTTTTTGTAAATTTTTTTTTGTTTGTTTCTAGCGCAAAAAAAAAAAAATCGCAGAGGTGATCAAATACCACCATAAAAAGGCTATATTTGTGGGGGATAAAAACATCAATTTTATTTGGGTACAGCGTTGCACAACCACGCAATTGTTAGTTAAAGTAACACAGTACCATATCGCAAAAAATGGCCTGGTCATGAAGGGGGGGTAAACCTTCCAGGGCTGAAGTGGTTAAACCCTTCACTTTTTAAATATTTTGGGTTTGACCATTAAATTGGGCATTTAAGCACGCTATGAGATACTGACCATCACGAAACAGCGATCTGATTCCTTGTCCCATGTTTGCCACGCTAAATTGGGATTTTGACAGAACAATGGAGGCTTTAGCTTTACGCTTGCATGTTGCCAATTCACAGCAAGTGTTTGGCTTTGCACTGGATGAGACTAAAGCCCCCATACACACTATCAGATTTTCTGCTGAGTTTTTTTCCTTCAGGTTTACCAAAACCATGTAGTACAAGGGCCGGCCTGATTGCATACAAATTGAAACTCCTAAAGCGGAGGTCCACCTAGGGTTGCCACCTGTCCAGGATTCACCCGGACAGTTCGGGTTTGAAATCATGTGTCCAGGTTTCGGACTGTCTGAAACCCGGACATATTATTTAGACTGGACTATGGCTTCCCAGCAGGGTTGCTGGCTGCAGTTGTTGCAGCTGAGAGTGTCTGTTACACTCTTTCACACTGCCCAAAGCCAGCACTAACAAACCACCCCCTCCCCCCAAACACATACAGACGGGAGAGGAGAGAGGGCCTGATCTGCACCTCTTCCCCTCATCCCTACCCCTCTGTGTCTGCCCACACTCCAATCCCTGGCACTGTGCCTCAGAAAAGGAAAGTGGGGGCCGGAAATTTAAAGCCTCAGATCCATCTGAATGAGAGGTGCTGACTGCCAAGGGGTGAGTGAGCTCACCATCCATCCCTATTTCTGACTGAAGTCTCCCCCCTTCCCCCTCCTGCCTCTGAGTGAGTACACTAAGGCAAATCGGGGTTCTCAGAGTTACCCTTTACACCAGAGGCCACAGTGTTTCCCCTTACAGCAGAGTCCTCTCCATACATTAGAGTTCTCAGTGTTCCCCCATAAATCAGGGTTCCCAGAGCATCCCTTATGTCAGAGTCCCCAGAGTTCTCCCTTGCATCAGAGTCCCCCCTTACAGTGAAAGAGAACTCTGCGAGTTCAAATGTAAAAGAGGATCTATGTGAACTCTGATGTAAAGTGGGACTCTTGTTATTAACTTCATATGATTAGAAATGTTATTTAGTAGAAAAATATATGTATAGTTTATACTATAAAAAAAAAAAATTGCTGTACTCCGCAAAACTGTTCGGGTTTGACTTGAAGAAAAGGTGGCGACCCTACCTGGAGGGTCCCAGGAGAGGTGTACCTAAGGAGGAGGTGACTGCAGAGGTTCCTTCCCAGTGAGAACGAATGACTCTGGGTGGAGAGAAGCTGTTTGAGGGAAGATGGCTTAAAGGGGGAGTCCGCCGGGACTCCGCGTTTTTTTTTTTTTTTTTTTAAAAGCCAGCAGCTACAAATACTGCAGCTGCTGACTTTTAAAATAAGGACACTTACCTGTCCAGCGCGCCCGCGATGTCGGCACCCGAAGCCGATCCCTCGATCGTCTCTCTCGGGGTCCTGCCGCCGCCATCTTGGGTATGGGAATCAGGAAGTGGAGCCTTTTCGGCTTCATTTCCCGGTTCCCTACTGCGTATGTGCGAATCGCGCTGCGCAATAAGGACGGTCCCCGCTGCCTCTGGGATCTGTGTGTTTCCCAGCAGGCAGCGGGGCACTTGCGGAAAGGGGCGGGCACTTGCGGAAAGGGGCGTAATCTACGCCCCTTTCCGCAGAGAGCTATCCCGGAAGTGGGTGCAGATACCTGTACTGTACAGGTATCTGCACCCCCCTCCCCCCTGAAAGGTGCCGATTGTGGCGCCGGAGGGGGGGAGGGTTCCGATGAGCGGAAGGTCCACTTTAGGGTGGACCTCCGCTTTAAAGGGGGAGTCCACCCTAACACTAAAATTCGCTACATCCACAGGCATCCACAATATAAGACTAACCTATCTAGCCCTGTAAAGAAGAAATCAGTATACTGTACATACCTTTTCTGAAGCCACTTGGGTTCAGTCCCATCCTGAGATGTCAGCAGCTGCTTCGCGGTGGAGGTGGGTGCAGAGGAGGTAGCTGACAATGGAAGCCCCATAGTAACTCTATGGGTGACGTCACACCCCATTCATTTGACAGCCGTTGTCGGCTGTGTCCTCTGCTGGATACTGGACTGGAGCAGCTTCAAAATAAGTATGTATATGGATTTCTTCCTTACAGGGCTAGATGGGTTAGTGTTAGATCGTGTATGCCTGTACATGTAACGATTTTAGTGTTAGTCCTTGTACACACGGGTCGGACATTCCGACAACCAAATCCGTTGGATTTTGTCCGACGGATTTTGTCCGAAACTGTTGCATACACACAGTCGGAAAAAGTTGTTAGAAAATCTGATCGTACTTAACGTGATGACGTTATTTCCTTAGGACGGGACTACGTTCAGGCTAGTAGCCAATAGCTTTGGTCCAGAAATTTGATCTTAGCATGCGTGGCACTTTGTCCGATCGGAATTCTCTACACACGATCGGACAAAGGCCGATCGGATCATGTTGTCGGAAAATTTTATAGCCCAGCTGGAAAACTTGGTCCGTCGGATATTCCGACGGGAAACAGTCCGATGGAGCCCACACACTGTCAGATTATCTGGCAACACGGTCCTATCGGACATTTTCCATCGGAATTTCCGACCGTGTGTACAAGGGCTTAGGGTGGACTTTCCCTTTAATTAAAGGGCTGCATGATGCTTTCACATGTGACTACTGCAGACTGTCCACTAAATGCAATTGACATTGTACTGTCAAGTGCCCCAGATAGTATGTTGATGTGATTTGACTGAATACAAATACACACCACACTTTTCACATATTTATTTGTAAAAAAAATATTTAAAACCATTTATCATTTTCCTTCTACTTTACAATTATGTGCTACTTTGTTTTGGTCTATGACAGGGATATGCAATTATTGGACCTCCAGCTGTTGCAAAACTACAAGTCCCATCATGCCTCTGCCTCTGGGTGTCATGCTTGTGGCTGTCAGAGTCTTGCTATGCCTCATGGGACTTGTAGTTCTGCAATAGCTGGAGGTCCGCTAATTGCATATCCCTGGTCTATCACATAAAGTCCCAATAAAATACATTTACATTTTTGGTTGTAGCATTACAAAATGTGCAAAATTTCAAGGGATATGAATACTTTTTCAAGGCACTGTAAGGCATTGCATACTAGCACATTATGAAATATTTACTTTAGAATGAAGCCCTCCATCGGCGCACTGTCAACACTGACAGAGCTTCCACCTTCCCCTGGTCTTCATTTCGGAACTCTGTCTGTATAAGTGGCTAGGGATGCCACCTGTCCAGGATTCACCCGGACAGTTCGGGTTTGGCATCATGCGTCCAGGTTTCAGCCTGCCTGAAACCCGGACACATTATTCAGACTGGACTATGGCTTCCCAGAGGGGTTGCTGGCTGCAGTTGTCTAAGCTGAGAGTGTCTGTTACACTCTCTTTCACACTGCCCAAAGCCATTATTAACAACCCCCCCCCCCCCCCAAATACATGTACAGATGAGAGAGGAGTGAGGGCTCAATCTGCACCTCTTTCTCCCGCCCCTACTCCTCTGTCCACACTCCAGTCCCCAGGGATGTGCCTCGTAAAAGGAACGTGGGGGCTGGAAATTTGAAGTCCAGCAGCCTCAGAGACATCTGGATGAAAGGTGCTGACTGCCAAGGGGTAAGTGAACTCACCATCCATCCCTGTCTGTGACTGAAGTCTCCCCCCTTCTCTCTCCTGCCTCTGAGTGAGTAGACTAAGATAAAACAGTGTTCCCAGAGCACTTCTTACATCAGAGTTCTCCTTTACACCAAAGCCACAGTGTTCCCCCTTACATCAGAGTCCTCTCCGTACATCAGAGTTCTCAGTGTTCCCCCTTAGATCAGGGTTCCCAGAGCATCCCTTATGTCAGAGTCCCCAGAGTTCTCCCTTACATCAGAGTCTGCAGAATCCCCCCTTACAGTGAAAGGGAACTCTGCGAGTTCAAATGTAAAAGGAGAACTCTGTGGACTCTGATGTAAATCGGGACTCTTGTTATTAACTTCATATGATTATAAATGCTATTTAGTAGCAAAATATATGTATAGTTTTAAGTGTTCGGGTTTGGACTTGAAAAAAAGGTGGCAACCCTAGGTCCACCCTAAAGTAGAGCTTCCGCTCATTGGAACCCTCCCCCCCCTCCGGCGCCACAATTGGCACCTTTCAGGGAGGAGGGTGGTACAGGTACTTGTACAGTACAGGTATCTGCCCCCACTTCCGGCGTAGATTCTGCAGAAGGTACGCCCCTTTCCACAGAATCTACGCCCCTTTCCGAAGGTCCCCCGCTGCCTGCTGGGAAACACACGGATCCCAGAGACAGCGGGGACCATCCTTATTGCGCAGCGCGACTCGCGCATGCGCAGTAGGGAACCGGGAAATGAAGCCGCAAGGCTCCACTTCCTGATTCCCATACCCAAGATGGTGGCGGCAGCACCCGAGAGACGATCGAGAGATCGGCTTTGGGTGCCGACATCGCGGGCGCGCTGGACAGGTAAGTGTCCTTATTTTAAAAGTCAGCAGCTGCAGTATTTGTAGCTGCTGGCTTTTAAAAAAAACAAAAAACGGCGGAACTCCCGCTTAAGGTCTGACCTCCTATTATATGGTTTTGGTAAATCTGAAGGAAAAACTCTGCAGAAAAACTGATCGTGTGTATGGGGCTTTAGTTGCAATTTGGAACAGATGGTCAGGTGACATACAGAGGGTTTAAGATGGGGGGGGGGGGGGTCTCGGATTTTTTTTTTTCTCCATCGCTATGCAGTATTAGAAGCCATATCACGCCTTGTATATTACACTAGATCGGATTTACTGCAAGAAGTGACTGTGCTTTCCTGCTTAAAAGGACACATTTAATTTTAATTGCCTCTGAAATGTGATATGATGTAATGTGTTTTTTTTGGCTCAAAGTCATTTGGGACTTACATGGTTTTTGAACACATTGCTATTGACTCGGAGTCTCCCGCTAACAAGATCTAACGTTTGATTTGATTAATCTGGAGATTATGCCTCTGGAGATTACCTACATAAACCAAAACCAGCCTCCGCATATAGATATATACACACGCTACATCCTCCAGACCGATCAATTCGCTTGGAGGATGCTGCAGCATTAAACAGGATATCCACTAGGGAAGGCCAAAGATAGACACAGAGGCCAAGGGCAGAAGAGGACAGCGCCAAAATATGTTTACCCGGCTTTGTTGGGCCACCGATGGAAATTTGGGAGGAAAGCTGACTGCAGAAAGGGATAAAGCAGTACATAAAAATGCATGTGTGTATGGATGGGAAAAAAAAAAAAAGAAAAGATAGAAGAAAAGATTTACAAAAATGCTAGGGGTGTACTCACTTATGTGAGATGCTGGAATATATAGATAGATATATATATATATATATATATATATTTA
>NW_027507696.1:1526216-1671216 GCF_037356315.1 Lithobates pipiens | reverse complement strand
CAGGTAATAACATTAGTACATCACTATAATCAAATAAAGGGTGGGATCGTGCTGTCCTGGAAGACCACCGGAAAAGGAGTTACCGGTAAGTACTAACTCCAGTTTTCCCAAGTGTTCTTCCAGGACAGCCCTTGAGAGGATCCCCAAGTACTTACCAGATTAGGGGGGGACCACGGCCTGGAGGACTTTCCTCCCAAAGGCCTGATCCTGACTAGACATTAAGTCCAGTCGGTAATGCCTTGTAAAGGTGGAAAAGCTTGACCATGTGGCTGCTTTACATACCTGCTCCGGGGTGGCACCAGCTCTTTCTGCCCAGGATGCAGACAACGCTCTTGTGGAGTGAGCTTTAACACCCTCAGGAGGATCTCTATTCAAGGCCTTATACCCCTCTGCTATAGCTAGCCTAATCCATCTAGCTATGGTTACTTTTGAAGCTTTCTGTCCCCTACGCTGTCCGGAAAAAAGGACAAAAAGGGAGTCTGAGATTCTGAATGGATTTGTTATTTTAAGATATTCTAGAATACACCTCCTCACATCCAATAAATGAAAACGTTCCTCTTTCTCATTTGCTGCATTTTGACAAAATGAAGGGAGGACAATATCTTGGGACCTATGGAAGCTAGATGCTACCTTTGGTAAGAACCCAGGGTCTGTCTTTAGAATGACTCTGTCTTCTAGGATCTGTAGGAATGGTTCCCTGATGGAAAGTGCTTGGATTTCACTGACCCTACGGGCTGAAGTGATTGCCACCAGGAGAACTGTCTTAAAGGTAATAAGCCTTAGGGAGGCCTCTGAGATAGGCTCAAAGGGTGACCCCAAGAAAGCCTTTAGCACAACTGCTAAATCCCAGGATGGGACTTTTGTGATTCTGACTGGCTTGCGTCTAGCGACTGCCTTACAGAATCTAGCGACAAAAGGATTTTCCTGTAAGCGTTCATCTAGGTATACACTTAAGGCAGCTATCTGTACTTTAATAGTACTTAGGGTTAAACCCTTGTTTACACCTTCCTGTAAAAACTGTAGAATATTAGCCGTATTTATGTCCCGGCTATTCAGCCAGCTATTGAATTTTTTCCAGACTTTTTTGTAAATAGCTCTCGTGACTGGTTTGCGACTCTGTAGTAAGGTCGCAATTACCTCGTCTGACAGGCCCTTACTCCTTAAGATTTCCTCCTCAGTAACCACGCTGACAGCTTCAGTGTGGCGACCTGCGGATGGTAAAGAGGTCCCTGCGACAGGAGGTCCTGTCTGTAGGGAAGTCTTAGAGGCGGACAGTCTGTCAATTGTAGCAACGTTGTGAACCACGGTCTCCTGGGCCAAAAAGGTGCTACTAGAATCAAACAGGTTTTCTCCTTGAGGAATCTTGCTAGGACCCTCGGAATGAGATGAAGAGGGGGAAATGCATACGCCAGACTGAAAGTCCATGGAGTTTGCAAGGCATCTACCGCCAGGGGTTGATCTCCTGGGTTTAGCGAGAAAAAATTGGGAACCTTTGCATTTTTCTTGCTCGCAAAAAGGTCTACCTCTGGTTCTCCCCAGTGAGCTGTTATGAGATTGAATGCCTCTGGGTGTAAGGACCATTCTTGGTTCGAAATCTTTTGTCGACTCAAGAAGTCCGCCTTGTTGTTCAGCTCCCCTTTCAGGTGAACTGCAGAAATGGATTCCAGATTGGCTTCTGCCCACTGGAGAATGCGTCTGGCTACCACCATCAAACGAGGACTTCTGGTTCCTCCTTGTTTGTTTATGTATGCTACAGCCGTCGTATTGTCTGAACGGACTTGTAGATGGTGACCCTGTATTGCGGGGTGGAAAGCTAGAACAGCTCTCAGGATTGCTGTTAGTTCTTTCCAATTGGAAGAGAAACATTTCTCCTCCGGGGTCCACTTGTCCTGGACCCAGCTTGAGCCTAGGTGGGCTCCCCAGCCCCAACTGCTCGCATCCGTTGTTAGTGTTGAAGTGATAGGAAGGACCCAATGAACCCCTTTGTTTAGGTTCTCCCTGTCCTTCCACCACCAGAGGGAGCGTTTTACCCTTGAGGGGATCGATACCTCCTCCTCCAGATCTCTGCCTTTTAATTGTTCTAACAGAAAACCCTGAAGTTCTCTTTGATGGAACCTGGCCCATTGTACGGCTGGAATGGCTGCCGTCATAAGACCTAAGACCGACATTACTTCCCTCACCGTACACTTGGGGCTGCATTGAAGAAAAGATATTCTCTGCCACAGATTCAAAATCTTTTCTTCCGGCAGTATAATTTTCTGATCTACAGACTTGATCCAGTACCCCAGATACAGGATCTCCTGTGTTGGGGTTGTCTTGGATTTCTCCTGACTGACAATCCACCCTAATCGACTCAGACTGAGTTGAGTCAATTCTAGGTCCTGAGAAAGACGACTCTCTGAGTGGGCTGTTAGGAGCAGATCGTCTAGGTAGGGGATAATTGAGACTGATTGAAGCCTCAGAGGAACTAAAGCCTCTCCGAGAACCTTGGTAAAGATTCTCGGAGAGGATGATAGACCGAAGGGAAGTGCTCTGCACTGAAAGTGGTAAACCTTTGTGTCTATCTGCACTGCCATTCGAAGAAATTTCTGGCATTCCTCCCTTATTGGAATGTGCAGATAAGCATCCCTTAGGTCCAGGGTTGCCATAAATGTCTCTTTCTGCAGGAGATTCTTTATGGAATAAATGGACTCCATCCGAAATCTCTTGTAACGGATGGAGCGATTCAGTGGACGGAGGTTCATAATTAGTCTGAATCTCCCTGACGGTTTTCTTACCACAAAGATGTGCGAGTAAAAACCGTCCCCTTGTTCCTGAATAGGGACTGGTGTCAATACTTCTTGATCTACCATTTCCCCTATTAGTAAAGGTAAGGCCCTGGCCTTTTCTGAGTGACTTGGAAGCTTTGTCACCAGAAACTTGGAAGGAGGGTTGCTGTGAAATTCCAGCGCATGACCCCTTTTTATTATATTTAAGACAAACTCGTTCGAGGTTGTCTCTTCCCATTGAGGAAGAAATTTGCTTAATCTTCCTCCCACAGGAACCCTGACGTCACTGGGGTTTGGGATCCTGATTGGGGCGGCTAAACAGTATGCCCCCTTTTCCTTTCCCTTTATGTCCCGACCAATGCTTTTTGGGGGTTGAACTCTTCTCTGATTTAGAGGGTTCCTTAAAGGGACGAAAAATTTTTCTTTGAAAATTTTTCTTTTTTGCGGGAAAGGTTTTCTTTTTGTCCGCCGTCCTTTCTAAGGCGGAGTCTAATTCAGGCCCGAAGACTAAGTCTCCTGTAAAAGGGACGCTGCACAGGCGGGTTTTAGACGCCGTGTCTCCCCCCCAGGTTTTCATCCATACTGACCTCCTTGCTGCCACTGAAAGTGCTGCAGATTTAGCCGTAAATTTAACGGAGTCCGTGGAGGCGTCAGAGATGAAACTGGTGGCCTTAAAAAGCATAGGGAAGGATTTCAAAAGCTCCCCCCTAGGAGTGCCTGCCTTTAAGTGTTCTTGTAGTTGCGATAACCAGAACTCCAGGTTTCTAGCTACACAGGAAGTGGCTAGAGCTGGTTTTAAGCCTGCCATAGAGGCATCCCAGGCCCTCTTTAAGACAATGTCTGTTCTCCTGTCCATGGGATCTTTCAGGTGGCCCATATCCTCAAAGGCCAGATCAGCCTGCTTTGAGATTTTGGACAGAGGGGCGTCTAGTTTTGGATTTTTATTCCAGACCGCCTCTGGGCTCTCATCAAAAGGGAACCTTCTCTTAAGGGATTTAGGAAAGAAAACCTTCTTGTCTGGTTCAGACCACTCCTTAAGGACAAGGTCAGAAAGCACCTTATGTATAGGGAAAACCCTTGCTTTCTTTTTCCCCAGAGCCTCATACATTTGATCATGTCTGGATAACTGAGTTTCTTCCTCCTCAATTTCCAGCGTATCATAGATAGCCCCCATTAGCTCATCTACTTCCTCGAGAGATAATCTATATTTTGAGGCTTTAGATGCTGCTTGATCCTCTTCCTGACCCGAGTCAGTGTCAGAGGATTCGGGACTAATCAACGTGGGGCTAGGCTCCCTGACCATACGGGGCTCCCCTGAGCTGGGTGTTGTAAGGCATGGTGAGGATGAGATTATAGTTGTTTTACTCGTGGAGGCAGCTGCAGCTGATCCCACGTCAGTGATTAACTCCCGGAGGGACTTAAAGGTCGACGCCATTTCCTCTTTAAAGGAGCCCAAAAACTTTGCTAAAGGGGAATCTGCCTCAGATTTAAGCAAGCTTGCAATGCATTGCTTGCATAGGGCTTTGTTAGAGCCCGAGGACAACCTATTCCCACAATTAGGGCACTTTTTGCGGCCTGTCTTGTCTTCCCTTGGCATCTCTTTAGCCTGAAAATAAGAAGACAAAAGGATTTCTTAGCGTCAGCACCATGTCCCTCTTAGAATCACCACTAACAAACAACCTCACTGTGAGTAAACCGCCACCGTGGGGTACTACAGGGCCCAGCCTACAAACACCACCACTCCACCAGAGTAATAGCATGCCCAGCAGCCTACCTGGGTTTGGCTGGTGCCTGTCTCCGCCGGAGTATCCTGGGGAATAGCCTCCATGGTCCCCCTCTGACGCTCCGAATCCCGCCGCTAATCCGGTATAGCTGGACGCTGGTCGGGCTTCACAGGCACAGCGCTGGCTCTCCCTCTCCTCCTTGTACCCTTAGAGACCCGGAACCGGAAGTCTCGGCACGCAGTGATGACGCGGTTCCGCCGGAAGTGAACGCTCGGCGTCTCCGACCCCCTGCAACGAGGAGGGAAGATGGAAGGTTCCACTCACCACTCCTGGGGGAAACCGGCGTCATTCTGCCCCTGGCCACCTCGGCACTGGAAGGAGGAGGGTAACGGGTCTGCTCCGGTTCAGCTGGACGGTACCCGAGCCAAAGAAAAAAGGTATGGACCCAAACTGCAGCCATAAACCAGGACCCGGTCCCTTAGGCTTGCAGATTCTCAGGCAGCCCCTGAGAGGGGCCTCCAGGTTCCTGGCAACATGTTCCTCCGACGGAGGAAACACAAATGACTGACCAGGGACCTGAGGGACCGCCTTTTGAACTGTGGCAATGTGTTTCCTGTGTCGATGGGAGGAGCTCCATCTCTCAAGGGCTGTCCTGGAAGAACACTTGGGAAATACAGGATTTTTACTTGTAAGCAACAAGTGTCAGAAAAGATTTAGTCTTTAAATGGTTAAACTGAGAACTTCTACACACAGAGATGACTTCATTCATTCAGAAGTGTAAACATTGGATCTTTCTGTTCTTTTCTTGGCAGCCCAGAGAGGAGGAAGACGTTACTATGGCAACTTACACTGACTTCTATTACAGAAGTCATTTCAAAGTCCCGCTGTTCTAAATCGGCTTTTTATCGGCACAATCAGCCGATGCCGATTATTTAAAGAATGGCAAATTTCGGCCGATATATCGGTCGACCTCTACCGGTCTTTATTACAGGAAGCTTCTGCACAAAGGCAAAGCTTTACACTGGATTACAAAGTACACCAAGATAAAGAATATACAGTGGATATAGAATTCTACACAACCCTGTTAAAATGTCAGGTTTCCGTGATGTAAACAAATGAGACAAAGATAAATCATTTCAGAACCTTATGTGACCTATAAAAACTGTACAACTCAGTTAAACAACAAACTGAAATCTTTTACGTGGAGTGAAGTAAAAAAAAAAAAAAAAAAAAATTATAATATATTTGCATAAGTGTGCACACCCTTAAACTAATACTTTGAGTGCTGTAAAAAAATCAAAAGGTACTTCAACAGTCTTTTTGGGTATGAGTCTATCAGCATGGCACATCTTGACTTGGCAATATTTGCCCACTCTTCTTTGCAAAAACACTTGAAATCTGACAGATTGCGAGGGCATCTCCTGTGCACAGCCCTCTTCAGATCACCCCACAGATTTTCAATCAGATTCAGGTCTGGGCTCTGGCTGAGCCATTTCCAAACTTTAATCTTCTTCTGGTGAAGCCATTTCCTTTTGTCAATTTGGATGTATGCTTTGGGTCGTTATGCTGAAAGATTTCAGCTTTCTAGCAGATGCCTGAAGGTTTTGTGCCAATATTGACTGGTATTTGGAACTGTTCATAATTCTCTACATTGACTAATGCCCCTGTTCCAGCTGAAGAAAAACAGCCCCAAAGCATGATGTTGCCACCACCATGCTTCACTGTGGGTATGGTGTTCTTTTGGTGATGTGCAGTGTTCTTTTTCAAATACATTTTTCGCACGATCCTCCCATCATTGATTAGAAAATTGTTCATTTTTCAAAGATTTCCAACATGTCCGATTCCTCAAATTCGATGGCTGCAGGAAAATCGTCTGTTGCTGCAGCGCACTAAGGGTGTGAAATACGAACACTATTTTTTCAAAACTCAACCCATGTATGGCCTGCCTCCTGCCTTATGCAACCACCCTCTAAAAGATTTCAGTTTGCTTTTCAATTGAGTTGTACAGTTTACAGGTCACATAAAAAAAAAAAAAAAAAAAAGGAAAAAGTTATCAAATTTTTTATCTGTCTCATTTTTTTACATCACAGAAATATGACATTTTAAACAGGGGTGTGAAGATTTCAAATCCACTGTACATGCCTCTTGTATTTAAAGCGGAGGACCACCCTAAAGTGGACCTTCCGCTCATCGGAACCCTCCCCCCCTCCGGCGCCACAATTGGCACCTTTCAGGGGGGAGGGGGGTGCAGATACCTGTACAGTACAGGTATCTGCACCCACTTCCGGGATAGCTCTCTGCGGAAAGTGGCGTCGATTACGCCCCTTTCCACAAGTGCCCCGCTGCCTGCTGGGAAACACACAGATCCCAGAGGCAGCGGGGACCGTCCTTATTGCGCAGCGCGACTCGCGCAATGCGCAGTAGGGAACCGGGAAATGAAGCCGAAAGGCTCCACTTCCTGATTCCCATACCCAAGATGGCGGCGGCAGCACCCGAGAGACGATCTAGAGATCGGCTTCGGGTGCCGACATCGCGGGCGCGCGGGCACTATTTTAAAAGTCAGCAGCTGCAGTATTTGTAGCTGCTGGCTTTAAAAAAAAAAAAAAAAAAAAAAAATGTGGAGTCCCGGTGGACTCCCGCTTTAAAGGATAAGTTCACCATAATAAAAAATAAATACACTTTTAAATGCAAAAAACTTGCATTTTTTATTTTATTTTTTTTTAAACCTGCAAAGCATGGGTGTAATTCCAGGCTCCTGCAGACTGTTACGCCGCATACACACAATCGCACATTCCAACAACAAAATCCATGGGAATTCCTACAACAAAATCCATGGGATTTTTTCGGACGGATGTTGGCTCAAACTAGTCTTGCATACACACGGTCACACAATGTTGTCGGAAATTCCGAACATCAAGAACACGGAGATGTATGACGAACTGAGAAAATTGAAGTTCAATAGCCAGTGTGGCTCTTCTGCTTGATTCCGAGCATGCGTGGAACTTTGTGCGTCGGAATTGTGTACACACAATCGGAAATTTCCGACAAACGGATTTTGTGCGTCGGAAATTTCTGATGGAAAATGTCCGATGGAGCCTACACACGGTCAGAATTTCCGACAACAAGCTCCCATCAAACATTTTCTGTCGGAAAATCCAACCGTGTGTACGGGGCATTAGTGTAGGTGTCTGCCCTGTACTTCCAATATGGGCAGGCAGTTACTAAATGACAGGAAGTTCAATGAACTACCCAGAATGCTCATCAACACCCTGGTAGTTCATTGAGAACTGCAAGCCGTCAGCTGCAAAGGCTGACAAAAGTTGTAGCTCAATGATTCACATAAATCTGTGAATAATGAGGCTATGTGGGCCATATGTGCAGGGCAAAGATCCCCCAGCCTGCTGTCACAGAGAGGGGGGGAGGGAGGTCGGGGGGGGGGGGGGGGGGAACGGGGCAGATGCTAAACATGTTACGCCTTAAATATTTGCATATCCTGAAGTTATCAATATACATTTCTAGAAAGTCCACTGCTGCAGGTCACCGCAAGTTCCTGAAACCCGTATTGATCTACAACCCACCAGTTCATGGATCTGGTAAAGTCAACAGGAGAACCCATTGAATTCTACAATGTGATGCAGGGCATCTTACATTAAGACCCTGCATTGCATTATGGGATATGCTCAGGTACCCCACCAATGTAACCTCTATGAGCAGGGCCCTCCTGTCCCTTCTGTATTGAACTGTACTATAATTGTGCTGTATACCCACCCCCCCATATTGTAATGCACTGCGTAAACTGTTGGTGCTATATAAATTGTGTATAATAATAATAATAATAATAATAATAATAATATTTGTCAGGGTCTTCGGGGCCCAAGAGCACCAAGCAGTGCTTAGTTTCCCTGCAAGTGTTTCTATAAACCCACCGCCACGGGTGACACATTAGTGTTAATGCAGCAGCAAAATAAATGCTACAGGTCAGTCATTCTATGCAAAGGCCATTTGCGCTCCCACTTGTGAACCATTTTCACGCAAATGGGCCGCCCTGTGTGTTTTAGTCATGCAAAAGCAGGTGTTGCACCTTTTTGGGCAATCAGCTTTGCGTGATTTTTAAATGCACATCTTGCCGTGCGGCAAAAAAAAAAAAAAAAAAAAAAAAAATCCCACCCCATTTGAGGTGCCATTAAGAATAATAGCACCCAAACATGCATTGCATGTATTACAGTGACTGCACGCGATGCCACATCGCTAAGTGTGAATGCAGCCTAAGAAATGTAGCAACACCTAGCATATCTGACACTGTTAACACCCTCCTGCTCTATAAGGAAAATGTGTCTCAGTAACAATCATGAAATGGAACAAATAATATGGGCCTAAAAATAAATACCATCAGTGAAAATTGCAGTGCCTCTTACACTGGTAGTGCACACTGTCTGCATTCGGGACACACCCCAGCATGTCAGATTGGGAGCAGCGGCTGTGTCCATGCAGCCACTGCGCCTCAATATACATGAATTAGGACTGTCGGTGTCCTATCACATACAGTCCCCCCATCGGATAAGGTCCGCTGTGTAGTGCGCATGCGCAGTACACAGCACACACACATTCCGAAAATAGCCGAGGATGAACGGCGCCTGCGCACTGAGTCCAGGTTCTATCCCCACCATCCAAATGGACATAGAGTAGGAATATAAAATAGCCGAGCACAGCGAGGCCGAGCCCGAAGCGTGGCGAGCAAAACCCCCCCCCCCCCCGCGAGGGGCCCTATAATTTTCAGAACCCCGTGTCCGCTTGGATGGTGGAGCTACCACCTCCACTCACGGCGCAGGCGCCATTCATCTTCGGAGATTTTCCGAAGCTTCGTCTGCCCCGTACTGTGCATGCGCAGTACGGGGCGCACACTATATGATGGCAGGACACTATCTGCCAGAACACCGGCACGCAGATTTGCAGAACACCTGTGCATTCCATGCGCGCAAACTCAGCCCTTCGTAAGGAAGGTACACATAAGCCCCGTCTGGGTTAATAAGGCCTTTTATTGGCTGTCAGGGTAGTGATCCCATACATTAGTGGCCAATGACAGAAGGACCCCTAATATTAGTCAGTGGGAGAAAGATACACTCATATTGTTGACCACTGAGAATACTGCCCTCCTCAGTCAGGTAAAAATAAAACATCCCTGAAAGTTAAAAACTCAAATTGCACAAGGAACCTCTGGAAGAGCCTTGGTTGAGAAACCCTAGTCTACACAGTAAAAGGATGAATTGCTATTGAATTATACATTTATGATCTCAGTCAGGGTCATATATTGGAGTTTAAAAAAAAAAATGCAACCTGCAAGGCAAAGGCATATGAGCTAGTATGCATAGCATACTAGCTCATTATGAATAACTTACCTGAGAACAAAGCCCCCGAAGCGGTCCTCCGCCTTCACCGCCGCCATGTATCCCAGATTTACTTCAAGGTCTCGCCAGATGACGTCACTCCCACGCATGCGCACGGCATATCCGACACGAGCGGCATATCGCTGTGATCTGCGGCCTGCTCAGTGCGCGCCGATGTCTACGGTGCATGCGCCGTAGTCAGCGGTGCCTGTCTTTTTGTAAATATCTCCTAAACCGTGTAGGTTTAGGAGATATTTCTTGGACCTACAGATGAGCCTTAATCTAGACTTAACTGTAGGTCAAAGTGGTTTGTAAGGGTTTACAGCCACTTTAATAGAAGTCCCCTCATTTTAACATTTACTACAACACTACTACTAAAACCTGCCGATATTGATGCTTATATCCCATAGAGATAATATATTCCTTCAAATCATTACTAATTTAATGGCATACAGAACTGACGCTGAAGGTAAAACCTTCAGTAAAGATATTTTAACCACTTCAATGCTGGGCACTTTCCCCCCCCTCCTGCCCAGGACACTTTTCAGCTTTCAGCGCTGTCACACTTTGAATGACAATTGCAATGCCACGCAACACCGTACCCAAACTACATTTTTATCATTTTCTTCCCACAAATCGAGCTCTCTTTTGTTGGTATTGGATTACTGTTGGGTTTTTTGCTAAACAAACTAAAAAAGACCGACATTTTTGAGAAAAAAAAAAAAGTTTTCTTTGTTTCTGTTATACAATTTGGTTTTCTCCTTCGCCGACGGGCACCGATGAGGTGGCACCAATATGTAGAATTGATGAGCCCCGATAGGCGGCACTGATGGGCATCTGTGAAGGGCACCGATTGCCACTTTGGTGGGCAATGACTGGCATTTTGATGGGCACCTCTGATGAGGGCTGCACTGATAATCAATGTGCTGATTAACAGCGCGCACCCCCCTGACAGTAGAGCCGCCAATCGGCCCACCCTGTCAGCGCAAACCGAAGACAGACAATTAATGGCACTTCCTGGTTACCGCTGTGATTGGTCACAGCCGGTCACGTGGTAAAGAGTCTACGTCATAGGCTCTTTACCATGATCAGAGATGCAGTGTGTCACTCTTGGGTGCGTGCACGAGCCGCTTATCCTGCTGGACGTTATATGATGCCCAGTCAGGATAACGGAGCCACATTGCGGGAAGTGGCTAATAAGGAATAGGATGGTCGGTACTCAGGACAATAAACTTTTTTTTACAGCATTATATAGGTTTTTCAATAAAGGAATATTATTTTCCCTATATCTGGAATAATTACAGCGCCATTATTATTATTTCACTACACCCCTTTATGCAGGAGTATTCCATCATTCACTTCTGTAAGGTGTCACAGAGACGTGTGTGTGGGGCCAATTACAGCAATTTCCATTATAGTGTAAATTTAAAAAAAGGGTATACAGTAGTTGCACATTGTAAAAAAAAAAATATGTCATACTTATCCGCTCTGTGCAATGGTTTTGCACAAAATAGCCCCGATTCTCTCCTCTTTGGGACCCCCACGGGCGCTCCTGGCTCCCCCCCCCCCCTTGCCGAGTGCCCCCATTGTGATTTGCTTGCTGTGGGGGCACTCGTGCATGCTCGCTCCGGAGCCGCCTCTGAGTCTATTAGACAGAGAACGTGGCTTGGCTCTGCCCCTCCTCACTGGCTGTGACTGTCAGCAGCAGGAGCCAATGGCTCTTGCTGCTGTATCTCAGCCAATGAGGGAATGACCCAAGAGAGCCTCTGCTCTCGTGCACATTGCTGGATAGATCTCAGGTGAGTATTAAGGGGGGAGCTGCACACTGAAAGTTTTTTACCATCATGCATAGAATACAGGAAAGGAAAGAAAAGAAAAAAAAAAAAAAAAAAACTCCAGCCTTTAGAATTG
Source organism: Lithobates pipiens (assembly GCF_037356315.1). Lineage (NCBI taxonomy): Eukaryota > Metazoa > Chordata > Amphibia > Anura > Ranidae > Lithobates > Lithobates pipiens. The sequence goes on along the minus strand of NW_027507696.1, from coordinate 1,659,429 downwards.
CTTTAACCACTTGGGATCCGCGCTATTGCAAAATGACGGCAATAGCGCGGACCCACATTTTCGGGACTACGTCTATTGACGTAGTCCCGGTTACGAGCGGCCTGCGCGCCCCCTGAGGGGCGCGCGCGGCGCGCTCTGTGATCGGCGAGTCCGTGAGACTCGCCTGATCACCGATCCGTGTAAGGGGTCGATCCCGACCCCTTATCACGTGATCAGCTGTCAGCCAATGACAGCTGATCATGTGATAAAACGGAGCCGGTAATCGGCTATTATTCCGCTGTCAGCGCTGTCAGCGCGAGGAGAAAAAAAAAAAGCCGATCGCCGGCGGCCGTGTTCGGGACATCAGTCCCGATCACGGCCAGCAATTTAAAAGGACACCTGCCCCCTGCCAGTGCCCACCTGCCACCCGCAGTGCCATCCTGAAATAAAGTAAGTGCCCTCCTGTCAGTGCCACCCAGCAGTGCCCATAGTGCCCACAGTGCCACCCAGCAGTGCCCACAGTGCCACCCAGCAGTGCCCACAGTGCCACCCAGCAGTGCCACCCACAGTGCCACCCAAAATCTGCCTCAGGTGCTGCACCCCAGTGCCGCCCATCAGTGCCCAGCAGTGCCGCCCATCAGTGCCCAGCAGTGCCACCTATCAGAGCCACCTATCAGTGCCACCTATCAGTGCCCATCAGTCCCATCTATCTGTGGTACCTATCAGTGCCCATCCGTGCCACCCATCCGTGCCACTTATCCGTGCCACCCATCCGTGCCATCTTATCTGTGCCCATCTTTGCCCATCGGTGCCGCCTTATCTGTGCCTATTAGTGCCGCCTTAACTATGCCTATCAGTGCCCACCAGTGCAGCCCATCAGTGCCCACCAATGCAGCCCATCAGTGCCCACCAATGCAGCCCATCAGTGCCCACCAATGCAGCCCATCAGTGCCCACCAATGCAGCCCATCAGTGCCCACCAATGCAGCCCATCAGTGCCCACCAATGCAGCCCATCAGTGCCCACCAATGCAGCCCATCAGTGCCCACCAATGCAGCCCATCAGTGCCCACCAATGCAGCCCATCAGTGCCCACCAATGCAGCCCATCAGTGCCCACCAATGCAGCCCATCAGTGCCCACCAATGCAGCCCATCAGTGCCCACCAATGCAGCCCATCAGTGCCCACCAATGCAGCCTATCAGTGCCGCCTAATCAGCGCACTTCAATGAAGGAGAAAAATGACCCGTTTGCAAAATTTTATAACAAACTATTAAAACATGATTTTTTTTTGCATCTTTTTTTGTTTGTTTAGCAAAAAATAAAACTCCGAGCTGTAACTAAATACCACCAAAAGAAAGCTCTATTTGTGGGAAAAAAATGATAAAAAATTCATTTGGGTACAGTGTTGTATGACCGCATAATTGTCACTCAAAGTGCATCAGCGCTGAAAGCTGAAAATTGGTCTGGGACTGAGGGGGGTTTAAGTGCCCAGTAAGCAAGTGGTTAAACAAAGAGAAAGGGGCAATCCTATATAACATTATTACCATTATTTATACATTATAATTATTTTTACATATTGTGGGGTATAGAACCATTGTAGATACACCCAGGCAGGATTACCTTCACTATAAACTGTCTGCACACTGCATTATTACAAATATTTTTCTTAGCTATGCTGATTTTTTTTATATTACTTGTTTCTGCTGGTATTTATACCCTAGTTTGTTATTACCATTAAACATAACTATTTATAGAAACTCTATACAGATGACAATCAGGATATCACTTTATTATGACATATCTGCTTGTAGAAGAGTATATCACTCATAGAGATGACAATATCCCCTTATCAGGATGATTTTACCTCCAGAAGAGAAATATTTTGGGCATCACAGTGGGTTAGCGGTCAGTAGGGATGAGCTCAGGCGTGTTCGCATGCTCTGCAGAGATCGGGCAATGTCTCACTGCCTGTGATTAGCACAGCGATGCGCCGACTTCCTGGCGGGCTCTGCACGTGGACGATGTGAACACGCATGCGCTCATCCCTAGTGGTCAGCAATCTTGCCTTGCAGCACTGGGATCCTCGGCTGTAATCCCAGCCAGGACACTATCTGCATGGAGTTTGCATGTTCTCCCTGTGCCTATGTGGGTTTCCTCTGGTTGTTCCAATTTCTTCCCACACCCCAAAGACATGTTGGTGAATAAATTGGCTCCCGTCTCTAATGGCCCTAGTACGTGTAGGTATGTGAGATAGGATGGCCATACACAGTTTTCAAACGCTCGGGGCTGGCTCACACCAGATACTTTCCAATACATTTTTAAAACCACATCCAGAATGCATGCACAGTTATTTGCCGTGTATTCCAATGGCCCCAGTGCTTTCAGGCTGGGTTTCCGACATGCTGCGCCTCACAGAGGGGGCGCTGCATCCCTTTTCACTGATTCAGGTGCGAATCGCGTCTGAATTTTTGCCTGACTTTGCACCTGAATTGGAACCAAAAGATGCGCAGGACCCTTTCCAAATGCAGACCACAGCCGCCCTGGAGGCGCGTGTGTGAAGCGGTTCCATTGCAAGGCAGGCGCACTGTCCCAACATGTGAATTGGATGCAGGGGGAAATCCACATGAGCGTGAACCCAGCACAGCAGGGGGGCGCTGCATCCCTTTCCACTGATTTAGGCGCGAATCGCGTCCAAATGTTTGCCTGAATTCGCACCTGAATTGGAACCAAAAGATGCGCAGGACCTTTTCCAAATACAGACCACAGCTGCCCTGGAGGCGCGTGTGTGAAGCAGCTCCATTGCAAGCCAGGTGCACTCTCCCCGACGTGCGAATTTGGATGCGGTGGGGAAATCCACATGAGCGTGAACCCAGCCTCAATAAAAAGAACAACCTGCTGCAATTATGTTGTCCGGAAGGCATACAAATAAGCGTAAAACACACATTGTCCTGAATAAAAATAAAGATATTTCAAGTGTTAAAATGAAAACAAACACTGGAACGCATAGAACGCACATGTAAGTGCGCAAATTGTAGTGTGATGTGAACAAACCCTCATCCTGCAGATCACTGGATCCCTCCCATCCACACTACACAGCGTGGATGGAGGACCCCCCCCCCCCCGTCTGCCATTGTATTCTGACAGCTTCCCTCAGAACACCTAGCCCAGTGATGGCGAACCTTGGCACCCCAGATGTTTTGGAACTACATTTCCCATGATGCTCAGCTACACTGAAGAGTGCATGAGCATCATGGGAAATGTAGTTCCAAAACATCTGGAGTGCCAAGGTTCGCCATCACTGACCTAGCCAATGGCTGCATCTGATTACAAATAAGTGTAAACACACATTGTCCTGAATAAAAATAACGATATTTCAAGTGTTAAAATAATAACACACACACACACACACACACACACACACTGGAATGCATAGAAAGCATGTGCAAATGCGCATGCAAAAATACATGCGCAAATTGTAGTGCGAACAAGCCCTCATATTATTATTAACGATTTATATAGCGCCAACAATTTACGCAGCACTTTACAATGTATAGGGGGGGACAACACAATTACAGTACAATACAAAAGGTACAGGAGGGCCCGGCTCGTTGAGCTTACATTCTAAAGGGAGGGGGTGGTGGTACAAAAGGTAATAGCTGCAGAGAATGATTTGATGGGGGGGTGGCTCGGGGACAGTTAGGTGGGTGTGGGATAGGCTTCCCTGAATAAATGAGTTTTCAGGGAACTCTTAAAAGGTGGACAGGGTAGGGGCTGAGCGGACAGACTGGGGCAGGGAGTTCCAGAGGATGGGAGAGGCTCTGGAGAAGTCTTGAAGGCGAGCACGAGAGGAGGTAACAAGGGAGCTAGAAAGCAGGAGGAGCGGAGGGGACGATTTGGGGGCGATATCTGCAGATGAGGGGCGAGTCCGTCTGAACACCTAGCCAATGGCTGCGCTCGCTATTCGGCCGGCAGTTTTCCAGTTTGGCTCCTTCAATATTCAGGCTGAAGTTTGTCGTGGCGGGGGCGGGGGGATATCCGCCTGAATCCGGGAACATTGGAGCCGTGCAGGACCTGCGATGGGGGGGCGAGGAGAGGAAGCTCCTCATAGGACTGGTGTGACCGGATCATACATCATGTACAGCACCGTGTATATTATCAGCACCATAACAATACCACATTTATAGGACATGACTATTGTAGGGTATACCCTGTGCATGTTCTCTGATTGCTTCTATTGTGCTCATCTGCATGCTATTCTGTGTGTGTCTATGGGGACACATCTTACAGAGGCAATGTATTATTATTATTATTGGTATTGTGGCCTTTCCCCTCCATTGATTGCACATATAACAATATAATGATCCCATCCCCCTGTCAGTGGAGGTGCACACAGAGGACCCCTCCCCACCCCCACAATGATGAGACACCACCAGGCCCTCACCATCCTCTCACCTGCCCCCACACCGAGGTGTAACCCTCCACCTCCCAGGCCTCACCTCTCCTGCAGGCTGCTGGCGGGGCCCCTGCCGTCACCCAGCCATGTCAATGGGGCCCCAGCGCGTCAGGCCTACCCCTCTTTCCGCTCCGCCCCTCCCCTCGGATCCTCCGGCCGCTTCTCCTCCTCGGTGCGGCGGACGCTGACAGGGGAGCCGTCTGTTGCCCGGGAACTGGCTGCGCGTGCGCGGAAGGAGGAGGTAGGGCACCCCCCCTTACTCACAACTCAACACTGGGAACCAGCCACGGCTGAACTGCGCCGGCGCAAACTACTGCCGCTGACGGGTTGGGCTTAGGGCGCAGGCGCGGGGAGTCGCCGTTGGACCGGGGAGAAGACTTACTGCGCAGGCGCGGGCGGGTTGCTAGCGAGACGGCGGAGAAGACGCGCATGCCCAGTGACGGCGCTGTCTGTTCTTTGAATTGGATGAATGATAAATGCGCGGGGCACGCCCCTCTGGTGCTGTCACACAGCAGTGTGTGTGAGGTGACAGATAGGACATGGGCTGGGCTCAGCGTCATTAATAAAAGACCAGGAATATTCATAATCAATCATTTTATTGCATTGTATATTAAAGTACCTCAAATAAACAGCCATTGTTATGTCAGCTGGGCCCATAAACCAGCCGGAGGCAACAGCACTGAGCAAAATGTGTCTCTTTTTCCTTCAAAGGTCCCTATTTTTATGTCCCTGATTTTCCGTTCAATCCTGACTTTCCCAATTCATCCTCATCATAATTTTGCCATTGTTTGCTCTTCAGCGGGTCGTTTTAATTCGTGTCGGCCTTCATTTTTTTTCTCCAAACGCTAACATACTGATTTATTATTCCATTAGACAGAAAATCTCCTAATGGGGAATCCTGTTCTGGTGACAGTTGCATAAGAGGGGATTCCCCCCACTTTGGAGAGATTATTATTATTATTATACAGGATTTATATAGCGCCAACAGTTTACGCAGCGCTTTACAATAGAAAAAGGAGACAATACAGGTACAATACAATAAAACACAAGAGGGTTAAGAGGGCCCTGCTCAGAAGAGCTTACAATCTAATTGGGTGGGGCACAAGACTGGACTGGGACAGAAATTTGGCCCTGGACTTCATCCAGACCGGCCCCCTTACATCAGAGTGTCCCATCACCAGTCCCCTTACATCAGAGTGTCCCATCACCAGCCCCCTTACATCAGAGTGTCCCATCAGCACCCCCTTACATCAGAGTGTCCCATCAGCACCCCCCTTACATCAGAGTGTCCCATCAGCACCCCCCTTACATCAGAGTGTCCCATCAGCACCCCCCTTACATCAGAGTGTCCCATCACCAGCCCCCTTACATCAGAGTGTCCCATCACCAGCCCCCTTACATCAGAGTGTCCCATCAGCACCCCCCTTACATCAAAGTGTCCCATCAGCACCCCCCTTACATCAGAGTGTCCCATCACCAGCCCCCTTACATCAGAGTGTCCCATAACCAGCCCCCTTACATATCAGAGTGTCCCATCACCAGCCCCCTTACATCAGAGTGTCCCATCACCAGCCCCCTTACATCAGAGTGTCCCATCACCAGCCCCCTTACATCAGAGTGTCCCATCACCAGCCCCCTTACATATCAGAGTGTCCCATCACCAGCCCCCTTACATATCAGAGTGTCCCATCACCAGCCCCCTTACATATCAGAGTGTCCCATCACCAGCCCCCTTACATCAGAGTGTCCCATCACCAGCCCCTTACATCAGAGTGTCCCATCACCAGCCCCCTTACATATCAGAGTGTCCCATCACCAGCCCCCTTACATATCAGAGTGTCCTATCACCAGCCCCCTTACATCAGAGTGTCCCATCACCACCCCCCTTACATCAGAGTGTCCCATCACCAGCCCCCTTACATATCAGAGTGTCCCATCACCAGTCCCCTTACATCAGAGTGTCCCATCACCAGCCCCCTTACATCAGAGTGTCCCATCACCAGCCCCTTTACATCAGAGTGTCCCATCACCAGCCGACTTACATATCAGAGTGTCCCATCACCAGCCCCCTTACATATCAGAGTGTCCCATCACCAGCCCCCTTACATATCAGAGTGTCCCATCACCAGCCCCCTTACATCAGAGTGTCCCATCACCAGCCCCCTTACATATCAGAGTGTTCCATCACCAGCCCCCTTACATCAGAGTGTCCCATCACCAGCCCCCTTACATATCAGAGTGTCCCATAACCAGCCCCCTTACATATCAGAGTGTCCCATCACCAGCCCCCTTACATATCAGAGTGTCCCATCACCAGCCCCCTTACATCAGAGTGTCCCATCACCAGCCCCCTTACATCAGAGTGTCCCATCAGCATCCCCTTTACATCAGAGTGGCCCATCACCAGCCCCCTTACATCAGAGTGTCCCATCAGCATCTCCCTTTCATCAGAGTGTCCCATCATCAGCCCCCTTACATCAGAGTGTCCCATCATCAGCCCCCTTACATCAGAGTGTCCCAAAAGCAGCCCCCATACATCAGAGTGTCCCACCAGCAGCCCCCTTACATCAGAGTGTCCCATCAGCACCCCCTTCCATCAGAGTGTCCCATCAGCACCCCCTTCCATCAGAGTGTCCCATCAGCACCCCCTTACATCAGAGTGTCCCATCTGCACCCCCTTCCATCAGAGTGTCCCATCAGCAGCCCCCTTACATCAGAGTGTCCCATTAGCAGCCCCCTTACATCAGAGTGTCCCATCAGCAGCCCCCTTACATCAGAGTGCCCCATCAGCAGCCCCCTTACATCAGAGTGTCCCATCAGCACCCCCTTCCATCAGAGTGTCCCATCACCAGCCCCTTTACATCAGAGTGTCCCATCACCAGCCCCCTTACATCAGAGTGTCCCACCAGCAGCCCCCTTACATCATAGTGTCCCACCAGCAGCCCCCTTCCATCAGAGTGTCCCATCAGCACCCCCTTCCATCAGAGTGTCCCATCACCAGCCCCTTTACATCAGAGTGGCCCATCACCAGCCCCCTTACATCAGAGTGTCCCATCAGCATCTCCCTTTCATCAGAGTGTCCCATCATCAGCCCCCTTACATCAGAGTGTCCCATCATCAGCCCCCTTACATCAGAGTGTCCCAAAAGCAGCCCCCATACATCAGAGTGTCCCACCAGCAGCCCCCTTACATCAGAGTGTCCCATCAGCACCCCCTTCCATCAGAGTGTCCCATCAGCACCCCCTTCCATCAGAGTGTCCCATCACCAGCCCCCTTACATCAGAGTGTCCCATCTGCACCCCCTTCCATCAGAGTGTCCCATCAGCAGCCCCCTTACATCAGAGTGTCCCATCAGCAGCCCCCTTACATCAGAGTGTCCCATCAGCAGCCCCCTTACATCAGAGTGCCCCATCAGCAGCCCCCTTACATCAGAGTGTCCCATCAGCACCCCCTTCCATCAGAGTGTCCCATCACCAGCCCCTTTACATCAGAGTGTCCCATCAGCAGCCCCCTTACATCATAGTTTCCCACCAGCAGCCCCCTTACATCAGAGTGTCCCACCAGCAGCCCCCTTACATCAGAGTGTCCCACCAGCAGCCCCCTTACATCAGAGTGTCCCACCAGCAGCCCCCTTACATCAGAGTGTCCCATCAGCAGCCCCCTTACATCAGAGTGTCCCATCAGCAGCCCCCTTACATCAGAGTGTCCCACCAGCAGCCCCCTTACATCAGAGTGTTCCATCACCAGCCCCCTTACATCAGAGTGGCCCACTGAGCCATAGGCCCACCGGAAAACTCCCGGAAGTCCCCGATGGGCAGTACATGCCTGCTGGGGCAGGTGGTATAAAAGGTTAAGCTATGGGGAATGAGCTGATGGAAGTGGTAGGAGAGTATTTGGAGATGTGATAGGCTTTTCTGAAGAGAAGAGTTTTCAAGGATCGCCTGAAGGTAGCAAGAGTAGGGGATAGCCGGACAGGTGGAGGTAGCGAGTTCCAGAGGATGGGAGAGGCTCTGGAGAAATCCTGGAGACGAGCATGGGAGGAGGAGATGAGAGAGCTTGAGAGTAGGAAGTCTTGAGAAGAGCGGAGGGGACGATTTGGGTGATATTTGGAGACAAGATTGGTGATGTAGCTCGGGGCAGAGTTGTGAATGGCTTTGTATGTTGGGGTTAGTATTTTGAATTTAATTTGTTTGGTGATTGGGAGCCAGTGTAGGGATTGGAGGAGAGGGTTGGCAGACACTGAGCGGTTGGTAAGGTGGATAAGTCTGGCAGCAGCATTCATGATAGACTGAAGAGGGGATAGCCTATGGAGAGGCAGACCAATGAGAAGGGAGTTGCAATAGTCAAGGTGAGAGATAACAATGGAGTGAAGGAGGAGCTTGATGGTTTCATTTGTTAAAAAGGGGCGAATTTACCCTTGCTTCCTGTTGTGGAAGGAAGTGAAAGAAAATCTCCCCAATGTGACACAGACAAAAAAACTGGCAGAGGTTCTGGCCTTTCCTTGTTCCATCTGAAATCAAAGTAGACATTTGGTTTCAGATGCACATAGCCCCTTCCTATCTTTGCGGTGTGTTAGCCCTTGTACACACGGTTGGACATTCTGACGGAAAATTTTCGATCGGACCATGTTGTCGGATAATCCAACCTTGTGGGGGCTCCCTCGGACTGTTTCTGTTGGAATATCCGATGGACAAAGTTTTAGAGCTGGGCTATGAAATTTTCCAACAACATGATCCGATCGGACTTTGTCGGATTGTTTGTAGAGAATTCCGATCGGATAAAGCGCCACGCATGCTCAGATCAAATTCCTAGACCAAATCTATTGGCTACTAGCCTGAACGTAGTCCCGTCGTAACGAAATAACGTCATCACGTTCCGAACGATCGGATTTTCCAACAACTTTGTCCGACCGTGTGTATGCAACACCAGTTTCGGACAAAATCCGTCGGACAAAATCCGACGGATTTTGTTGTCGGAATGTCCGACCGTGTGTACAAGGGCTTACATTTACATGCAGAGCAATAGAATATCACCAGCGCACCACAGATCTCCAGGACGGGTCCAAAGCTTTTATTCAGCGATTACATTATTAAAACAGAAGCAACATTTTGAAACCTCTCAGAACCTCTTCATCAGGCATGTGAATAAGAGGTCTTGCAAGTCTACAAAACATTGCTTCTGTTTTAATAATGTGATTGCTGAATAAAAGCTTTGGACCCGTCCTGGAGATCTGTGGTGTGCTGGTGATATTCTATGGCTCTGATTACCTTCTCTGGTTCCAGCCGATTGTCGCTGCTGCCCTCCTTAACATCTACAGCCACCTTGCAGGCACGTGTGCGTTCACGTTCACCTTTAATCAAAAAGCTTCCTATACAGATGAAGGGTGCCTGTAGCCACTTTCCACTTTCCCTCTGGAAGATTTACAGTACCCCCTCTGATGACCAGGCCATTTGTTTGTGATAGGGCACTGCGTTACTTTAACTGAAAATTGCGTGCTCATGCCACGCTGTACTGATCACCACTGCGATTTTGCACTATAAACAAAAAAAGACTGACAATATAAAAAATATATATATTTTTTTACTTTCTGCTATAAAACCTATTGGCAAGTGGGTAGATAAAAACAAGCCGTGCAGCTTTATTGAAAATTGAATAAAGACCTTGCTACAGTTGTAGGCCATTTTCGTACCCTATCCTGATTGGAAAACTCCCAGAGATTGCATCTCCCCCTCCTGTCTTGTTGCTAGGATGTTGCTAGGATGTTGCTAAGACACTCCTAGCTGTTACTGTTCACTTCCACCATCGCATTCAAACTCACTCATATGTATTTTCTCTCCCCTGATGCAAGAGGCCAAGTTCACAATGATGCCGACACTAATGCCACATACACACGACCGGACTTTTTGACAGCAAAGGTCCGACGGAACAAATCCATCGGACAATTCGATCGTGTGTGGGCTCCATCGGACCTTTGCTTGCCAAAAATCCGGCGGACTTTAGGAATAGAACATGTTTTAAATGTTCCCACCGGAACTCCGCCGGACCGAGAAATCCGTTCGTCTGTATGCTAGTCCGACGGACAAAAACCGACGCTAGGGCAGCTATTGGCTACTGGCTATGAACTTCCTTATTCTAGTCCGGTCGTACGTCATCACGTTCCAATCCGTCGGACTTTGGTGTGATTGTGTGTGGCCAAGTCCGCTCATTCGGGAAGTCCGTCGGAACTCCGCCGAAAAGTCAGTCGGAAAGACCGTCGGACCTAGTCCCTCGAAAAGTCCGGTCGTGTGTACGCGGCATAACACAAACCAACGTACCTCAAGCGTTTACGTACCCCAGATGCCCTCCAATTAATTTTCTTTTAAAATTAAAAGGGGAATGATTTTTTTTCCATCTCACTGATATTTCTTAAATGCTTGTCAAGTGTGCTGTAAATGCTCCAGGCATGTTTACAGTGACTTACCATAGACCTGAATGGAAGTAAATGACAAGCTTTAACTCCTGCCAGACTTGACATGTAGCTTCATTTTTGCCGCACAGCAACATGAAGCGATGCAAACACTACATGTTTTTCAAGTGTGAACAGCTCTTTCCCCGGCCTATGTTATCCATTGTAGGCCACTTTGCTATAGAATTATGCCATCTCTGGGAATTTTCCAGTCAGGCTTCATGAGAAATGTAAATGGCCTACAACTATAGCAAGGATATTATTCAATTTTGGTCAGAGCTGCACAGCTTGTTTTTATCTAGATCCGTAGCCAGTTTTTTTGATAAATTTGAACTATGCCTTTAGGCAGTATATTCCTTTTTTAGTGGGCTGTCCATGCGCACCCATGTACTAAAAACCAGGCCAGGCATTTACTTTCCTGATGCAGCTTGTTACCATGCCACATGTTGCACTGTATGGATCCGTGGTGTTAGTGGCCTTAGCGTGTCAGGGTGCCATTCACTCAATGCATTAAAGTAGAACTAAATCCTCCTATCCTTTACAGCCAAGGAAGCTGCCATCTTAGTCTCTATTTGATCTGCAGTTGCCATGGGGCTGCACATGTGACCTGTTATGACGTCTGTCATTTGATGTCTTGACAGTTCCGTTGCGATCACAAGCAACTGTGACAGCTTTCATCCACTGCATGTCTTGAATGTAACTGTTTTGGAAAACAGCTGAATTGATGGGTTCAGTTCTACATTAACATGTGCATGTTGTTGGCGGCGAGCATTGTGGTGAGGTGCATGCTACTGCAATGCAAAGAAGTGAAGCCAGCCGAAAGGAACATCATTGAAATAAAAAAAATTTCTGGTCCTTGAGTTGACTGGATGTTGCAAACAATTAGGGAGTTCAGGAATAATCACATAATCACTTGCTTCAGCACAAACAGTAAGCATTCTGGTAATTCACTTAGATGTCATCGCAGGAAACAGAGGACATGGAGTTTCATCATTGAAGAACCATAGAGCGGGATGCACAGTATGTACATACAGAGGGATCCCCGGATATACAGCAGTGTACACAGCACCTCTATATTCAATCAATATGTCAGGTACTCACCAGGGCCGAGTTGCTGAGAGCGGCTTCCCTTGCAACTGGGTGCACAGTATCCCTGAGAGTGGAACAGCGGGTACTGGGCACGGAGGGGCACGGGTTGCCAGCAGATGACACGTAGGCAGAAGGTCTTCTGGGAGAAGAGGTACCCGTGCAAGATAGACTTGGTACTTGATTAGAGAAACGCCCAGCTGGGGCTCTAACACCTGGCGCTCGGAACAGCAGGAGGCTGAGGGTCAAACACCAGGAAGTCCAGATAGGTTCAGAGTCTGAAAGCAAGCCAAGTCATACACAGGAGGTCAATCAGTAGATCTTGAGTGTCAAACACAGGGAGTAGGCTGAGGCAAGTCCAGGAGGAGGCCGGGGGTCAAACATGGGAAACGGCAGAGAGAGAGGTCCGAGAGGCAAGCCAGAGGTCAATCGCAGGAGAGGTCCAAGAGTAGTCAGGCACGGTCCGGGTCACAATGGGTAGGCACAGGAAACAAGGCACAGGAACACAGGAACGCTGAAGAGACAAACCAGCAATGATACTGAGCACACTGTTGCCTTTTATAGGCCTGTCAGGGGAATCACGTTGTGCGCATAGCAATGCTCATGCGCGGCCGCCGTTGCGCTGCATCGCGCACATGCGTGCGCCAACCCGCAGTACTGTGTGCGCGCAGACCCGCTAATTCGCGCACCCGTATGCGCAAACCCGTAGCATTGCGCATCCGTGTGCGCCGTTGCGCTGTTCTGCCCCGCAGGCGCACAGGGAAGCACCGATGCTGACAGGCCCGTAATCTGTATGGCCTCTGACACATAATATCACCAAAATCATCATTTATACCAACTTCAGTGCAGATTTTCAAAAGAGCAGTCATATGGCAAACATGCAGGAGGATAAAGCAGATGAACCATCATGGTGACTTTCCCTTTATTTTTCTTGCAGTACACATGGAGCCTTTGCACCCTCGTTACACAGTTGTCACGTACGGAAATACTGCTTAAAGGAAACTGTCAGTACAGAAATATGGGAACTGTCCAGTGCTGACTTTGTAATAAAAGTGCATTGACATCCATATAACTTAAAGTAGTTGTAAACCCTTACATATACCCAGTGCAGTGACTATCCTCAGATGATACAGAGATGAAACATATCCTCCTACATAAGTTGTATCTGTCTATCTGCAGCCCTCTCTTCTCTACATCCATTTAAAGTGCTGATTTTATAAGCTTGCCTGAGATTTCAGCAAAAAGGGGGCGGAAAGGCACACTCTGCAGAGCTCAGTGAGGAGAGGCCTGAGAGCTGATTGGAAAGAGGGAGACACCCCCCCCCCCCTTCTTTGCACACAGGAACAGAGCTGAGGTGGTCAATCAGTTAGAGGTTCCTCCCCTGTCACCATTTTTCTCTTGGTGTCCGGAAAAATTTTCAGAAGTGATTCATGCTGATAGCAGAGGAACGAAGTAGCAGGCAGAAATTACACTTAGAGCTTTTAATTGAGACAAGTACAACACTATAAAGGGATATTCGTTGTTCATATTTCATGTATGAGGTTTACAACCAGTTTAACTTACCACGCAGGTTACAATCTGATTGTACAATCTCCTTTAGATCTACCAATAAGTATGCCCCTGTCAATATTTTACTAACGCATTAAAACATTGTGGTTTAGCTATGGAGCCAGTTCTGTTGCAGTGCTGCTCTGTCATGGCCTACCCAGAACCTACCACAGCCTCATTCTTATACAATTCCGCAGCCTGTAATACAAAGCAGATCTCAGCCATAATCTGATAAATAACGTAACAGCAAGAGACCAGGCTGCCTCTTCCGCTTCCACGGGCACTCAGCCCAGACCTGAATGTGCACAGTCACGATGCAATGTGCTCTGTAGGCAATAACACATAGACAATACACAGAGCATGGCATGCAGCTAGGGAAAGTGGCAGGTGGTCTATTATAGACGGCTGCATTTATTTCCCCATGATGAATTTTTAGTACATACATGGTGCAGATATTGAGGCATGTGGTTTAGTATACATGGCTGCATTTATTGATGCATGATGCATTGTTAGTACATACATGGTGCTGATTATATGGCAAGTGGTTTATTATAGATGGCTACATTTGTTTCTCCATGCTGCATTTTAGTGCATACATGGTACTGTTATTGTGTCAAGTGGTTTATTATAGATGGCTACATTTGTTTCTCCATGCTGCATTTAAGTGCATACATGGTGCTAATATTATGGCAGGTGGTTTATTAAAGACGTCTTCATTTATTGCTCAATAATGCATTTTTAGCGCATACAAGTGTAGCACCCTCTAGTGTGCTAGAGTAGGATTTTTGTGTAGTGTAGGTAAATTGTTAGGCTTGGCTGGCAGCGGAGCCTGTGGTGTTTTTTTTTTGTGTGGGTCAGGTGAGTGACTCAGGGAGGGCTGGATGGTTCAAAGGCAGCATCTCTGAGACCTCACCCTACTTGCTGGAAACTTGGAGAATGGGAGTAGAGGTGAGGAGGAGCTGTCTGGAATATTCTGAGGGCCCTGACCAATCCACAACAAATTGGGAATTGGACAGGTTGGCAGGGGGCAGGCCCCCTCAAATACTCTGGGTTAGCCCCGCTGGGGCAGTGGAGTTCGGGTGGAAACTGGAGATGGAGTGTTAGGCTGTCAGTGGCCCTTGAGGGTAGCCCCCTAGTCTGGGGGGGTTGCCTCGGGCCTGGGCTCGGGTGCAGAAGGGACCCTCTTCATGACACAAAGGGGTGTCCTGACCAGAGGCACAGGAGCAGGAGAAGGACAGCGGGAGAACACTACCGGGCAAATCTCCAGGGAAGAAGACAGCCAGGTGGTCTGGTGAGTGTTACAGTCGGGTGAAGACTTAGCCCTTGTACACACGGTCGGACATTCTGACAACCAAATCCGTCGGATTTTGTCCGACGGATTTTGTGCGAAACTGTTGCATACACACGGTCGGACAAAGTTGTCGAAAAATCCGATCGTTCAGAATGTGATGACGTTATTTAGTGTAGGAATTTGATCTGAGCATGCGTGGCACTTTGTCCGATCGGAATTCTCTACACATGATCGGAGTATGTCCGATCGGAGCATTTTGTCTGAAAAAACTTGGTCAGTCGGATACTCCGACGGAAACAGTCCGATGGAGACCACACACAGTCGGAATATTCGACAAAACGGTCCGATCGGACACATTCCGTCGGAATCTCTGACCGTGTGTACAAGGGCTTAGAGGCAGCCTGAGAGGACTGGGAGAGAGCAGTCTGGGATGGATGCAGAGTCAGTCTGCGAGGACTGTGTAAGTTTAGCCAGAAGGGCTGGAGAAAGGGGCAACTGCAGCCAGGTGGTCTCTGCAGTGCTTGAAGAGGTGGTACTGGGATCAGCAGCCACAGGAGGACAGCTGGGCGCTAGGACTTTGCTACACAAACAAGGAGACCACGGTCCCTGCCTGTAAAGGGTGTTAGCTATTGTTCTGACTGAGCCTTTTGTCAGATCACCCAACAGTGTGCCAGCTAGTCCTGGAAGCATAGGCGTGCGCATGGGTGTGCCGAGTGTGCCTAGGCACACCCTAATGAGCCCATGTAGACAGGGCTCTGGTGTTAGCTCTGTGCTTTCCTCTCTGTGGAGCGCTGTCACTTCTAAATACAGAAGTCCGGCTTCTGTGTTTAGAAATGACAGGGCTCCTCTGAGCGGCTGCACCACACCCTCACCGCCATCCCCAGGCATTGTACTGTGTGATATACAGGAGGGTGGGGAGGTGCCACTGACATTGCTAGTACAGGGCATCTAGGCATAGCCCTGCTGCTATTGCCGAATTCTCTGCCCCTCTCCCCGCTGATCGCTGCCTGTCACAGTGGGTAAAAGAGCTTCCATTAAACTCCTCCTCAGCTCTTACCTTACCTTGCACTGCACACCCCTGAGCTCCGCACCCTGTACACTGCACACCCCTGAGCTCTGCATCCTGTACACTGTGCATCCTGAGCTCCACCCCCTGTAAACTGCGCACACCTGAGCTTCGCACCCTGTACACTGCACACCCCTGAGCTTCGCATCCTGTACACTGCACACCCCTAAGCTCCACACCCTGTACATTGTGCACCCCTGAGCTCCATGCCCTGTACACTGCACACCCCTGAGCTTCGCACCCTGTAGACTGCACACCCCTAAGCTCCACACCCTGTACACTGTGCACCCCTGAGCTCCACGCCCTGGACACTGTGCTCCCCTGAGCTTCGCACCCTGTACACCCCTGCGCTCCGCACCCTACACACTGCGCACCCCTGAGCTCTGCATCCTGTACACTGGCGCACCCCTGAGCTCTGCATCCTGTACACTGCACACCCTGAGCTCCACCCCCTGTAAACTTCACACACCTGAGCTTCGCACCCTGTACACTGCACACCCCTGAGCTTCGCATTCTGTACACTGCACACCCCTAAACTCCACACCCTGTACATTGCGCACCCCTGAGCTCCACGCCCTGTACACTGCGCACCCCTGACCTCGCACCCTGTAGACTGCACACCCCTGAGCTCCACATCCTGTACATTGCGCTCCCCTGAGCTTCGCACCCTGTACACTGCGCACCCCTGACCTCCGCACCCTATACACTGCACACCAATGTGCTCCACACCCTGTACACTGCGCACCCCTGAGCTCTGCACCCTGTACACTGCGTACCCCTGAACTCCGCACTCTGTACACTGCGCACCTCTGAACCCTGCACTCTACACTTAGCACCCCTGAACTCTATACTCTATACACTACACACCCATGAACTCTGCGCTCTATACACTACGCACCCCTGAATTCTGCACTCTATAAGCTGCACACCCCTGAACTCCCCGTGGTTGAGTTCCTGCACGAGGAAAAAGCCATTATATATATATACGCACGCACACATACACACAAGCATGAGTGCACACCCTAATGCAGTTGGCAGCACACATCTATGCCTGGGAGTTGTAGTGGTGCAGGAGGCAGAGGTGAAGTATACATGTGGACTGTAAATAGTTGTGCCCCTGAAGATTCCTTTTTTTTTTTTGCTGAAAAGTCAAGTGGGCATCCCATAATACCCAAATCCCTTTCCAAGTTTATTCCCCTCAATAAAACATAAAACAAAACACTGGACCGTTCTTTGATTCAAATCTGATGCGTTGTGCCTAGCTGTGCAGGGCGGGGGAATCCCTTTCTAAATGCGGGGCATTAAGGGGTGCACTACACAGGGTACTGATATTGTAGCAGGTGGTTTATTATAAAATGCTGCATTTATTTCTCTATGCTTTTTTCGGGGGTAGCACAGTGGTGTAGTGGTTAGCACTTTCACCTCGCAGCAATAGGGTCACTGGTTCAAATCCCAACCATGACACCATCTGCCTGGAGTTTGCATGTTCTCCCTGTGCCTGTGTGGGTTTCCTCCAGGTACTCCAGTTTCCTCCCACACTCCAAAAGACATGCAGGTAGGTTATTTAGACCATGTCTAAAAAAAAAAAAATTGGCCTTAATATGTGTATATGTGTATGTCAATGTTGTATGTTTTGTAAGCGTTTCAGGACCTTACGGGGGTAAAGGACCACACAAAAGCCGCAGATGGACTCTGGTGGCAAGAAAGTGCCCTGAGGCGATTCAGTTCGCATAGGTAACGCTATACAAGTCACTCATTCATTAATTCAAAGCCAACTACGGGTAATTGTATCATGCCAATTACTAATTCTTCACTCAGCAGTCTACAAAATCCCTCCATATCCACCATTTATTGCTATAGGCCTCCACTGGGCCCTTCTTGAAGAAAAAAAATATATTTTTAATTTAAAAATGAATTTTCAAATGTACTTAGTTAGTTAATTAGCATAATATAAATCTTTTTTTTTCTCTATGGAATGAGTTTCTTAATGGTTCATTCTAGCCAATCTCTGCACATGCTTGCCCAGAACAGATGGCAGCTTGTGTATGTCTCTGATCGCAGCCCCGTGTTCTAATACGCTTGTGCTTTCATTGATGTGTGATGCCAGTTCTGCCTCACAGGACACCAGTGATCCTGCCCTATCGTCATTATTCCAGCTGAGTGGAGCCTGGATGCGTAGCTCTCTGTGTGGCACCAGCTCATTGCATGATGCTGAGACCTGCAGCTCCCACATCACTGATAATCATGCTTCCCTATCTCCCAGGGGAGGCAGGCAAAGCTGCTTATGGATTCCCCATAAATTAGGCAGATTGCAACAATGCAACGTGCTAATATCAATGCATAGAGCCAGCTCCAATAGAAAAACAATGGCCAAGTATTTTACATGTGGCTTCTGTCTGATGGGGCTTGTAGACGGCAGTGATGTGTAGCAGATGGGTAAGAGAACAGTGGGAAGGGCCATAATAAGATACACAGGGACCTGGGCTTACAGCAATAAGGTTATGCAGGAGGAATAAAGCCCCAAATTTGCAGACTGCAATTAGAATCTGTTTATATGTGTCTGACCGTCTGTAGACATTAATGGGTATATCCAGCAAAAATACTGTAGTGAAAAGGAATCAAATGCAGGGGAGGTGTCACAAGACTCTTTGTAGCTCAGGAAAATCACAACCTTCTGCTCCCAAACAAAATCGACGCCTTTTATTTTATTTTTTTACCCCCACAAATAGAGCTTTCTTTTGGTGGCATTTGATCACCTCTGCGGTTTTTATTTTTTTGCACTATAAGCAAAAAAATAGCGGCAATTCTGAAAAAAAACACATTTTTTTTTTTACTTTTTACTATAATAAATATCCCCAAAAAATATATAAAAAAAATTTTTTTCCTCAGTTTAGGCTGATACGTCTTCTTATACATATTTTTTGGTAAAAAAAATCGCAATAAGCGTTTATTGATTCGTTTGCGCAAAAGTTATAGGGTCTACAAAATAGGGGATAGTTTTATGTCATTTTTATTATAAAAATTTTTTCACTAATAATGGAGGCGATCAGCGATTTTTTTTTATCGGGACTGCGACATTATGGCAGACACATCGGACATGTTTGCCGCAATTTTGGGACCATTCACATTTATACAGTGATCAGTGCAATTAAAAATGCGTTGATTACTGTGTAAATGTGACTGGCAGTGAAGGGGTTAACCACTAGGTTGCGCTGTAGGGGTTTAGTGTGTCCTAGGTAGTGATTCTTAACTGTGAAACCCAAGTCCGGAAAGATTGGACTGCAAAACTACTCTCTTAGTCCGCCGGACTTTACACTGGAAAAGTCTGCTGAAGCCCACACACGATCGGATTGTCCGGTGAAATGCGTTTCATCGGACTAAGTACGCTGGACAATTCGATCGTGTGTATGCGGCATTAGTCGCAGCTTCCTCCTTCATTTGGCCCACTCCTGGCCTCTGAATAGGGGTCCTAATGACACCCCGATAAGAGCCTACCTGACCCCTGGGTGAGACCTGTCTCCAATATAGGAGCTGTGTCCAAACTGGGAGCTCTGAGCTATCCTCAGGCCTAAGTATATAACAACCATGCACATCTGTGCACTCACACAGGCTGTAGAAGTAAAATCTTGGAACCTTCAAGCCCCAGGCCCCAATTTGGAACCACAGAACCTGGAAAAAAAACAACAGAGCTTTCTCCACTCAGAAACAATAGTCTGGAACTTCACATGATCCTGTCATTTTCTGACACAGTTTATTGCAAATCCATTAATTCCTATCATGTCATTTTTTTTTTTACAGCAAGCCAAAGGGGTTATATTGCTTGTTTGGTTCATTTGTTTTTCTTTGTGAGATCCATTTTGCTCCTTGTGACCTCTCTGCTGCCGTCCTGAATTGATGATGTCACACAAGGCTTCCATGATGATTCATTCAGTGACGGTTGCCGTGGAGACGGGAGCCATTCTTGTACACATAGTCAGCTATTTTTATAGGCTGAGGCAAAGACTCCATGCAGCTGCAGCCTCGCACAATGGCTGCTTGGAAGCTTTTTTTTGTGTGTGTGATGAAATTAACACCAATTGAGAGGAAAATGTTTGAGATTAAAGTTAGGTGTATTTGAAAATATCACATCTGTAAAAGTGAAATGAAAGTAAAATAAAGAAAAAAAAGAATATATGAATGGTAAAAAAAAAAAAAAAAAACGATAAAAAGTATATAAAAACTGATTTGCTGGATGAATGAATTGTAAAGTCCAAAACTATTTTTATTCCCATGTAAACCCTACCAACTGGAAAACCGGTCAAAGTATGGCATTGCATCAGCAATACAAGGCGACAGGACCTTTCTAAGCCCCTGTACACACGGTCGGAGATTTTGCCAACCAAATCCATCGGATATTGCCCGTCGGATTTAGTCCGACGGATTGTGTCCGAAACTGTTGCATACACACGGTCGGGCCAAGTTGGCGAAAAATCCGATCTTTCAGAACGTGATGACGTAATTTCGTTACGATGGGACTACATTCAGGCTAGTAGCCAATAGCTTTGATGTAGGAATTTGATCTGAGCATGCGTGGCACTTGGTCTGATCAAAATGCTCTACACATGATCGGAGTATGTCCGATCGAACCAGTTGGTTTGGAAATATTTCCAACATGTTGGAAAATTGGGTCGGACGGAGATTTGAACAGAATCAGTCCGATGCATACCACACACAGTCGGATTATCTGACGACACGGTCCGATAAGACTCATTCCGACAGATTCTCCGACCGTGTGTACAAGGGCTGAGTGGTACATCAAACAGGAAATCTTTTATAAATGCTTTATTACAAACATGCTTTAGAAAATCAGGATCTCTTAAAGTGTTACTAAACTACAAAATCCACATCATAACTATCAATAAACGCTGTATTACATGCTGTTCATACTTACTCATTTTCTGTATTCTGCAAAAAAAAAAAAATGGTTAATCCAGCTGCTCTCTATCCCCCCCTTCTGGTGATGTCCCCAATTCAGCTAGGGATTTTGCAGCTGTGGCGACAACTCTGCACATGCTAAGTTCTCAGTGCGTTTCCGCCCTATCACATCTGAGCAGCCCATGTGACTATAGAGTCACATATGGGGGCGTATGCACAGTGGTAAATGACAGCCCACTCACTCCCTCCTCTTCCATGTTCACTAACCAGCCAAAAACAATGGGAAAGGGGGGGGGGGGGGGGATATTACATGTACAATCAAAGTAGAACTATAGGCAAAACATTTTGCTGGTTCATCCATGGCAGTATACTAGTAATAGGCTCTGCCCTCAGGACAGTGAATATCATAAAAAAAAAGGATAGTGACTCCCCATCATTCTCCTTTTATTCTTCATACCTCAGTCACATGGTGATAGTACTTACCTTTGCACCATGCAGCTTCCATCTGGGTTCAGCCTCTCCCAGATGCATTCCTCAGTCCTGGGCCGCTAAAAGAACTAATAGGCTGAGGAGTCCATTCTGTGGGTCTTTTGGGACTACAGTGGCTCCCCTAACGAGGAGCATTTTGCTGTTCTCTTTTAGAGCTAGACAGACCGGTTGCTCTGTGAGCATATTTCTCTTCTACCCTTGTTCTCTCCCCTCCTCTTCCTAACTCCTCTCCTTGCTTTCCCTCATGCTGTATGCTTTCTGGAAAGTCTCCCCTGGGTTTAGGAGTTTGGCCCATTCCTTTTTTGACAGGAGACGTTTACCTTGTGTAGCGCCCTGGGGTCTAGTCAGGGAGCTCCTCACCAAATTCCTTGTCAGGAGTAACTACTGCAGTTAATTGATAGAGATCTATTGATTTCGACCTAAGTCTGGCCTTGTTGCACTTTTCTTTTCTATCAGTAGGTAGCCGGGAATTCGGTTGTACTAGATATGAGAAGGGCAACCCAAGGTCAGGGAATGGGTATATGGGGTATCTCAGCCAATGGGCAGGGGTTTTGTTGAATCCTTTGGCCTGCGGGGAGAACTTATATATTCAGGTGAGGTCAGGTGATCTATTTTCTGTGCCACCCGGACCGCTGTCTGGGTGGACGTGTGTCATACGTCCCGGGCTGCTAGGCCGGAGATTGGACCTATCCCAGGGGCATCTGGTTGCCAGGCTGTGTGAGGGCCTATCCAGAAATGACAGGGCAGCGCAGGGTTGGGATTGCAGCTTGCAGTCCAACCAGAAGTGGCGGTTCTACCGCCTGGAGAACCTGACGTGGTCGGAGGTAGAAGGAAAGCTGACGCCACTAAGGGACCAACCACCTTTACCAGGGATCACAGTGAGTAACTGAAGCAAGTACCGGAGCAGTATTCTCACCGAACGGGCACGGTGAAGAATCTGGAAACTTCAGGCGGTGATCAAGTCAGGGACCCAACCAGCAGAGGTAACACTTGCAGAGCAGCCTTGTGAGTCAAGACAGGGACCGAGCCGGTCAGCAGGGGTGAAGCTTCAGAGGTATCTGGAGTGCCAAGCTAGTGACCCAGCAGGAAAGCATGGGTGACGCTTGAGGGAGATACCACCGGAAAAGCCTTGAGGAGCTCATGGGATTCAGAGTCAGTGAATCAGAGAGTCCAGTGAGAGACTAGGAGACCAAGGGGCTGAAGAACTACAAGTAGAAGTTGTGAAGCTGAGTAAACTGTTGAACTTTGTATTAGGAACTGTTAAGTACTGTTGCCTGTTGCCATAGGAGACAGCAATCCTGCATGTGTAGAAGTGGCGCCTTGCTGGGGCCTTTCCCTGTACGGCTGTCTTCCTATTGAAGTCTTGGAGTCTGCTAACTGAAATTGCAACCACTCAAGGGTGTCCTGGCCCTAACCCTCTTTCCCTTCAAAATATAAAAGGACTGTTAAAATAAGTAAAACCTCTTTTGCATCCAAGAAGTGTCTGGCGCCCAACAATTTTCACCATCTTTGCACTCACTATCCCTCACACAATCCACTACATATGGAAGTGTGACAGCTGTCTTTGGCCTTGAAGGCCCTAATTAGGCTGTAAGAGGTTAAAGACTTTGCTACACTTGAATGTTTCTTCCTCTAGAAGCCAGCGTGCATCTGTTGCCGGCTTTTGTAAACATCCTCCATGATGTGCGCACTATGCATGCTCCAGCATCCCTGAAATTCATGGGAACGCGGCGCGCAGTGTCCAGTGGGGATCTTAGACAGAGCTTCAGCTCGTGCGTGTGTGCAGCACTCATGCGCGTTGCACAGAGAGGCAGTGGTGGGCATCTTGGAAAAGGGCAAAGAGCCCTGTTCGGTGTTCCTTTGGACAGTGGGTGGTGCTGTGCTAATCAGGGCCACCCACTCCTGTACTTAAGTGCTGCATCAGGTTCATTAGGCGGCCCTGTATCTCACAGCGGGTTGCCTGAATTGAGCTCCTGCTAATTCTAACCTGCCCCTGCATGGCAGGTTTTGAAACTTATATTGTTTAAAAAAAAAAACACAAAGAGGTACACCCGAGGACGTCCAAGAAGACTTCCAGGCATGAACCCAGAGAAACCAGCCGAGACCGTCCTGGGCACTCGTCCAGACACCATTCATCTGGTGGTCAAAGGTCCTCAAGAAGCCACCGCTCATCCTATTCAGGAGGCCATGAAAGAACCAGAAAATGCTGGGCATGTGGAGCAACCCCGATGACTGACAAGCTAGTCTGCCAAAACTGTTTTAGAGACTATGCCGCAGACAGGGAATCAGGGCCAGCAAGTGTCTGATCTGCTGAAGAAGGTGGTTAAGGATTTATTTTCTGCGCTAATGGCTTCTCTGCCATCGCAGCAAGCCCCTCAACATAATTAGAAGGAAGGGGAGTCCGCAATCCCAGAACCATCTACGGGTGAAGCTACCGTACCACCGGTAGATCCACCCACAAAAGCATTGGTGGATTAAGATCCATCAACCGGCTTCAGTCTCACCTTAGTACAACCTTACATACAGGCAATTGGTTTGGAGGAGCCTGAGGAACCTCCTAAAAAAGCCAGAAGTTATTTTTTAGTTTTTAAGAAAACGCTTGTTCTTTTATCCTCTGCTGGATAAAGTTAAGGGTCTTATTGAAGAAGAGTGGAACAAGACTTTATAAATTATACCCCTTGGCAGAAGAGGATGCAGGGTTGATAGACCACCTTACGGTTGTAGATGCAGCTGTAGTATGCCTGGCTAAGAATGTAACTTTACCCATGGACGATTCCTTCAAGGACCCATTGGATAGGCATATAGGCATATAGACACTGATCTAAAAAGGCCCATCAGACAGCAGGGGGAGCATGTAGGCCAGCTATTGCCCTGACATCAGTGTCTAATGCCATCAGAGTGTGGACAGACAATGTGGAAATGGCAGTCCAACAAGAGGTCCCCAAGGAGGACATAGTGAAGGCGTTAGAAGAGCTCAAGCTCTCCACAGATTTCGTCAGAGAAGCATCCATCGACATCATAAGATGCTAAACCAGAGCTAAGTTTCATACCTTAATGGCTAAACAATCTCTGTGGCTGAAGCCTTGGGCAGCAGATGCCGCATCCAAAATTGGTGTAGGATCCCATTTGAAGGGAAAGCTCTCTTCGGTGAAAAGCTTGAAAAAAATATTACATGCATAACAGGCAGAAAGACAGGACTTCTGCCGCAAGATAGAAGGATGAGGAGATCTAGGATCTTTATGTCTAGGACCCAACGATCAGATTTTCCGCCAACTTTGTGCGACTGTTAGGGTTGCCACCTTTTCTTCAAGTCAAACCTGAACACTTTAGCGGTGCACAGCAATTTTTATTATAGTATAAACTATACATATATTTTGCTACTAAATAACATTTCTAATCATATGAAGTTAATAACAAGAGTTCCCTGTTACATCAGAGTCCACAGAGTTCCTCTTTACATCTGAATTCGCAGAGTTCCCTTTCACTGTAAGCGGGGGGGCTCTGCAGACTCTGATGTAAGGGAGAACTCTGGGGACTCTGACATAAGGGATGCGCTGGGAACCCTGATCTAAGGGGGAACACTGAGAACTCTGATGTACGGAGAGGACTCTGATGGAAGGGGAAAGGCTGTGGCCTCTGGTGTAAAGGGGAACTCTGATATAAGGGGTGCTCTGAGAACCCTGATTTGCCTTAGTGTACTCACTCAGAGGCAGGAGGGGGAAGGGGGGAGACTTCAATCACAGATAGATGGATGGTGAGATGGATGGTGAGCTCACTCACCTCTTGACAGTCAACACCTCTCATCCAGTTGGATCTGAGGCTGCTGGACTTCAAATTTCTGGCCCAAATTTCCCTTTTCTGAGGCACAGTGCCAGGGATTGGAGTGTGGGCAGACAAAGAGGGGTAGGGGTGGGGGGGGGGAGAGGTGCAGATCGAGCCCTCTCTCCTCTCCCGTCTGTATGTGTTTGGGGGGGGGGTTGTTAATGTTGGCTTTGGGGAGTGTGAAAGAGAGTAACAGACACTCTCAGCTTAGACAACTGCAGCCAGCAAACCTGCTGGGAAGCCATAGGCCAGTCTAAATAATGTGTCCGGGTTGCAGACAGTCTGAAACCCGGACACATGATTCCAAACCCGAACTGTCCAGGTGAATCCTGGACAGGTGGCAACCCTAGCGACCGTGTGTATGCAAGACAAGTTTGGGCCAAAATCCGCTGGAAAAAATCCAATGGATTTTGTCATCGGAATGTCTGACCGTGTGTGTACAGGGCATGACAGCTGGATGTGAAATAAACCAGCAAAGTAAGGAGATCAGACTACACAAGCTGAATAACGAGTCACAAAGAAGGGACATGCCTCTTTCTCTTTCATTCATACCACAGACAGGACATCTGACAAAGTCAGGTATGTACAGGCTGCCTACAAGCATGCAGTCAGTGGTGAACTTTCTTATTAGAAAATCCTGTATGTATTTCACCCCATCATAATACTTATTAAAAAAAAAATGAACAAGTTGAAATAAACATTTCTACATGTGTTAAATTTAAAAAAATCATTAAAATAAATTGAATCGGACATTACTGGTTGTCTTCAACTGGGCTGCGCTGCGCCATTGATCTGATTCCACCAAACAGGCCTTCTGATTCGCTTTCCCTGTACATAGACAGCTTAAGCTACTGTAGGCCTGCCAGTGGATGGGTCAATTAATCATGAGTCAGCATTCTAAAGCGAAACAATGCTGGGGGAGGAGAGGAGACAAGTGACCGCACATTATTTAGGGACGTTATAAGAAGAAAAGGAGTCTCTATGGACAGCTCCTGTCATTAAATACTTTATGGGAGGTTTCATTCTTCAAAATGCATTTGCAATGTAATACCGGGAAAACAGCCTACTATGTATTGTAAGTACCATCTACACCATGGCGTTTATATGTATGGAAGTCAAGAAAATGGAAAGTAATGCTTTTCTTTTGTATGCAATTCTTAGGACAAATATACTGTACTCTGCACGTCCTGTGATTCTCCATGGAAGCACTTGCTGTCACTTCTCATGTTCTATATATCAGTGATTCTCAACCAGGGTTCCTCCAGAGGTTGTAGGGGTTCCTTCAGCATTGGGCAATTTCTGCCTCTCAGATAAGTTCCCACCGACACCATTGATCTTTTTAGGTTTCTGTAAGGAGATAATTCTTCCCAATGACCACAAGTGTAAGGACCATTCTTCCCACCGACCATCACACTAATGTATCATGAGTTGTAGATTTCTAATTTTTAGCAGGGGGTTCCCCCAAGACTGGAGAACTATTTCAAGGGTTCCTCTGTGTTGAAAAGGTTGAGAATGGCTGTTCTATATGCTTATTACACTCATTACAATTTTCTGAGTTGGAGAATTACTGTTTAGTGCACATGGGCAGAGCATACTACTCCTATTCTTCTGAACAGAGCTAGAGAGCCTGCATATGGGATTACATAGGAAGAGCTGATGTGCCTCATGTATTGCTACTAGAGCATGTGGCTCCATTTGGACCAGCTGCTGTCGAGGAGCTTTTGAAGTGGGACCGCATGGGAGTCAAAGGGTTCACGTCACCTGGGAGGATGTAACTTTTGTCTGCCATCCCAAGTAATTTACCATTTGTGGGCGCTACCAGTTATGGATTTACACCTATACAGGTATACCTGGGCAGCCACAAAATAGTTAGCTAGGAGATGGACTGAGATGCAAGAGGGGTGGAGCCAGAATCATAGGATAGTCACATTCACCGCATTTCCCTTCTCATTGGGCGCCAACCAAGGGAGAGGCCTGCATGGGGGTGGGTTCTTCTGGGCTATGCTAGGTACTTTGAATAGGGTCACTGACTTATATATAGGGTACCTCTGCTGAAACAGACGACCGAAAACGCTAATAAACTCTCTTATAGTTTCATAGTTTGCAAGGTTGAATAAAGACACCAGTCCATCCAGTTCAACCTGAGTGAGTGTCTACAATTGTCCCTATCCCTGTACATTGCACACTCACATTGGCCCCTGCCCTCAAGGAGCCCACAATCCAAGATCCCCATTCATATACTAGGGCCAATTTTGGACAGACGCCAATTAAACTACCTGCATGTCTTTGGAGTGTGGGAGGAAACCGGAGTACCCGGAGGAAACCCACGCAGGCACAGGGAGAACATGCAAACTCCAGGCAGGTAGTGTCATGGTTGGGATGTAATATACACTACATGGCCATTTATGCATTTAGGAGGGACATGCAGAGCCAATGCCCTATCCACCTGTCCAGAGTATTAATACTACCTCACTCCCAGTAATGGTATGAAGCCCCGCCGTGCACCTACAGTAGCACTAACTCCATGCATGCTCTTCACTTAGCTATTCTTCTTCTGTACCTGTGTACAGGTTGGGGCTCCTCTGTGGTGCTGATCTGCTCCTGTTACTATTGGAGATGGACCTGCTCACAGAGAGAGTGTCGACAACAACAACTCTTCCTGCAAGAAGCTATCCCATCTGCCACATGTACACACCTATGAGAGGCCACTAGAGAGACCTCCGTTACCAATGGTAACCACTTATATATTCACATAGTTATCCTCATACACCAATGTGCTTAGTGACCCGAGTTGTAGACTGTATGTGCTGGTTACTTGTGTAACGGCGGGCTCCAGAAGAGCACACGCTATGTTTTCAAAATTAAAGCTTTACCACAGTTTGGTTTGGGCCTATTTGACTAAATTTGGCTTCGGTGTCAGTCTGACTAGACTGTGAGATCTTCAGCCTGGCCACAGGGGGTGCTGTCTTTGGTGGCAGGCGTGGAACTATGGTCTGGTTAGGCGCTTGAATTATCCCCTCTCGGAGTCAGGTCAGTGGGAGTGGCCCTCCCGCTGTGCCCTCTGGGAGAGGGTATTTAAGACACGGACATCACGCGGGTTGGGGTTCCGGTCCAGTATGCTGTGCTGAGTGTATGGTCCTGGTTCTCCTGACCAGCCCCCAGGAAGGGTATAGCCTGGGGTGCGGTTCCGCGCGATTTTGATGCCTCGGGGCTGGCTAGCCCAAGGCAGAGGAACTAAGGAAGGATTCTAAGGTGAATGGGTGCTGCCTCCGGTCCGGGAGAAACCCAGTGTACTTCGAGCATTCCAGGGGAGGACCCTTTAGAAGAATGCCACGCGTGAGGTAGGTTTTTCTTAACAAGAGCCTGGAAGGGCTGAAGTAACTGAGAGAATCCGGTCTTGGGGGATATCGTCAAGCGGGCTGAAAGATCCAGGAATCACACAAGTGTTCTACAGCTTAGTTTCCCTACGTGTTCTGCAACAACGTCAGTGATAAAAGACTTTGTTCCTGAGTAAGCACCTTGTTGGCTGCAAGACCTTGTGAGAGAGGGACTGTCCAACCTGAGTGATCATCCAGCTGCGAATGGCTATTCTCTGGATGCAGTCAAGTAAGCAAGTTCCTTAACGTTTATAGACTTTGACATTGAGAGAACCCAAACTTTCCTTTCCAACCCTCTGATCCCAAGTTAAAAGACTGTTCAATGGTTGACGTTTGCAAATAAAAATCCATTCCACTGGATCTATTGTCAGTCTCAAGTTGCTGGGCCACCTACCACGGGACATCCCCTAGACGTGTCACAAGGAGAACGAAAAGGTAGCGGTAAGCCCAAAAATAACCAGCAGCTCCTTCAGGGGTTAGTGCCACACTTGCGTTAAACCATTTAGTAACTTCAGACCAGGCAAAGGCAACGCTTTGTGTTGAGCTACCCAATAAAATACATTTATGTTTTTGGTTGTAGTATGACAAAATGTGGAAAATTTCAAGGGGTGTGAATACTTTTTCAATGCACTGTATGCATGCACATTGTCACTTCTATTCTTCTGTACACTGGTAGTAATTCTCATTATTGGATTATTAAAACTGATGTTAAATCCTATTTTTTGCATAATGTCTCTATGGTAAGGCTAATGCTTTGTACACACTGTCGGACTTTCCGGCAGAAAAAAAGAGAAGAGAAAAAGATATTCCGATCGTGTGTGGGGGCTTCATCTGACTTTTTTTTTCGAAAATTCTGATGGACCTAGAAAGAGAACATGTTTTAAATCTTTCCAACTGAATCAATTCCTATTGGGAAAACGGTTCGTCTGTATGCTGATCCGACGGATCAAAACCAACGCATGGGCAGCTATTGGCTACTGGCTATTGAACTTCCTTTTTCTAATCCCGTCGTACGTGTAAGCCCTTGTACAAACGGTCAGACACTCCGACGGAAAATGTCCGATCGGACCCTGTTGTCGGATAATCCGACCGTGTGTGGGCTCCATCGGACTGTTTCCGTCGGAATATCCGACCGACAAAGTTTTAGAGCTGGGCTATAAAATTTTCCGACAACATGATCCGATCGGACTTTGTCCGATTGTGTGTAGAGAATTCCGATCGGACAAAGTGCCACGTAGTCCTGTCGTAATGAAATAACGTCATCACGTTCTGAATGATTGGATTTTCCAACAACTTTGTCCGACCGTGTGTATGCAACACCAGTTTCGGACAAAATCCGACGGATTTTGTTGTCGGAATGTCCGACCGTGTGTACAAGGGCTTATACGTCACTGTGTTCTAGACCAGTGGTCATCAACCCTGTCCTCAGGGCCCACTAACAGGCCAGGTTTGCAAGATAACTGAAACACATCACAGGTGATATCATTTGCTGCTCAGTGATTGCAGTATTCTAGTCAAGGTAATACATAAAACCTGGCCTGTTAGTGGGCCCTGAGGACAGGGTTGATGACCACTGTTCTAGACGGTCGGACTTTGGTGTGATCGTGTGTAGGCAAGACCGTTTCAGTCGGAAATTTGTCGGAAAGACTGTCGGAGTTTATTCTGACAGAAAAAAAATGGTCATGTGTACGCGGCATAATGCATATTTGAGAAACATAAAGTCTGACATGATGGTATTTGTAGTTTTTGGATGGTTGAAGCCTCCATAGTGCCAAATGTGAGATATAACGCATGACTTCTAAGCCCTTGTGCACACGGTAGGACATTCCGATCGGACCGTGTTGTTGGATAATCCGACTGTGTGTGGGCTCCATCTGACAACATGATCCGATCGGACTTTGTCCGATTGTGTGTAGAGAATTCCGATCGGACAAAGTGCCATGCATGCTCAGAGCAAATTCCTAGACCAAAGCTATTGGCTACTAGCCTGAATGTAGTCCCATCGTAACAAAATAACATCATCACGTTACATACGATCGGATTTTCCGTCAACTTTGTCCGACCGTGTGTATGCAACACCAGTTTCGGACAAAATCCGTCTGAAAAAATCTGACGGATTTTGTGGTTGGAATGTCTGACCTGTGTGTACAAGGGCTAAGAGAAAAGACAACTTACATGAGGATGCTGTGGCAGTGAATTATCTCTCACATCTGTGTAACCGGCTCCATTTGTTGCAGACAAGAAAAGGGAAATGTATTCTTGTCAATCAAAGGGGAAGACATGAGCAGAGTGATGTAATAGTGATGAGAGTGATGTAATAATGATGAGTGTATACCTGCAGGCCCAGGTGTGTCCCCCTACCTGGATAATCCTGTTTTATTGTTTCATATCTTTCTGTCAGTGCAATCCATCACAGCTATAGGGAGAAGAAAGACAGAGAGAGAGAGAGAGATATACAGGTGTCTGCGGTGACAGATCTCAAGCAACACCCAAAAACTCAGCCAGCCTAGTGCTGGGAATAAATCCAGACTATTCACAAGAAAAGATTCATCACATTACACAGCTCTCAATCCTCCCTATGTGGCATCAAGCCACCTGAGCCTCTTTTCACGCTCAATTATTTCTCTCCTAGCTCTACTATCTATCAATTTGCACAGTTATTACATTAAATGACACAAAAGTATTGATGTTTATGCTGCGTACTCCTTATACGCTGCTTATTTTTAAACGTGTATAAAGGAAAAAGTAGTGATGTTGTAGCCAGGTCTCTAAATTACATATGCAGTTTCTGCTTCCTACTTTGCAGTGCTACACAGTGGTTTCCTGCTCCTTCCCACAGTGCAAGCTGCTGAGCTAATGTCTGGATGTCTGTCTATTTTCTATATTGCTGGTCATTTGTTTTTCTAAAATGGCACATGACAAGGGCAGTAGCAGCTGGTGTTGGCGCAACCCCACCTCCCTCCGATGCTTGACCGGCAGCCCACCAGCCCCGCACTTACCCCATCAGCGCTTCCTCTTCGTCAGCTTCACCTTGCGTCTCCTCCTCCTCTGCTTCACGGCGGCTTCCCCTGCATCTTCTCCTCCTCCTCTCGGCCAATCGGGCCCCCTCTCGGCCAATCGGGCCTCAGGACCCGTTCCTGATTGGTCTGAAGGAGGATCAGGAAGACAATAGCGAATATTAATTCGCTTTTGTCATGCACCTTGGTGGGCTCAGGGTGCAGTGCTTTTTTTAAGCCAATTAGAGCCTCTGGCTCTAATCATGTGCTTCTAAAAAGAAAAAAGAAAAAAATGATGTAAACGCATGTCTCTGCAAGGTAAATCTGTTCAGTTTTTCCATCAGTTTTTCTGCACGCATGGTATGAACAAGGCCTTAAACCCAATTACCGGTGGTAATTAAACTTACTTAGTGCCTTATCTGCAATAAATTAGCCTCAGAACCTGTGTAATTCATATGTGTTCGGGTTTAAAGGGATGAGATGACAACCTTAGTGTCAGCAGACCAGTAGATGGTGTCTATAGAGCAGTGGGTAGTGTCTTTAGAGCAGTGGACGGTGTCAGGAATGTAGTGGACGGTGTGAGGAGCGTAGTGGACGGTGTGAGGAGCATAGTGGACGGTGTCAGGAACGTAGTGGACGGTGTGAGGAGCGTAGTGGACGGTGTCAGGAACGTAGTGGACGGTGTCAGGAACGTAGTGGACGGTGTCAGGAATGTAGTGGACGGTGTCAGGAACGTAGTGGACGGTGTCAGGAACGTAGTGGACGGTGTCAGGAATGTAGTGGACGGTGTCAGGAACGTAGTGGACGGTGTCAGGAACGTAGTGGACGGTGTGAGGAGCGTAGTGGACGGTGTCAGGAACGTAGTGGACGGTGTCAGGAATGTAGTGGACGGTGTCAGGAACGTAGTGGACGGTGTCAGGAATGTAGTGGATGGTGTCAGGAACGTAGTGGACGGTGTGAGGAGCGTAGTGGACGGTGTCAGGAACGTAGTGGACGGTGTGAGGAGCGTAGTGGACGGTGTCAGGAACGTAGTGGACGGTGTCAGGAATGTAGTGGACGGTGTGAGGAGCGTAGTGGACGGTGTCAGGAACGTAGTGGACGGTGTCAGGAATGTAGTGGACGGTGTCAGGAACGTAGTGGACGGTGTCAGGAACGTAGTGGACGGTGTGAGGAGCGTAGTGGACGGTGTGAGGAGCGTAGTGGACGGTGTCAGGAATGTAGTGGACGGTGTCAGGAACTTAGTGGACGGTGTCAGGAACGTAGTGGACGGTGTGAGGAGCGTAGTGGACGGTGTCAGGAACGTAGTGGACGGTGTCAGGAATGTAGTGGACGGTGTCAGGAACGTAGTGGACGGTGTCAGGAACGTAGTGGACGGTGTCAGGAACGTAGTGGACGGTGTCAGGAACGTAGTGGACGGTGTCAGGAATGTAGTGGACGGTGTCAGGAGCGTAGTGGACGGTGTGAGGAGCGTAGTGGATGGTGTCAGGAACGTAGTGGACGGTGTCAGGAACGTAGTGGACGGTGTCAGGAACGTAGTGGACGGTGTCAGGAATGTAGTGGACGGTGTCAGGAGCGTAGTGGACGGTGTGAGGAGCGTAGTGGACGGTGTCAGGAACGTAGTGGACGGTGTCAGGAACGTAGTGGACGGTGTGAGGAGCGTAGTGGACGGTGTCAGGAACGTAGTGGACGGTGTCAGGAACGTAGTGGACGGTGTCAGGAACGTAGTGGACGGTGTGAGGAGCATAGTGGATGGTGTCAGAAAGGCAGTGGACGGTACAGTATCAATATAACAGTGGACGGTGTCAGTAGGGTAGTGGATGGTGTCAGGCAGTGGACAGTACGGTATCAATATAACAGTGGACGGTGTCAGTAGGGTAGTGGATGGTGTCAGGCAGTGGACAGTACGGTATCAATATAACA
This sequence comes from Lithobates pipiens, assembly GCF_037356315.1. Classification (NCBI taxonomy): domain Eukaryota; kingdom Metazoa; phylum Chordata; class Amphibia; order Anura; family Ranidae; genus Lithobates; species Lithobates pipiens. The sequence continues at coordinate 1,626,043 of NW_027507696.1, read as the reverse complement.
GTGGACAGTGTCAGTAGGGTAGTGGATGGTGTCAGGCAGTGGACGGTACGGTATCAATATAACAGTGGACGGTGTCAGTAGGGTAGTGGACGGTGTCAGTAGGGTAGTGGATGGTGTCAGGCAGTGGACAGTATGATATCAATATAACAGTGGACGGACGGTGTCATCAGGACAGTGAACAGTGTCAGTAGATTTCTTTTTTGTTTGTTTTTTATTATTATTTTTTACCATTTTTTTTTCTAACAGCCCTGTTTGGGGGGTTTTGTGAAATATCAGGGTTCTAAACAGACCACTAATATCTCACTTTTGAGACAGAGAAAGGGACTGAGGACAGAGATTCCCCAGTCCCTTTCTCTGCAGCCTGAGCTGCACTGGACAGTGATTGAATGGGAAGTGCTCTATCCTGAGCAGCTTACCATTTATTCACAAAGCATTTCATTTTTTTTTAAACTTACAACTTACAGACGTGTTTGTTTCATGATACAAAAGATTCAAAAAAGCACTATAGGAAAACGTTGACTCCAATATTGTTAAATGCCGCAAAAGGGCTGATACCAAAGAAGCGGTTATGTGTAGGAAAACCAGATATAAGGGAGTGGTTTGAAAGAATAGAATACATCAGTAAAATGAAATACTTATGCAGCAGAGATACAGGGGAAGACGGATAGATTTCAAGGCTTCGGAGAAATACTTGGAAAAGATTATAGAGGGCATCAGGGCTTGAAATAGGAAAGGTAGGAGATGGCAAACCATATGGGGGAGGAGGGAGAAATAGGCAGTGAAAGTATAGTATTTAGTAAATTAGACACAGTTGGCAATGGTGCTTTTTAGTTTTTTTTTTATTAAATGGGCACACAAACCCTGCATGCTTTTATCCCTTTTTTTTTTTTTTTTTTAATGAACGTGCCTGGGGTTTATATGTATCCATGAGACTCTTGCTTGTGGAACAATAATAGAAGCATATTTTATAGGCACAAGGAAGCCTGAGTTTTGTTTAATGATGTACCTTAAGCTCCTCCCACTGTCAGAAGTTTCACTACGTCCACATTTGCCGTGGCGCGCTATGCAAGGTTACTTCCTTGCTCAAGTGTCCCTCATTCTGAAGTTTCAAAAGTTGGGAGATATGCAACTGGTCGCAGCAGGGCTGGGGAGTGAGCACAGTCGGGAGGACTGGGGAGGCACGCCTGAGAGAACTGGGAGAGATTGCAGTTTGAGATGGGTGCAGAACCAAAAGAGAGGTCTGTGGGAAGGGCAGTGGAAAGAGGTCACTGCAGCCAGGCTGGCTGGCAGGGCCTGAAGAGAGTTATCTAGGATTGGTAGCTGAACAGGGGACAGCTAGCACCTCAACTATTTCTACACCACAGGGGCCCGAGGTCCCTGCCTGCAAAAGGCAGTTCACAGAGGCCTGGCTGCATTAGTGTCAGGCCCAACCATACGGTGCTAGCTAATCTGGGGGAGTAATGACGCGTACACACGATCGGAATTCTCGTCGGAAAAAGCTCTGATGGTTTTCCCGATGGAATTCCGACGGAATTCGGCTCAAGCTGTCTTGCCTACACACGGCCACACCAAATTCCGATCATTTATAACGCGGTGACGTACAACACGTACGACGTGACTAGAAAAAGGAAGTTCAATAGCCAGTAGCCAATAGCTTCCGCCTCGTAGTTAAATCTGAGCATGCGTGATTTTTGGCGTGTCGGAATTGCATACACACGATCGGAATTTCCGTCTGGAAAATTGAGAACATGCTATCAATTTCTGCCTGGCGGAAATTCGGATAGCTAAATTCCGATGGAGCGTACACACAGTCGCATTTTCCGATGAAAAGCTCTCATCAGTCTTTTTCTGGCCGGAATTCCGATCGTGTGTACGCGACATAACAGTCTGTAGCAAGGGAGGTGCTGGAGGAATAACAGTCTGCAGCAAGTGAAGTGCTTGTGGAGTGAAGGATAAGAGGTCTTAGGCAAGAGTTTGTGCTGGAGAGAAGACTGGAGTGTATATACTAGAGTGTATATAGAAGTCCCGAGCAAATTGTGCTGAATATTCCTGGGCATCCCATAATTTCCCATTCCCATCCAAGTTCAATCCCCTCAATAAAAATAAAATAAAAAAAATCAAAGCTTATGGACTGTTCTGTTTCTCTGAATATCTGAGAGATGGATGTCAGGCTGAGCAGGGTGACAGGTGAACCACAACTTTCAGCAACCCCTACGGGGGCATGGCTACACTTGTATTATTTTGGTAAATGCCTTAAAAAAACGAAAATTCTTAGTGGCTGATATTTTGTGCTTAGTTCATCCCGATGTGACAGTTCAATGACCTCAGCGCATTAGAGGTCTCTGACCGGGAGGAATTTTACTTTACCTCTGGAATGTGCCCATACAAGTGAAAAAAGCTGTGCCATGGAATAACTGCCCTTTGTTCCTGCAAATATATCATGTTATTTTTGTGAACCTGTCCCTGAAGAAATGGCTGCTGTTGCTTGTTTTTAAATGTGCAGGTTCCAGGACTATTGTCCTGATCCAGGCTTTACTACCCGCTGAGTTTCTGACCTGGAGAAAGCATGCGACCGATGAAGACTGAAAAGTTTTTTGTCTTCTATCCTCCTTTTCAAATCAGTGAATCACAATGTAGTAAAGGCAGGATCTGGATGACAGCCCATTATTAGCACTTCTGAAAACAAGTCAGCAAAGGCAGCCCTCATATTTGTATTCTGATGGGTTCCCTATATAAGGGCGGGTTCACACTGGTCCGACATGCGCTCCGAATTCGAGAGCACGAAATGTCAAAATCAATGGTTCCCTATGAGAGCCGTTTTCTACTGGTCTGACTTTTAAAATGCTTCCTATACTACTTTGGTCCGACTTGGGCATAATTTCAGCCTATTGCTTTGAATGGAAGTCAAGATCATCATCTTAACTGATCCGACTTATGGCATGTGACTTGTGCTCTGAGGATCTTGAGGGGGAACCACATGCCAAAATAAAAAAACAAAAACGGCGTGGGGTCCCCACCCCATATTCATACCAGGCCCTTTGAGTCTGGTATGGATCTTAAAGGGGAACCCCATCCTTCCACCAAGACCCTTTGGTCTAGTATTTATTTTGAGGGGAAACCCCATGGCAAAAAATATGTCATGAGGTCCCCTCCCCCCAAATCCATACCAGACCCTTATCTCAGCATGCAGCCCGGCAGGTCAGGAAATGGGGGGGGCGAGTGCCCCCCTTCCTGGATCATACCAAGTCTAATGCCCTTAACATGGGTGGGGTTGGTGCTTTGGGGCGGGGGGGCTCTGTGCACCCCACCCCAAAGCACCTTGTCCCCATGTGGATGGGGACAAGGGCCTCTTCCAGACAACGTTGGGCGGTGGTTGTGGGGGGTCTGCGGACAGGGGGCTTATTGGAATCTGGAAGCCCCCTTTTAACAAGGGGGCCCCCAGATTTCACCCCCCCCCCCCCAATTTGAATGAGTATGGGGTACATTGTACCCCTACTCATTTACCAAAAAAAAAAAAAAGAAGTGCAGTGTTTCAAAAAACAAGAGACAGTTTTTCGAAAAGTCCTTTAATAAAAATGAAGAATGACCCCCGTCTTAGCTTTGTGTCTTCTCCCTCTGGTTCTTCTCCATCCGCTTTTTTTCCCTCCACCAGTGACTTCTCTCACCACCAACCCGGTCTTCCGGAGACAAGGGGCGGGGTCTTCATGTGACATCGCGAGGGGGCGGGGTCTCCAAGTGACATCCCGGGATGGCCACGCCCCATGGCTATATAAGAACTGGCAGACACCGGACCTGACACAACAGCGGGAGCCAGTGTCGGAGGAGGAAGAAGTCATTGGTGGAGGGAGAAGAAGGGGACGGTGAAGAACCAGGAGAAGAAGTGGAGGGAGAAGAAGTGGAGGGAGAAGACTGGAGGAAGAAAATGCAGAGGGAAAAGACACAGAGCTACGAAGGGGGACATTCTTCATTTTTAATAAGGGACTTTTCGAAAGCCATCTCTTGTTTTTGTAACACTACACTTTTTTTTTTTGGTGAATGGGTAAGTCTACAATGTACCCCATACTCATTTACATAGGGGCTTGTTAAAGAGGGCTTCCAGATTCTAATAAACCCCCTGCCCGCAGACCCCCACAATCACCACCCAGGGTAGTCAGGAAGAGGCCCTTATCAACATGGGGACAATGTTCTTTGGGGTGGGCCCCCACCCACCAAAGCACCCCCCCATGTTGAGGACATGTGACCTAGTATGGTCCAGGAGGAGGGGGAACTTGCTCACCTGGTATGGATTTTGGGGGGACCCCACAACATTAAAAAAAAAAAAATTGGCGTGGGGTTCCTCCTCAAGATTTATACCAGACCCAAATGGCCTGGTATGGTCGGATTAAAGTCAGATCCCGTTCATTGAAGTCGTGGGGCAAAGTCATGGAAATCGGACATGAAGTCGCGGGGCAAAGTCGGAAAAGAAGTTGTATGCCTTTCGTGTAGGATCAGTGTGAACTAAAGGATCTGATCTGTGAAAGCTGTGCCCAGAAAAGGAAAGCAGAAGACAATGGACTAGTCACCAGTATTGCTTTCCTGAAAATCCCCGTATCTCAATCGTGCTCATGCGTTGCCACCATGTCACATGATCTCCCATTGGAGGCTACAATGGCTGTACCAACACACACACATTGCACAGGCATGTTCCACTGTTGTCACCATCAGGAAACCAGCCCTGAGAAATGCCATGCAGCCATCTCTGGAGTAAATAAATGTAAAGGGAAAATGTCTGCAAAGAGGCTGCAGGTGATAAGCAACACTGTAATCCAACAATGAATGAAAAAATGTGAAAAGTATTGTACTAAGGAGGAACATTTAAAAATAGCAATTGATTGTGATACTGCGTGTTCACTCAGTTATGATCTACCTCTACTTTTATACTGTATCTTTAAAATTCTGCAAATGCTGTGATGGGGTGGATGACTTGATAAAGTGATTGATAATCGGTTATATATAGTGACAGATAGGCTGATGTGAGCCAACCCTGGCACAGTACTTCAGATCTGACCCAATGAGATTTAAACTTGATATGTTGCCCCGGCCTGACCCACAGACCCCTGCACTCAGCATTCACTCCTGATAAAAATAGTCCATGACAGGAGAAGAGCTGAACACCACCGAGTGAGGAGGACCTGTCATTCATACACATGTAGGGCTGCAGTTCTGTGCTGTCTTCAAGAGAAACTAGTTTCCTTTTAGTGAATCCACACTTATTACTTTAACACTTTAACTATTAAAGAGGAAGTAAAGGCACTTTAAAAAAATAAAATGCAACCTGCAAGGCAAAGGCATAATGAGCTAGTATGCATAGCATACTAGCTCATTATGAACAATTTACCTGAGAACAAAGCCCCCGAAGCGGTCCTCCTCTTTTATCTTCACCGCTGCCATGTATCCCGGAGTGACTTCCGGTGTTCTGGCAGATAGTGTCCTGCCATCATATAGCGTCCGCCCCGTACTGCGCATGTGCAGTACGGAGCAGACGAAGCTTCGGAAAATCTCCAAAGATGAACGGCGCCTGCGCCGTGAGTGGAGGTGGTAGCCCCACCATCCAAGCGGACATAGGGTTGTGAATATTAGAGGGCCCCTCGCGGGTGAGCTTCGCTCGCCATGCTTCGTGCTCGGCCTCGCTGCGCTCGGCTCTTTTATATTCCTACTCTATGTCCACTTGGATGGTGGGGATAGAACCTGGACTCACGGTGCAGGCGCCGTTCATGTTCGGCAATTTTCGGAATTTGTGTTGCTGTGTACTGCACATGTGCAGTACACAGCGGACACTATCGGATGGGGGACTTTATATGATAGGACACCGGGTCTCTGCTGCTCCGGTGCTGTGATGCCGCAATGACGTCACTCCCGTGCATGTGGAGCTGGCACGAGCGGCATATCGCCGTGATCTGCGGCGTGCTCAGTGCACCTGCGTGCCGCTGTCTACGGCGCATGCTCTGTAGACAGCGGTGCCTGTCTTTTTGTAAATATATCCTAAACCATGTAGGTTTAGGAGATATTTCTTGGACCTACAGGTAAGCCTTAATCTAGGCTTACCTGTAGGGCAAAGTGGTTTGTAAGGGTTTACATCCACTTTAATGACTCCATGCTTGTCTCCATGCTTGTCTCCATGCTTGTCTCCATGCTTGTCTCCATGCTTGTCTCCATGCTTGTTTCCATGCTTGTCGTTACTTGCGTTCATGCTTGGTTATGAATACAATTTGGAAGATGCACTTGTTGGGGAAGGAGTGTGGTCAGCATGCTGCCGAAACAAAATCAATTTGTTTTATATATTTTTATTCCAACGAGTCCCTTCAGTTTGGCAGACTTATGGCCGCATATACACGGTCGGAATTCCGGCCAGAAAAAGACCGATGAGAGCTTTTCATCGGAAAATGCGACCGTGTGTACACCCCATCGGAATTTAGCTGTCCGAATTTTCGCCGCCCCAAAAAATTGATAGCATGTTCTCAATTTTCCCGACGGAAAAACTTTCTATTGGTAATTCTGGTCGTGCGTATGCAATTCCGACACGCCAAAAATCACGCATGCTCAGATTCAACTACGAGACGGAAGCTATTGGCTACTGAACTTCCTTTTTCTAGTCCCGTCGTACGTGTTGTACGTCACCGCGTTATAAACGATCGGAATTTGGTGTGACCGTGTGTAGGCAAGACAGCTTGAGCCGAATTCCGTCGGAATTCTTCTAGATTGTAAGCTCTAACGGGCAGGGCCCTCTGATTCCCTCCTGTATTGATTTGTATTGTAAGTGTACTGTCTGCCCTCATATTGTAAAGCACTGCGCAAACTGTTGGCGCCATATAAATCCTGAATAATAATAATAATAATAATTCCGTCGGGAAAACCATCAGAGCTTTTTCCGACGAGAATTCCGATCGAGTGTACGCGGCATTACACAGAGGGAGTGAAGCCAGGCATACCCGACTTGAATTTTAGCAAATACCTGCTGGATCGGACTACAATCGAGCCACAGATGGCTTTGTCAGCCAAACAGTGACTGCATGATTTCAGATGCAGTCGCTGTTTAGGTATTCAGCTAGTTAAGGGTGCTGCTTGAATATAATGGCCATGCTGCTTACTGTGGATGGAGGAACTGATTGATTTCAGCGGGGCTGAATGAGAGAATATCACACTGTGAACTCTGTAGCAGGGATTTGTAGCTCTTCTCGTTTTCTCTAGGGGGGTTTCTAGTTGGATACAGAGCTTCTGTTATAGATCACAGTCACTCAATGTCTGAGCTATAAATCTCTTGCAATTTCTACAACACAGACCTTCTGTTACACTTCTAATAACAGCTCTGCATTCTTCCTTCAGATTAAAGTGGAAGTTCGGTCAAACCCTAACTAAGCTTAAAGTGTTATTAAACCCACAAAAGTAAAATTAGTCCGTATATGCAGTAAAGCATGCTTGTTATACTCACCGTGGAACCCAGGGGGTTAATCATCCACATTGTGTAAAATGGCTGTTTGACCCTGTCTTTTCTGATCCTCCCCTTCTTTTACTGTCCCCAAAGCCATCTGTTGTTAGTACAGAGCTTTGGAGGCATTCTGCACATGCTCAGTTTGGTGTGTATTTTATTGGTATGCATGTGATCAGCACAGGGCCAATCAGCACTGTCCAGACAGAGAGTCAGGGGTCATGCAGCCTCATAGGACAGTCAGAGGAGAATGAAAATTTCTCCTACAAGCTTTAACCAGTGCTCGGCTGGACACTAATAGAAGTCACAAGACTGCTATATACTGCTGATGAGAAAAGGTATTTAGTAGTTTATTTTTACTAAAATAATTGCATTTCCATGTTCTGTGTACAGGCAGCCCCCGAGTTACGAACAACTCCTACTTACGAACGGTCTCAAATGCCGGCCATTTGTGCTCCACGCGGGTCCTGGATACCTTTTCGAGCCCTTCCCACACTGCCGTACTATGCCCCAGATAACATAACAAACGCTCGGAACATCCCACATCCATGCACAGGAGGCAGGTACACTTACGAATGCAGTGTTGAGACCTACGAACAACTTCGACTTATGAACAAACCTATAGTCCATATTGTATTCGTAACCCAGGGACTGCCTGTACTGTGGGGGAACAGATATAGTGAATGCAGGGTCCTGGGTTTAGTAACACCTTAAATCTGCTCCCACCCCCCACTCTAAGCCCTATACTAACAATACCCTAAAGCACTGGTTCTCAACTCCTGTTCTTGGGACCCACTAACAGGCCAGATTTCAAGTATTGCCTTGGGGGAGATGCAGACTAGAATACGGCAATCACTGAGCAGCAAATTATATCACCTGTGATGTATTTCAGTTATCTTGCAAACCTGGCCTGTTAGTGGGTGCTGAGGACAGGAGTTGAGAACCCCTGCCCTAAAGGAAACATGCTTATACTTACTTTCTCTCAGAGCATTCCAATCCAGTCATGTGATTGGCTCCAAGCCAGTGTTGCCAACCTACCAGATTGAAATTTACTGGCAGCACACCCAAAATTTACCATTACCCCTTGCCACCATCACTTCCTGTCACCATCACCTCCTGCCAAGATCACCCCCTGCCACCATCATCACCTGCCACCATCATCGACCCCTGCCACCATCATCACCCCCTGCCACCATCATCACCCCCTGCCACCATCATCACCTCCTGCCACCATCATCACCTCCTGCCACCATCATCACCTCCTGCCACCATCATCACCTCCTGCCACCATCATCACCCCCTGCCACCATCATCACCTCCTGCCACCATCATCACCTCCTGCCACTATCATCACCCCTGCCACCATCATCACCTCCTGCCACCATCATCACCTCCTGCCACTATCATCACCCCTGCCACCATCATCACCTCCTGCCACTATCATCGCCCCCGCCACCATCATCGCCCCCACCACGATCATCGCCCACTGCCACCATCGCCCCCTGTCACCATCATCATCCCCTGCCACCATCATCATCCCCTGCCACCATCATCACCTACTGCCACCATCATCACTCCCTGCCACCATCATCATCCCCTGCCACCACCATCACCTACTGCCACCACCATCACCTACTGCCACCATCATCGCTCCCTGCCACCATCATCATCCCCTGCCACCACCATCACCTACTGCCACAATCATCACCCCCGCCACCATCATCACCTCCTGCCACCATCATCACCTACTGCCACCATCATCACTCCCTGCCACCATCATCATCCCCTGCCACCACCATCACCTACTGCCACCATCATCGCTCCCTGCCACCATCATCATCCCCTGCCACCATCATCACTCCCTGCCACCATCATCATCCCCTGCCACCACCATCACCTACTGCCACAATCATCATCCCCGCCACCATCATCACCTCCTGCCACCATCATCACGTCCTGCCACCATCATCACCTCCTGCCACCATCATTACCTGCCGCCATCATCACTTCCTGCCACCATCATCATCCCCTGCCACCACCATCACCTACTGCCACCATCATCACCCCCTGCCACCATTAGACATCACCCCGTGCCACCATCATTGGGTTGCCTGTCTCAGTCTCTCTCTCTGAGAGTTAGTGTCCTGAGTCCGACCGACTACCTTTTTGGCTGCCTTGTTGTTGTGGGCCAGCTTTAGCACTGCACTCACCACCAGGCTCAGTCAGCCTCAGCCAGGCAGGGGTCCGTTGCACCAGTCGGATCCAAGTCCACGCATTGACCGACTCCCACATGTGCCAGCATCTGCTCTGTCCACTCCACCACAAGGCTTCTCCATCAGCCCGCTCGGCTCCTGCCTGACACATCATTAGCGGATGGGTTGGGCAGAGGCAGCAGAAAGACTCGGCTCAGGAAGATCGTATCTTCGCAGCAAATTCCAGAACTGCGCATGCAGTTGCTGCCATTTTTACTGACACTTTTCACCTGCTACGGGCTTTTATGGGCAGCAGAAAAGTGCTCTGTTTTTACGGGCTGCCCGTAAATCTACGGGCGGTTGGCAACACTGCTCCCAACGCTGGCTTCAAGGGAGAGAAGGGAAAGCAGACAACAGATGCCTCATAGTAATTCTATGGGTGACGTCTCTACCCAGGCTCTGCTGCCGTTGTTGCTGCTCTCTCCTCTCCCCTGAAGTCGACGCTGGGGAGATCACGTGACCGTTTACCGAGGTATTAAGAGCATTAAGAGTCAGTAGAATAAACGTGTCACTTACTGAGAGTTTACTATGACAAATAACACTAATAGTAGAAGATAGTCAAAAAGGAACAGTAACTAATTGCGGTATCTAATGAATACTTACACAAGATCAAAACTCTGCCCACATTGAGATCTATGGGTACAGGCAGAAGACGGGCATGGGGAACTACCTTCTTTTATGTCAAACTCCCTTCAGGTATAACACTGTATTTAATTCAATGCAAACAATTTAGCATTTTCGTCTTAAACCCGTTCACTTAATAATTAGTCCTGAGTCCTGTGTGAAAATAGGGCCCTTGTGGCCCCAAAATGTTAATCCCTTGTAGGGGGGGGGGGGATATGTTGTAGTTCCTTGGAATAAAAGAAGGTTTTTTGTCTTCAGCTGGCTCTTTGGTGGTATATTGGAGATATTCTGACAAGTAGAGTGAAGTAAATTAGGTTGCGGTGTCCTGGCAATCAGGGGATGCAAAGTGTACTTGTTGTCAGGTCACCTGAGACCAGGTGGCAGATGCACACCGTTGGAGTCAGGAGTGCACCGCTATGGTAGTGGACCCTACGGCTGACTGCTGTGGATGGAGCTCTGGGTGGTTCAGGAAGGCAGGTCCACTGGAGCACCAACACGGATCCCACTGGGAGCTAGAGCATAAGATTCCCCAGGGCGCAGAGCCTAATGCCGCGTACACACGACAGGACTTAAGTCCGGCAGACTTTCGACTGAGTTCTGACGGAGTTCTGACGGACTTTCCGAATGAACGGACTTGGCCACACACAATCACACCAAAGTCCGACAGATTCGAACGTGATGACGTACGACTGGACTAGAATAAGGAAGTTCATAGCCAGTAGCCAATAGCTGCCCTAGCGTCGGTTTTAGTCCATCAGACTAGCACACACACGAGCGGATTTCTGGGTCCGGCAGAGTTCTGGCGGAAAAATTTGAAGCATCTTCCATTTCTAAAGTCTGTCAGACTTTTGTGAATCAAAAGTCCGCTGCAGCCCACACACGATCGAATAGTCTGCCGGAATTGTTCCGTCGGACCTTTGATGTTGAAAAGTCCGGTCGTGTGTACGCGGCATAAGAGCTAGCAGGTGTTCACCAGAGCCTTTAGTGGTGAGGATGGACTGCGCTGCAACTGACTCCAGGGTCTCCCAGTTCACGCTCACTGTAGGCTACTAGAGGATGGAGAGGAAGCAGCAGTCCAGGACAACAAGGGATAGTCAGGAGATAAGCCAAAGGTCAGGGCAACTAGCAGACAAGGATTAGACAAAGAACACGCTAAAAGGTCAGGGTAAACAAGCAGGCAGGGACAGTCAAAGAACAAGCCAAGGTCGGTGAACAGAAACAGACATAGAGCACACAGCAAGAAACACACAGGAAGCCAAACACACGATATTGATCAGCAAGGCTTGACTTGCAGTGCAGAGGTTAATATAGTGTTCTTAGTTAGAGGCTGGGGTGGAGCCATGCTTGAGGGAAGAATACTTAAGCATACAGGTGAACAGTGACTGGCCTCTAAGCTGAACACAAGAGAAAGGGGAGCAGACTTGAACACTACTGCAGAGTCATGACACTTGTGAGACAGCAGTTCTACAAATAAAGTTGCTGCATCCAGCTTAAAGGCCCTTCACCTGTATAACTGTCTGCCTATTACTTTTGCCTTGGAGTCTGGCCCTAACCCTCTCTCCACCAGTTCTGTTTAAGAGACAATAAATCTATTTTTCTTGCATTCAAAAAGTGACTGGCGCCCATGTTTCCAACTTGCATTACACCCACCATGCCTAATTACCAACACTTCGAATAAGGATGTCAGCTCTCCCTGACTCTGGAGGTCACCATTAGGCCTTTAGGGGTTGGAGACAGCGCTACATTTGTTGCCCAACATTAGGCAACGGCCTTATTCCTGCAGTGGTCGTCCCTATCAATGGACTGCAACTACACCAGGATTTCATCTGACTCCGTGGGAAGGTGGTAAGTAACATCTTTATTCTTCATAGACTGTGTTATTATCCATTTCAACTATGTGGAGAAGAACCAACGTGTCTCATTGCTCATGGGATAGCATCAGCCTGGTCCTTTGTCACTTTACACCAGTGCTGCAGGGGTTAAGGCGGACTCCATTAAAGTTTTGGCCTGCCACGAGAGTAAAGAGGCGGGTGATGAAGTTCCTAGAGAGCAGGAAGGAGAAGTGGACAGAGGCTGAGGACATGATACAGGAAGTGGACAGAGGCCGCAGCCGCTGTCCACCTCCTGTATCATGTCCGCAGCCTCTGTCCACCTCCTGTATCATGTCTGCAGCCTTTGTCCACCTCCTGTATCATGTCTGCAGCCTCTATCCACCTCCTGTATTATGTTCACAGCCTCTGTCCACCTCTTGTATTATGTTCCCAGCCTCTGCCCACCTCCTGTATTGTCTGCAGCCTCTGTCCATCTGCTGTATCATGTCCGCAGCCTCTGACCATCTGCTGTATCATGTCCGCAGCCTCTGTCCACCTTCTGTATCATGTCCGCAGCCTCTGTCCACCTCCTGTATCACGTCCGCAGCCTCTGCCCACTTCCTGTATGATGTCTGCAGCCCCTAATCATCTCTTGTGTTTTCTCATGTCTTCAGTCCCTGTCCACCTCCTGTATCATGTCTGCAGCCTCTGTACACCTCCTGTATTATGTCAGCAGCCTCTGTCCATGTCCTTATCATGTCTGCAGCTTCTAATCATCTCTTGTCTTTTATCATGTCTTCAGTCTCTGTCCACCTCCTGTATCATGTCTGCAGCCTCTGTCCACCTCCTTATCGTGTCTGCAGCTCCTGTCCATCTCCTGTATCGTGTCCACAGCCTCTAGCCACCTCCTGTATCCTGTTCACAGCATCTGTCCACTTAATGTATCATGTCTGCAGCCTCTAATCATCTCTTGTACCATGCCCGCCGTCTCTGAACCTCTCTTGTCTTTTATCATGTCTGCAGTCTCTGAGGGGGACTCTGGAGAGGAGTCAAGAGTGGGAGTGCTTCTAGGATGGGGGTAATGGGAGAAGTCAGACGTGTGTGGACTGTGGAGAGACTAAATTATAAAACCAGAGCCACCAAGCTGTAGCCGTCTGACTGAGCCCTGCACAGTGTACCTGAGAGAGAGTCAGTTACAGCACCGCTAGGCCAGTCTGGGGGAGTGGTTGCTGATGTAAGGGGAGTGAATACAATAATGTAAGGGGGCACTGATATATAGGTTCTCCTTTTATAATAATAACTCCCCCCCTTACCTTAGTGTATTCACTCTGTGGAAGGTGGTCTCTAGTCACCAGAGTGCCCCCCACATCAGAGTTCCTGGCATTCCCCTTTACATCAGAATCTGCAGGATTCTCTCTTATAGTGCACGGGCCATGCTGCAGACCCTGATATATGTGGGAACTCTGATGTAAAGGGAACGCAGTGGACTCTGATATAAGGTGGTGTTTGGTCCCCAGAGGCCCCCCTTACATCAGAGTTCCCCTTAGATCATGATCTGCAGCGTTCTCCTTTACATAAGAATTCCCTTTCACTGTAAGGGGGAATCCTGCAGACTCTGATGTAAAGGAGAACTCTGTGCTGGTTTAGATTAACCTGACCGTCATGTAACTGGAGAAATAGGGTTTTTAACTTAAACATATTTCTAATAGCATTGGCTATATGTTTATACCTGTAGTTTAAATATTGATATTTGCACTGTTTAGCACTGAAAACTATCATTTTAGGTACATAAAAATGCAGCTCTGTCAGTAAATCTCATGATTTTTGGCAATAAATAAATTGGTGCTGTTTGTACATTTTGGCGTCCTGCCAGTAAATTTCACTTCGGGGGGTGGCAACACTGTGGGGGAGTTCATTAATATTTGCAAATGCCGAAATTGTACACTGAACTGTATGTACAAAGCTCATTGTACATTGTAAGAATAATTTAATACAGAAGAGATTTTCTATGTCTCTTTTGTATTATAAAGCCTGCCAGTGTGCAAATCTTTACCTCTTCTAGTTCCACTTTAACAAAGCAAGTATAGGTCTGGATGACAGATCTGTGGCTTTTATGTAAGAAAATGATGTGCCATCGCCCTCTTAAGGCCTATCTGTGACACTGCAGCTTATAGAACATTTTCATTACTCCAGGGCTCAGTACAGTTTAGCCTTTTCCTCTCTGAGTTGGACTCATGTTTTTTTTTTTTTTCTGTGTTTATATATTTTCATGACACGTAAAAAGTGAAGCAGTGAATCTGAGAGGATCTAAAGCTATAATTGGCTCAAGGTCCCTGTAAAATCCTTATTTGCACACTGACCTTGAGCAAGATGTAAGAATGTACTGTATATGTGTTACTTGTGGAAGCTGTAAATCACTGTAGTAGCCCAAGCTACTACTACAAACCCAACTCCCCTCCCCCCCCCCCCCCCCCCAGTAACCATTCGCTCATCACGACTGCCATTCAGAAAATGCTTTGCATTTTCTCAATAAATATTAAGCATTTTGTGATTAGACAGGACTTTTTTTCTCAGGGAATAGGTGCAGATACTCCCTCCTTCCATATCACCCCTGGTCTCCACCCCCTACCCACCTCCGAGCACTGTCCCTTGGTTCCACCCCCTACCCACCTCCGAGCACTGTCCCTTGGTTCCACCCCCTACCCACCTCCGAGCACTGTCCCTTGGTTCCACCCCCTACCCACCTCCGAGCACTGTCCCTTGGTTCCACCCCCTACTCACCTCCGAGCACTGTCCCTTGGTTCCACCCCCTACCCACCTCTGAGCACTGTCCCTTGGTTCCACCCCCTACTCACCTCCAAACACTGTCCCTTGGTTCCACCCCCTACCCACCTCCGAGCACTGTCCCTTGATTCCACCCCTACCCACCTCCGAGCACTGTCCCTTGGTTCCACCCCCTACCCACCTCCGAGCACTGTCCCTTGGTTCCACCCCCCACCCACCTCCAAGCACTGTCCCTTGGTTCCACCCCCTACCCACCTCTGAGCACTGTCCCTTGGTTCCACCCCCTACCCACCTCTGAGCACTGTCCCTTGGTTCCACCCCCTACCCACCTCTGAGCACTGTCCCTTGGTTCCACCCCCTACCCACCTCCGAGCACTGTCCCTTGGTTCCACCCCCTACTCACCTTCTGAGCACTGTCCCTTGGTTCCACCCCCTACCCACCTCTGAGCACTGTCCCTTGGTTCCACCCCCTACTCACCTCCAAACACTGTCCCTTGGTTCCACCCCCTACCCACCTCCGAGCACTGTCCCTTGATTCCACCCCTACCCACCTCCGAGCACTGTCCCTTGGTTCCACCCCCTACCCACCTCCGAGCACTGTCCCTTGGTTCCACCCCCTACCCAACTCCGAGCACTGTCCCTTGGTTCCACCCCCTACCCACCTCCGAGCACTGTCCCTTGGTTCCACCCCCTACCCACCTCCGAGCACTGTCCCTTGGTTCCACCCCCTACTCACCTTCCGAGCACTGTCCCTTGGTTCCACCCCCTACCCACCTCCGAGCACTGTCCCTTGGTTCCACCCCCCACCCACCTCCAAGCACTGTCCCTTGGTTCCACCCCCTACCCACCTCTGAGCACTGTCCCTTGGTTCCACCCCCTACCCACCTCTGAGCACTGTCCCTTGGTTCCACCCCCTACCCACCTCCGAGCACTGTCCCTTGGTTCCACCCCCTACTCACCTTCTGAGCACTGTCCCTTGGTTCCACCCCCTACCCACCTCTGAGCACTGTCCCTTGGTTCCACCCCCTACTCACCTCCAAACACTGTCCCTTGGTTCCACCCCCTACCCACCTCCGAGCACCGTCCCTTGATTCCACCCCTACCCACCTCTGAGCACTGTCCCTTGGTTCCACCCCCTACCCAACTCCGAGCACTGTCCCTTGGTTCCACCCCCTACCCAACTCCGAGCACTGTCCCTTGGTTCCACCCCCTACCCACCTCCGAGCACTGTCCCTTGGTTCCACCCCCTACCCACCTCCGAGCACTGTCCCTTGGTTCCACCCCCTACTCACCTTCCGAGCACTGTCCCTTGGTTCCACCCCCTACCCACCTCCGAGCACTGTCCCTTGGTTCCACCCCCTACTCACCTTCCGCGCACTGTCCCTTGGTTCCACCCTCTACCCACCTCCGAGCACTGTCCCTTGATTCCACCCCCTACCCACCTCTGAGCACTGTCCCTTGGTTCCACCCCCTACCCACCTCCGAGCACTGTCCCTTGATTCCACCCCCTACCCACCTCCGAGCACTGTCCCTTGGTTCCACCCCCTACCCACCTCCGAGCACTGTCCCTTGGTTCCACCCCCTACCCACCTCCGAGCACTGTCCCTTGGTTTCACCCCCTACCCACCTCCGAGCACTGTCCCTTGGTTTCACCCCCTACCCACCTCCGAGCACTGTCCCTTGGTTCCACCCCCTACCCACCTCCGAGCACTGTCCCTTGGTTTCACCCCCTACCCACCTCCGAGCACTGTCCCTTGGTTCCACCCCCTACCCACCTCCGAGCACTGTCCCTTGGTTTCACCCCCTACCCACCTCCGAGCACTGTCCCTTGGTTCCACCCCCTACCCACCTCCGAGCACTGTCCCTTGGTTTCACCCCCTACCCACCTCCGAGCACTGTCCCTTGGTTCCACCCCCTACCCACCTCCGAGCACTGTCCCTTGGTTCCACCCCCTACCCACCTCCGAGCACTGTCCCTTGGTTTCACCCCCTACCCACCTCCGAGCACTGTCCCTTGGTTTCACCCCCTACCCACCTCCGAGCACTGTCCCTTGATTCCACCCCCTACTCACCTTCCGAGCACTGTCCCTTGGTTCCACCCCCTACCCACCTCCGAGCACTGTCCCTTGATTCCACCCCCTACTCACCTTCCGAGCACTGTACCTTGGTTCCACCCCCTACCCACCTTCCAGTACGACCCTTTTTAGAGAATACAGAACCAAGTAATTTGTATGGAACTTGATACTGATAATAAGAAAAACAATTAAATAGACACCCCTCCCCATTAACAATAGACCCTCGTCCAGCAACAATAGATTCCCCCAGCTGCAATAGAGCCGCCACACAAAAAATACCCCCCCACCCCAGCAACAATAGGCCCCCACTAGCAACAATTGATCTCCCAGCAACAATAGACCCCTCCCTCAACAGTAGATCCCCCCAGTAACAATTACAGTGCCTTGAAAAAGTATTCATACTGTAAGGGTTAATCCTGTGTCTAGGGTGGTCCCTTCAACCTCTCAGACCTTAGATCCAATGTATTGTATAAATTCAGATATATCTGGAATCAATTCTCAAAGGACAAATAAAACCACACACACACCATGGCGTCCTTCGAGAACTAATTGTATTGAGTTATTACAAAGCAATTGATATAGGATATTTTATGTCATACAGAATAAGACATGCGCAGTAGACATCAAGACGATTACAGCTGGTCAAGACAAAAACGCTATTGTTCTTTGTTCTAAGCTAGCTGAATTAATATAAGAAAAGATACATAATTCCTTCTGTAGCTAAAAGATGCTGAGAAACAGTGTGAAGGTTATAGATAAGTGTGTGAGAACACACGAGTTAGAAGAATCTCATGTTGAGACAGTCATCTGAGAAGTTAAAGGGGTGTTCAAACTGTACATATTGTGAAATGGAAGTTTGTGAATATTAAGATGGCTGACAGAAACAAGATGGATGCTTAACATAACCTTTCAACCCCCTCTTAAGTCATGGAATGACTTCTACAGATCCGCAGCCTCCTGAAATCTACGGTTCTTGCTACGTTTGTTATATTCTTTTACATAAAGCTGCAGATATTGTGTATATGCGTGAGAAGGTTGGTCTGGTGTAGTACACTTGCTAATACAAAGTAGAATAAGCTTGAAAATCAAGTAGCCTATCAATCCTAACAATAGTACTATGATAATCATAATCACTATGTCCTTTAACCATGAAAACATTCCACCTAAACCCAAACTAGAAAAGGGGTTCCATCCATAATTACCTATGTCCCTTGCTTGTTTCATTAATTCATTTACCTGTGTTCGGTGTTGATTAATAACATCATAGTAGTCTGGGATTTCCAGGCTGGTATTGTGAAACCATGTACAACATTCATAATCTTGGGTCATTTCGCATAAACCTGTCAGAGCTGCACTCATGCTTTCAATAGCCAATTCGTGTAACTCTAGTTGTCTTCTAATTGCTTTGAGCTCGACATTGAGTAGTCCTATATCTTGGGAGTTTTTTTCCATAACATCATTTATTAAACTAGTGTAGTTATTTAATTTGTCCATCATGGTTATGCCCCATCCTGTCCAGGATGGAAACTATGTCCATGACTTATCTGAAGTAGAAAACATAGGTGGGGTTTCTCTCTTGTATTTATAAGTTAACCTATGTACTGGACTTGAAGTAACTTGTATGTGATGTTCCTGATTCTGGCCTAGGGCTGACATGACTGGTACCAACTGTGCTAAATAACACCATCCTTTCACTCCTGCGGGGATCCATGGGTAACAAATTTTAGCACAGCATACATATGTATTGTTTCCCAATGAAAAGCTTCTTAGAGAACTACGTTGGGGCTCAGTTCCAGCCTCAAATGCAGCACTAACAAGTTTACTCACAAGTATCCCATAGGTTGTGTTCCTGTATGTAGTAAGTTCACTAATGGTGTTGTTAAGGGATTGATTTTTGTAACTACACATATGACCCATGATAATGTTACTGGTGTGGAAGGGAATACCCTTTGAAATGTTAAATACAGACTTGGAACACATACCTATTCCGTTGGATGTATTGCCTAACTGAACACACCACTCAGGTTCATGTGTCTTTCCTAAAGTGTAAAACATAATACTCTGATTGCGGTACCCTTCCGAGACATTCTTAATACTTAAGACTAGAGTATTTTCCAATAATGACTTGAGGTTCAGAGGGACAGCTAAGAGTGGGATTTTAGCAGTTTCTGGGTGCAACTTACTACAAATCCAGCATTTTTCATATCCTGACTTTCTAGCGTAAGCATATTTAAATTTTAACAGTAACATTTTTCCAGAAAAACTTGTTTCTTTGATCAATTCATTAGAGACATCTCTTTTACTGCGATTTCTGAGGTGAAAGTCAGTATGGTTGGTGTGTATTTCGCTTTTACCACATATGAGTTTCAAGGCACCTAAGTCTTCAGGATGAAAGATACAGTTAGTTATTATCCACACTGGGACAAAGATCAGAAGTAGAAACATCACCAGAAGGCAAAAGGCCTTCCCAGAAGTCTGTGGTGAAATGAGTGACATCACTGTCCTTTATGTCTGTGCTTGTCTTTTGAGGACTTAAAACACCTGCTTCACCTCTTTTCAGCCTTTCTTGAATTCCTGGGCTTAGATCAACCTTCTTTACTCTGCTGGCATGGATCCAAGTAGGACTTTCCTCTGTAAGGATGGCGGTCCTGGTGACGGCTACCACTTTGGTCACTGGTCCGAATGGAACCTCTTGTGGCTTTCGACCTTTCTGAAGCCTCTGGACCACAACTTGATCACCGACCTGGAACGGGTGGGTTGGTACCTGTGAAGAAGAAGGAGAGGTGCGAGCAACTCTTCTTTCGACAATATCAAGAGTTTCAATCAGTTTTTTTACATATTCCTCCTGTATTTGTTCCAAATCACCTTTCTCTACCATCAAGGGATGATTAGCCCACGGTGTGGGGAATGGCCTACCCATGAG
This sequence comes from Lithobates pipiens, assembly GCF_037356315.1. NCBI lineage: Eukaryota > Metazoa > Chordata > Amphibia > Anura > Ranidae > Lithobates > Lithobates pipiens. Next base: position 1,606,110 of record NW_027507696.1, on the reverse strand, counting down.
TACCTCAAAGGGGGAATAACCCGTCACACTGTGAGGGGTCATTCTGATTTCAGCTAATACAGCTGGGAGAACTTTTTTCCACTTGCCAAAATTCCCACCCGTAGCTTTCCTTACCCTGTCTTTAATTGTTCTATTCATTCTTTCTACAATCCCTGAACTCTGTGGATGGTAGGGGAGGTGAAATTTCCAGTCTATTTTTAGTACTTTTACAAGATCTTGGCATATTTTAGCTGTGAAAGCTGGGCCATTGTCTGAATTTATTTGCAATGGACACCCCCATCTAGGAATAATTTCCTGTGTGAGGATCTTCACTACAGTTTGTGCGTTTTCATTGTTGGTGACAAAAATTTCAGGCCAGCGTGACATTATGTCCACGATAACCAAAAGATATTGTTGTTTCTTTCCTTCTTTGGGCATATGTGTAAAGTCTATCTGTAAATGGGTAAACGGTGTTGTTGGGTACTCAAGATGTTCATGCTTTGATTTCTTTGGGTTTGTTGGATTGTTCCTAATGCAAGTGACACATCTCCTTACAAAAGCTTTGACTAGATTAGGTAATCCTGCAATGAAAAAATCTGCATCTAGAAGTTCACATGTGGCATGCCATCCCTTGTGACCCAGTCCATGGTATTGTGCAATGAACAGGGGGGCGCTAGCAACAGGAATACACGGCTTCCCCTCTTTGAAGATTAATCCTGTTTTAGGATCCTTTTGTACCATCCCATCACAGTTCCATTGCGCAATATCATCAGGGGTGGCAAAAGCCTGCAGTTCTGTGAGCCAATGTGTCTCTTTCAGGGAACATGGCTGAGGTGTCAGCATGGGCATTTGAATGTTTGCCTTTTGTGTAGATGCAGCTTCTTTAGCTATTCTGTCAGCTAGTGCATTACCTTTGGCTATATCAGTCATTTGGCCTGTATGTGCCTTACAGTGCATGATAGCTAGTTTTGAAGGCAACTGAATTGCATCTAGTAATGCTGTGACTAGGTCAGAGTGTGAGATGCTCTTTCCATCTGCTGCCACATATCCTCTGCAAAGCCATATTACACCATGGTCCCAAACCACACCATGAGCATACCTGGAATCAGTGTAAATGTTTACCTCTTTTCCTGCAAACAGCTGGCATGCACGGGTTAATGCTATCAATTCAGCAGCTTGTGCAGACTGATAGGGTATTGGATTGGCCTCGAGGACAGTAACCGGCAGTTGGACAACAGCATATCCTGCATGATAGACATTATCACTTGGTCTGCTGCAAGAGCCATCCACAAAAACTGTTTGTGCAGTAGGAATTGGAACTGAAAGCATATCTGCTCTAGGTGAAGTGTCCTGATGTATTGATTGTGTACAGTCATGAGGTGGTGGTAAGTCATCCTGTTCTCCTTTAAGACCTAATAAGGCATTCAAAATTGGAGCTGGGCCAGAGTTTATGTTTGAACTTTTTTATTTTCAGGTTTGGATTGGACAGGAGGATGACTTCATACCCACTCAATCTTTGTGCTGACATATGCTGAGTATGTAAAGTTTTGAGGAGTGTGGTAACGCTGTGTGAGGTGTATAAAGTAGTGTTATGGCCCAAGGTAAATGGTGCTGCCAACTCTGCGACCATAGAACAAGAAGCCAACGCTCTAAGACAAGCAGGCATGCCTTGCACCTGTACTGGAACCACCTTTGAGAAAAAAGCTACAGGGCGCAGTCTCCCACCATGTTCCTGGGCCAGTACTCCCGCCATGGTTCTGCAATTTTCCCTAGCAAACAAGTGAAACATTTTTCTAAAATCAGGGAGGCCGAGGCTCGGGCTGGTAACCATTGCACTTTTCAACATGGTAAAAGCATTTAACATTTCATCAGACCATTTTACAATATCAGACATTTCAGAGAGGGTTGCTTGTCTCAATATATTGTCATAGAAAGAGCAGTCAGGTATCCATTGGTGGCAGTAACCAATCATTCCAAGAAAGGTTAGCAGGTCTTTCTTGGTAAGTGGGCGGGGCAGACCCACTATAGCAACAATTCTTTTGTGACTGACTTTCCTAACACCCGGAGACAGCACAAACCCTAGGTACTCAACCTCCTGTCTACACCATTGTAATGTTTTCTTAGACACTTTATGACCACATGTATGTAACCATTTCAATAAGGATAGGCTATCAGCTCGGCAGTCCTCCTCTGAAGAACTACAAATCAAAAGATCATCAACATATTGCAACAGTACAGAACCATGAGGGGCAGTCCAAGGCCTGAGGGTGGCTTGGAGTACTATAGAATAGACCACAGGTGAGTCTATATATCCCTGGGGCATTCTACACCAGGTAAACTGGCGACTGTGTTGGTCAATCGACACAGTAAAAGCAAAGAGTGGCCTTGTCTCCTTGTCTACAAGGACAGAAAAAAAAGCATTCTTTAAATCAATCACAGTAAAACATTTGGCTGTTGCTGGAATGGAGGACAGCAGAGATGGAACATCAGGTACAATGGGTGCTATTGGGACTATGAGGTCATTTATGGCCCTCAAGTCCTGTACAAATCTGAAGGAGCCATCCGGCTTCTTTACAGGGTTAACAGGTGTGTTGTATGGAGAAATAATTTCCTCCAGGATTCCATCCTGCAGAAACTTTTTCACCATTGGCACTATGCCATCCATCTTTTCTTTAGAGAGTGGATACTGTTTGTGATAGATAGGAAATGCACCTTCTTTGAGAGTGGCCTTGTATGGTGTGCATGAAACAAGTCCTACATCCAGATCTGATGTAGACCAGACCTGAGGGGTCTATATCCTCAAAATCTTCTTCACTATTTTGTTGTGACAGCATCAATGAACCTGGTTTGCGTGCTACTATAGTGATTTTATCTGAGGAAATGTCTAGACCTCCTTCTGAGTTGGTTCTAATTGTGATTCCTAGTGGCCCAAACAAGTCTCTTCCCAACAAATTTACAGGACACCTTGGTATTATCCTGAAAGAATGTGTGCATATGGTGTACCCTTCATCATCTTCTATTGGTAGGGGTGGAGTCCTATATGTTTTTGTCAGTATCCCATTAATTCCCAAAGAGGGTTCCGCTGGTTCCCATTTGCCTCTGAAATGATCTTCACAAATAGTACTCCTAGTGGCCCCGCTATCAACGAGATAGGGGAGGAGTCTCCCATTTATTGAAATAGCAACCATTGGACTGTCAGTGAAATCATCTGAGACAAAAGGAAAAGCTGGGACACTACCCTCCGGGCCCCATCATTGTTGTTGATTTCCCCATTTGATTGGAAATGTTGGACCTTGTTGGATGGATGCCTGTGGTTGTTGTGTCTGGTTAGGGACAGAGCTGGAATCGGGAGTCTGAGAAGGGGTGGGGTGAGGACACTGACTCACCCAGTGATCCTCAGCACCGCAATTGAAACATCCATTGTTTCTAGAGCGACTCATCCCTCTTCCATTTCTGCCTCTAAATCTGCCTCTAAAATTTCCTCTGCCTCTAAAGTTCCCCTTCGTATTCCCTTGTAAATGTTGTGTGGAGACATCTTTCTGTGAAAGAGCTTTGCCAAAGTCAGTTCTAGAAAGTGTTGACCATTCAGTAATCATTTGTTTGACTGGGACCACTAAATGGGGTTTGAGATTACTCAGGAAAGTCTGGATCAATAATGGATCCAAAGTTGACAGAATACCCAAACTGGCTTTCTGTCCATCCTGCCATATGAACCACCTAAGAGTTAACTAGGTATCGCTCTGTACATTTAGTGTTCCTATGAAAACAAAACAATTTACTTGCTTGACTGCCACCTAGCGGTGCAGACAATCAGACAACGGTGTAAATCAGACAATTAGACAATACCTCAACTTAGATTCCTTTACCAAAAAGAATCAGTACTGTCCGTGATAATTTTTTGTACTAATACAAAGTAGAATAAGCTTGAAAATCAGGTAGCTTATCAATCCTAGCAATAGTACTATGATAATCATAATCACTATGTCCTTTAACCATGAAAACATTCCACCTAAACCCAAACTAGAAAAGGGGTTCCATCCATAATTACCTATGTCCCTTGCTTGTTTCATTAATTCATTTACCTGTGTTCGGTGTTGATTAATAACATCATAGTAGTCTGGGATTTCCAGGCTGGTATTGTGAAACCATGTACAACATTCATAATCTTGGGCCATTTCGCATAAACCTGTCAGAGCTGCACTCATGCTTTCAATAGCCAATTCGTGTAACTCTAGTTGTCTTCTAATTGCTTTGAGCTCGACATTGAGTAGTCCTATATCTTGGGAGTTTTTTTTCCATAACATCATTTATTAAACTAGTGTAGTTATTTAATTTGTCCATCATGGTTATGCCCCATCCTGTCCAGGATGGAAACCATGTCCATGACTTATCTGAAGTAGAAAACATAGGTGGGGTTTCTCTCTTGTATTTATAAGTTAACCTATGTACTGGACTTGAAGTAACTTGTATGTGATGTTCCTGATTCTGGCCTAGGGCTGACATGACTGGTACCAACTGTGCTAAATAACACCCCTTGGCATTTTGCACATTTTGTCATGTTACAACCACAAATTGTATTTTATTGGGATTTTATGTGATAGACCAACACAAAGTGGCACATAATTGTGAAGTGGAAGGAAAATGATAAATGGTTTTCATAATGTTTACAAATAAATATATAAGTGTGTGGGGAGGGGCATTTGTATTCAGCCCCCTTTACTCTGATACCCCTAACTAAAATCAAATGGAACCAATTGCTTTCAGAAGTCACCTAATTAGTAAATAGTCCACCTGTGTGTCATTTATTTTCAGTATGAATAAAGCTATTCTGTGAAGCCCTCAGAGGTTTGTTAGAGAACATTAGTGAAAAAACAGCATCATGAAGGCCAAGGAACACACCAGACAGGTCAGGGATAAAGTTGTGGAGAAGTTTAACCACTTCAGCCCCAGAAGGATTTGCCCCCTTCCAGACCAGGCCATTCTTTGCAATATGGCACTGCATCGCTTTAACTGACAATTGCGCGGTCGTGCGACTTTGTCCCAAAACACAATTTATGTCCTTTTTTTCCCCCACAAATAGAGTTTTCTTTTGGTGGTATTTGTGTTTTTTATTTTTTGCACTATAAACAAAAAAAGGACAATTTTGAAAAAAAAACACAATATTTTGTAGGTTTTGCTATAATAAATATCCCAATTTTTTTTTTTTCCTCAGTTTAGGCCGATATGTATTCTTCTACAAATTTTTGGTAAAAAAAAATTGTAATAAGCGTATATTGATTGGTTTGCGCAACAGCTATAGCGTCTACAAAATAGAGTTGTGGATGACTTTGTAAATTCTTAGTATTTTGGATTTTATCTGTTGGTGAGTGAAAACCAATGGAAGGATTGGCAGAGAGGGGTGGCAGGCACTCAGTGGTTGGTAAGGTGGATGAGATCTGGCAGCAGCATTCATGATGGACTGAAGAGGGGACAGTCTATGTAAAGGTAATCCTGTGCGGAGGGAGTTGCAGTAGTCAAGATGAGAGATGACCAGGGAATGAATTAGAAGCTTTGTGGTGTTGTTGGTTAAAAAGAGGCATATTTTGGAGATCTGTATGGAATTTGTTTATGATAACAAGAAAAGCAATAAAATATATTCCCTGCGGCCAGCAACAATAGACCCCCTCAGCAACAATAGATCACTATATAGCCAGGGCCGTCTTTGATATTGATTGGACCCCGGGCAAAAATTTTCTTAGGGCCCCCCTCCCCCCATGCAATTTCGCTCTACACCTTCTCTGAGACATACAATAAATAGAAGCTAGACTTAAAATCAGTTACTGTATCAGATCAGGCAGCGATTGCGATTGGTTTCCAGAGGTTACAGCATATCATATACTGCTTACTGACTGGTTGCTAGAGGTTACAGCACTATTTAAGGCTCACTGATTAGTTGGTAGAGGTTACAGCACATGGTTTCTGCTTGTTGATTGGCTGCTAGAGATTGCTGTACAGTAATACTGCTCACTGGTTGCTATAGGTTACAGCACAACTTGTCCTTATTGCAGGGGGGCATGATATACCTATGAATGCTGCCTTTATTTACATATCAATGCAGTTGGCCTCAGCTATTTACATATGCATGTCACTGCTATTTACATATGAATGCCGGTATTTACATGTAAACACAGGGTCTGCAGGTGAGTCATCTGTACACAACAATAGGGCAGAGCTGGGCAGCATTAGTAGCAGCACAGGACTAAAACTTCAAGGGACAAGGGAATGTAAACTGGGATAGTTGGCAAGTATGAGGCAGCTGCTTTGGCCCCCACAACAATGACAGGGCCCAGGGCAGCTGCCCCTTTTGCCCTGCCTTAAAGACGGCCCTGTATATAGCTGCACCAATCACTCACCATAATGCTTTACCTGGGCCGCATCAGTGTTCTCTTTGCAGTGCCCAGGGGTGCCCCAGATCTTTCACATGCCTAGCAACACCTAGCGCCTGTGGGTGGTCCCAGTGGAGCGCCATTCCAGTAGAGTGCTCAGTGAAGGGTTAGTCTAAATTTTGATTCTTTTACTCACTACCCTCTGAGCATACCTCCGTCTCCCCCCACAATTAATTGGCAGTAAATAGAGTGGGGAGGGGGTTGTAAAGGGGAAAGTGAATAAGAAGACAATGGGGTTGAGGCTAATGCGTATTAGGTGCTTTATGCTTGGATCGTTCACTCACAACAAGTCATAACTTAAAAAAATATTCTAAATATCCTTTCACATTGTAATCAATTGTCAGATTTCTTTGTGCTATAATAATTCCTTTTAATATTTTCCAATTTTTGACAGCGCTTCAAAATACAATGACATTTCAAAGTGCTTGACCTGGGGCTCTGTCAGGTAGACTGTACTGAGCCCCATCATTTCTAATGGTGGCCCTGGCTCAAATAAAACCCTTTACTTGCCTCTGATGTCAGTAACCTCCTCTGTTACTGATACCCCGGGCAATAAAAATCGAGTGCCAGGCTGCTTGCTCCCATACCCTGGCATCTTAAGGACTTGAACTGGATGTGCCTGCATTACAAGAGTAAGTCTAGGGGGCATTAGTATGTTGATGGAGGAAGCCAAGCACTAGTTTTTTCACCGGGGGGGTATAAACAGCAGGGGAAGTTGTTCCTTTTGGAGAGGTTGTCAGGTCACCTGAGTCCTGGTGACAAATGCATCCCGGTGGGGTCAGGAGTGCACCGCAAGGTAGTGGACCCTTCGGCTGACTGCTGTTGATGGAGCTCTAGGTGATTCAGGAGAGCAGGTATTCTGGAGCACCAACAGGACGCGGACTCTAAGAGCCAGCGGGTGTTCACCAGAGGCCCCTAGTGGTGGGGATAGATTTAGCTGCAGTCTGGCTCCAGGTTGTGACCCCCAGGCCCTCCCAGCTCACGCTCTCTGTAGAGTACAGGAAGGTAGAAAGGAAGCAGCAGACTGCGACAACAAAGGATAGTCAAGAGATAGCCAAAGGTCGGTGCAACAAGTAGGTAAGGATAGTCAAGGAACACACCAAGGTTGGGATATGAAGCAGACAAGGACAGTCAAGAACAAGCCAAGATCGGTAACTAGAATTGGACATAGAACACACAGCAAGGAGCACGCGGAAGCCAAAGACATAATATGATCAGCAGGGCTGGCTTGTAGTGCACAGGTTAATATAGTGTTCTCTGATAGGGCTTGGGTTGGAGCCATACTTTGAGGAGAGATTACTTAAGCAGCCAGGTGAAGGGCGGCTGGTCTCTCAACCTGATCACTTGGAGAGGTAAGTTGACAGACAAACATTACTGTGGATCCATGACAGTACCCCCCTCTTACGAGGCCTCCTCCTCCCCGCCTGGGACCAAGCTTAGAGGGAAACCTCAGATGAAACCTCCTCAACAGATGAGGCGCAAAGACCTCAAATACAGTGATTCAAGACCTCTCCTCAGGGCTAAATGCTTTCCAATGCACGAGGTACTGAAGAATGCCTCCACAGAGTCGGGAATCCAGAATTTGATTAACCTCCTACTCCTGATTATCCTCAGAAACCGGGGCCACAGTAGGAAGAGGATGAGAGAACTTATTGAGGACTAAAGGCTTCAGAAGGGCAATATAGGAGGAGTTACAGATTTTGAGGCTTTTAGGAATCTGAAGTTTAAAATAAACCGGATTCAGTTTAGAGGTTATAGTGTATGAACCAATGAATCTTGGGGCAAACTTCTGAGAAGGAACTCGGATCTTGATGTTCCTGGTGGAGATACAGACTTTGTCCCCTGGCTGTAGAGAGAAGGCAGTTTATGCCTGCGGTGGTCGGCAAAGCCTTTTAATTTGTCAGCAGCTGCCCAGAGGGAATCCTGAACGTCACCCCTAATGGAATTGAAAACCTCCTGAGCCGTAGCCAAAGCTGGAATGTCTGGAGAACAGGTCAAGAGACGAGGGAGTTGAGGGTGTTTTCCATAAACTATGAAAAAGGGTGTCTTCTGAGAACTGGTCTTTATTGTCGTGAGAGAATTCTGCCCACGGGAGTAGAGAGGACCAATCATCATGATGAGCAGAGACTAAGGTGTGGAGAAAGACCTCTAAAGCCCCGTACACACGACCGGACTTTTCAACATCCAAAGTCTGACGGAATACTATACGGCAGACTATTCGATCATGTGTGGGCTGCAACGGACTTTTGATTCGCAAAAGTCTGACAGACTTTAGAAATGGAACATGCTTCAAATTTTTCCGCCAGAACTCCGCCAGACCCAGAAATCCGCTCGTGTGTGTGCTAGTCTGACGGACTAAAACCGACGCTAGGGCAGCTATTGGCTACTGGCTATGAACTTCCTTATTCGAGTCCAGTCGTACGTCATCACGTTCGAATCCGTCGGAGTTTGGTGTGATTGTGTGTGGCCAAGTCCGCTCATTCGGAAAGTCCGTCAGAACCCTGTCAGAACTCCGGCAGAACTCCTTCGAAAGTCTGTCGGACATAAGTCTGGTCATGTGTACGCGGCATAACTCTTGATTAACAGCCTCAGTCTGTCCATTGGATTGAGGGTGGTAAGAAGAGGAAAAATCAAAGACAATATTAAGGGATTTGCAAAAAGAGAAAAACGCACATGGTTGACGCCTCTTCACAAAGGATTGAAGAAGCTCCAACTCCCATTGAAGAAGCATCCACTTCAATAATAAATGGATCCCCAGGATTAGGTCTCCTCAAGAGAGGTCCAGAGACAAAGGCCTGTTTCAGGTCGTGAAATGCAGAGACAGCTTCAGGGGGCCAGTCCTTGGCAATCGCACCCTTCTTGGTCAAGGCGATAATAGGTACAGCAAAGGAAGAGTAATTCCTAATGAACTACCTATAATAATTTGTGAACCCAAGAAGGAGCTGTGTGGCCGTGAGGCTAGCAGGAAGAGGCCAGTTGGTAAAAGAGGCCAGTTGGTAATGGCCAAGAGCTTCCCAGGATCCATACAAAGACCCAAACTCGAGACAAAGCATTCCAGAAACAGGACCTCAGAACATTCCAAAGAACATTTCTCCAGCTTGGCATACAGTTTATTCTCTGTAAGGCACTGAAGTACGGTGCGTACATGGTTTCTGTGGACAAGCAGATTTTCTGAAAAGATGAGAATGTCATCCAGATAGATTACAACAAACTGATACAGCAGATCCCTGAAGATTTCATTGACAATGTTTTGGAACACAGCTGGGGCATTACACAAACCAAAAGGCATAACCAATTATTCATAATGCCCGTCTTTAGTGTTAAAACTTGTTTTCCATTCGTCACCTTCCCATATCTGAATCAGATTGTATGCACCCCTGAGATACAACTTGGTAAAAATGGAGGCACCTTTCAACCTGTCGAATAGCTCAGATATTAGGGGTATCGATTTTTGATAATCACCGCGTTTAAACCTCGATAGTCGATGAAGGGTCTCAAGGTACCATCCTTTTTGGCAACGAAAAAGAACCCTGCTCCTACAGGCGATGAGGGTTTCCGGATGAAACCTCTCTAGATTCGCGGCGACATACTCTAACATGGCCTGGGTCTCTGGGATGGACAGAGGGTAGGTATGACCCCTGGGCAGAGTTGCTCCAGGAACAAGGTCAATAGCACAGTCAAAGGACCTGTGAGGAGGAAGCACCTCAGCTGATTTCTTGCAGAACACATCCCGGAAATCGCTGTATGCAGTGGGAAGATCAGAAGATACAGATGTGGTAGCAATCTAAAGTCTCTCCTTGGGGACCACCTTGAGAAGGCAGGATGAAAAACATGAGGGACCCCAAGCCAGGATCTGCCCAGAAGCCCAGTCCACATGTGGAGAGTGGAGCCGTAGCCAAGAAAGGCCCAATACAGTGGGGGTTGAGGCCTTGGGTAGAATAAGGAAGGATATCCACTCCTGGTAGAGTATCCCCACAGACATCATAAAGTGATTGTAAAGGATCGTTTAAAAAAAAAAATATAACAAAAATATCATACTTACTTCCACTGTGCAGCTTGTTTTTGCACAGTGCCCCCAAACATCCTCTTCTGGGGTTCCCTGGTGGCTCTTCCCCAAATCATATAACGCCCTAGGAGAAGCACTCTCCCGAGGTGATTACCTCAGACACAAATGCCAGACTCGGCCCTGCCCCCCCGGGCACCCGAGTCATTGGATTTGATTGACAGCAGCAGGAGCCAATGGCTGCGCTGCTATCAATCTATCCAATCAAGAGCCAGGACCCCATGGAGAGGACAGCGCATCCTCGCCGAGGAGATGAAGGGGCTCAGGTAAATAAAACAGGGGGCTGGGGGCCGGTGACTGCCAAGTGTATTTTCATCTTAATGCATATGATGTATTAAGGTGAAAAAACACGAGGGTTTACAACTCCTTTAATAGGGAGAGTCTGGAAGCGGATAGGGCCTCCTGGGAGAACAGTGCCATCAACTGCCGGGACTACCAGTGGCAGCTTAATGGAAGAAGCAGTTCTCCAGTCCATAAAATTGCCAGCAGCCCCGGAATCCAGGTATGCAAAGATCGATTGAAGGGAAGTGCCTACATGAAGGAACATCGGAAGAAGAAGAAGACGAGAAGGTGATGTTTCTTGGTCCAATACTCCTCCTTCCAGATGTATTAGACCCGAGTGTTTCCCGGACAAAGCGAGCAGGAGTCACGAAAATGACCCTTGCCCCTACAGTAGAGACACAAGCCCAGAGTTCTGTGCCTAGCATGCTATTTACAGTCCTGCATCACTAACAGTTTAATTTTTCAGTACATTAGTGCCCCCTCCAAAGATTTTGCGGGCCAGCCGCCACTGCCGTTAACTGTAATATGTCATCATTGTGCCAAGTTCTAATAGTTTTACAGTCTTTTGTGTTACCAGCAAAGAGGGCCTTATTGACTTCTATTCTTATGACCAGATCTCATTTAATAGTATTAAATGCCCATGTGTTTTCCTTCCGATGCAGTAAATCTCATCTGCTAAACAAATCTTTGTCAGAGCTTTCCCCAACACAATGCAGCATGCTGCTGCCCTGACCATTGGTCGGGAATAAACTGCATCTCATGAAATATTAACAGAATTATCGCTGAGCCCGCGGCTGCTGAGAAGCAAATAAAATTGTGGGGGGTGAAGTGAATTCCATTTTTTATTTTTCAAATGAATATTGTACATTTGTGTTAAAATTTAAATTATTTTAATGCCATGTAAATGGTTTTTAAATTGAATATGATCTTATTAAAGTTGAATTAAATAAGCAGAGGAAAAATATAAATATATTAAATGGCATACTTCCTGGTTAGCAGCCTGGAACTAAAAACGGACATAGGTACCTCCAGGATCATTTCTCCAAAACGTTCAGTTTGCATAGACGATGTTGTATCAAAAATGGCAGTTGGCAGTTAAACGTCCGGACTAGTGATGGACGAACTTCCGACGGGACGTTTCGCGAACGCGAAACGCGAACGGACACAAACGTTCGCGAAAACGACCGTTCGCCGCGGGCTCCATTGACTTCAATGGGAGGCGAATTTCGCAAACCTTTAGGTCGAATTTGCGGCCACGGGGTAATTATTAGGGGGTAGCACGTAGTCCCACCACCTGGACAATAGCATAATACATGTATGAGGTGAATTTGGGATCGATAACTACAAGCATTTTTTTTTTATTTGGGAAATTGTTCTGACAATTCAGGACTATGGAGCTAATGAAGGCAATGGAGGAGAGGGAAGGTCAGGGACCAGGGTAGGCAAACAAGAGGGTGCAGGAGATACAGAGCACTGACAGCAGCACCGTAATACAGAGCACTGACATCAGCACCGTGACATACAGCGCTGACAGCAGCTCCGTGACATACAGCGCTGACAGCAGCTCCGTGACATACAGCGCTGACAGCAGCTCCGTGACATACAGCGCTGACAGCAGCTCCGTGACATACAGCGCTGACAGCAGCTCCGTGACATACAGCGCTGACAGCAGCACCGTGACATACAGCGCTGACAGCAGCTCCGTGACATACAGCGCTGACAGCAGCTCCGTGACATACAGCGCTGACAGCAGCTCCGTGACATACAGCACTGACAGCAGCTCCGTGACATACAGCGCTGACAGCAGCTCCGTGACATACAGCGCTGACAGCAGCACCGTGACATACAGCGCTGACAGCAGCTCCGTGACATACAGCGCTGACAGCAGCTCCGTGACATACAGCGCTGACAGCAGCTCCGTGACATACAGCGCTGACAGCAGCTCCGTGACATACAGCGCTGACAGCAGCTCCGTGACATACAGCGCTGACAGCAGCTCCGTGACATACAGCGCTGACAGCAGCTCCGTGACATACAGCGCTGACAGCAGCTCCGTGACATACAGCGCTGACAGCAGCTCCGTGACATACAGCGCTGACAGCAGCTCCGTGACATACAGCGCTGACAGCAGCACCGTAAGCAGCCCCAGGAGGAAGTCAGCACAGCACAGGGATGGTGTGATCCCCTCATAATAAGAACCCCCAGGAGGAAGTCAGCACAGCACAGGGATGGTGGGAGCCCCTCATAATAAGAACACCCAGGAGGAAGTCAGCACAGCACAGGGATGGTGGGAACCCCTCATAATAAGCAGCCCCAGTAGAAATATGACACCGCTCAACCTCTTCAAAGAGGAGGGTAGGGGCATATAGTACGGTGTGCTTTTTTGGGTCAGGGAAGTGAGCCAAATGAATTAAGAAGGTCTGTGTGCTTGATTCCAAAAATTGTTTATAGACATATACATGGTCTACTGATCACATGTGTTGAATTCCTCCGAGATCCATGCCTCATTCATTTTTAGAAATGTGAGGTAGTTAACACTGTGGTGAGCTAGGCGAGTACGCTTATCGGTCACAATCCCCCCTGCTGCGCTGAACGTCCTTTCGGACAGGACACTGGATGAGGGGCAAGCCAACAGTTCGATTGCAAATTGGGCAAGCTCTGGCCAGAGGTCAAGCCTGCCCACCCAGTAGTCTAGGGGTTCATCACTCCTCAGAGCGTCCACATCGGCCGTTAACCCAATGTAGTCGGACACCTGACGGTCTAGGCGTTCCCTGATGCTGGATCCGGATGACACCTGTCGATGGGTCGGCTGAAAGAATGACCTCATATCCGAAGTCACCAACACATCTTCAAACCGGCCTCTTCTTGCAGGCGCTGTTGGATTGGTACCCGCAAATCCTTCTCTGGGAGTGGGAATTGCTCCTCTGCCAGCGCACGCAAAAGCAGAATGCAGCATTTCTCGAAGCAAGGCCTGGAAGTGCTGCATTCTGACAGCCCTCTGCGACGGCGGTAACATTTCCGCCATTTTGTGTTTGTACCGGGGGTCTAAGTACGTTGCCACCCAGTACTGGTCCTTGACCCTCATGCTTTTTATACGGGGGTCCCTATTAAAACACTGGAGCATGAAGGCCCCCATTTGCACTAAAGTGGAAGCGGTGTGGTGGCCTGGCTCCTGCTCATCATCCAGGATAATGTCGTCCTCTTCATTCTCCTCTCCCCATCCTCGCACAACAGGGATCCCAGAAAGGTTTAAAGCATGCTCTTCTTGCTCCTGCTCATCCGCCCCGGCACCATCCTCCTCTGACTCCTCATCAGACTCCTGTTGTTGACTTGTCTCAGATAGAGTAGCCCCCCCTGGGAATTCATCCAGCATTGCGACTTCCTCATCTTCCCGCTCCTGCTCCTCCACAGCCTGATCAATGACACGACGCAATGCACGCTCCAGAAAGAAGGCATAAGGTACCATGTCACTGATGGCGCCATGGCTGCGACTGACCAGTTTGGTGATCTCCTCAAATGGCCGCAGAAGTCTGCATGTGTCGCGCATGAGCAGCCACTGGCGCGGTGAAAAAAAACCCAGCTCCCCAGAACCGTTTCTTTCGCAGAGTTCATACAGGTAGACGTTAACTGCACGTTTCTGCTGGAGCAGCCTATCAAGCATATAGAAGGTTGAGTTCCATCGCGTCGGGCAATCGCAAATAAGACGTCTGACCGGCAGATGGTGTCGCCGCTGAATGTCAGCAAGGCGAGCCATGGCCGTGTAAGATCTTCTGAAATGGGCCGAGATTTTCCTTGCCTGCCGCAAGATGTCCTGGACCCCAGGGTATTTGACAAGGAATCGCTGCACGACCAAGTTTAAGACGTGTGCCATGCACGGCACGTGCGTGATTTTGCCCTGTTTCAATGCGCTAAGCAGATTGGCACCGTTGTCACACACCACTTTACCAACTGTCAAATTGAGCGGTGTTAGCCACTCATCTGCCTGTGAACGCAAAGCTGAAAGGAGTGCCGGGCCAGTGTGGCTCTTTGCTTCCAGGCACAACAGACGCAGCACGGCATGGCAACGTCTCACCTGGCATGTGGAATAGGTTCTGGGGAGCTTGGGCGGTGCAGTGGAAGAGACGCTAGCAGCGGAAAAGGAGGAGGCAGCTGAGGAGGAGAGGGAGGAGGATGGAGTAGGAGGAGGAGAAGAAGAGTCAGGCCTGCATGCAATCCGTGGCGGTAAAACCAAATCTACACGGGTGCCACGGGTTACATGCTTGACGGCCGTCAGAAGGTTCACCCAGTGGGCAGTAAAACTGATATACCTTCCCTGCCCGTGTTTGCTAGACCACGTGTCTGTGGTCAGATGTATCTTGGCACCGACACTGTGTGCCAGAGATACATTCACTTGCCGCTGAACATGGCCATATAGCTCTGGGATGCCCTTCTCTGAGAAATACTTCCTTCCTGGGACCTTCCATTGTGGTGTTCCAATGGCCACAAATTTGCGAAAGGCCTCCGAGTCCACCAGTTTATATGGCAGTAGTTGGCGGGCTATGAGTTCTGACAAGCCAGCCGCCAACCGTTGGGCAAGAGGGTTATCCGGCGTCATCATTTTTTTACGCTCAAACATTAGGCCCACGGAAGCCTGCCTTTTTGCAGAAAAATGTGAGCTTGGCGTGATGGAAGGTGGAGTGGAGGACAATTGTGAGGAGAGAGGAGAAGGAGAAGTAGAAGACGAGGCTGGACGGTGAGAGCCTGCAGTGTGGCTTTGTGTGTTCCGTTGCTCCCACTGGGCTCGGTGATGGCTGCTCATGTGCCTTCTTAAGGCGGTCGTCCCTAGGTGAGTATTGGGCTTACCGCGACTAACGCGTTGACTGCAAAGATTGCAGATGGCAACGCTATTGTCAGCAGCGGACACGTTAAAAAAAGCCCACACTGCGGAGCCATGTGCCGGTGTCCTGGGAGCGCCAGATGTGACCGTACATGGTCGATGACTCGCTCCTGATACATTTGCAGTCTGCTTTGTCCCTGCTGTGCAATGTAAGTCATTGCTGCTTCTCCTCCCTATCTGCTGGTCCATATCTCCCTCTGAACTCCCCTCCTCTTCCTCTCTTGTGGGCACCCACGTGACATCACTAGACACGTCATCATCAACGTCACCTTCCCCACCGCTATAAGTAGAGTAGGCAGCAACACCGGGGACCAACCTCCTCCTTGGGCTGATCTGGGTACTGGCGTCAGACTGCTGAGTAGCGCTTGTTGCTACCTCCTCTTCCTGATCCAATACCAAGAGTGGCTGCGCATCAGAAATGTCCTCTTGATATGGATCGGAAAATAATTCCAGTGACTCAAGCGGAAGGTATGTGGTGGTGGTGGTGGTGGTCGTGTTGTTGGTGGTAGTGTCTTTGGGGGTGCACATAGCAGAGAGTGAAGAAGAGGGTGCAGATCGAGAGGATGAGGAGGGTGCAGAAGAGTAAGGCTGAGCGAGCCACTCAACCAAGTCTGGTGCATCCTTTAAAGTAATTGAACGCACCTTCTGCAACTTCCCACTTTGGCTCAAGCCTGTTGCTCCTGCCCTACCCCTACCACCCCTGCGGAAGGGCCTGCCTCTTCCTCTGCATGTCATTTTTTAAATGACCCTGTGACAAAACTCTTAGTCCCTATACCGCTGAAGGACTGCTGCAGTATAGGTGAGCGGTCAGCAGTGGTGCACGTCAACCCTATCTATTGTGGACCTATAGCGGTCCTTACAGAACAGCAGACTGTACCGCACTCAAGCCTATGTACCGTAGCACCCTATACCAAGTTACCAGTCCTTATAAGAACTTTTGTGGACCAAGCAGGTTGTGTATTAGTGTTTAGCAGACTGTACGTCAGTCCCTATACCGCTGAAGGACTGCTGCAGTATAGGGCAGCGGTCAGCAGTGGTGCACGTCAACCCTATCTATTGTGGACCGATAGCGGTCCTTACAGAACAGCAGACTGTACCGCACTCAAGCCTATGTACCGTAGCACCCTATACCAAGTTACCAGTCCTTATAAGAACTTTTGTGGACCAAGCAGGTTGTGTGTTAGTGTTTAGCAGACTGTGCGTCAGTCCCTATACCGCTGAAGGACTGCTGCAGTATAGGGCAGCGGTCAGCAGTAGTGCACGGCAACCCTATGTATTGTGGACCGATAGCGGTCCTTACAGAACAGCAGACTGTAACGCACTCAGGCCTATGTACCGTAGCACCCTATACCAAGTTACCAGTCCTTATAAGAACTTTTGTGGACCAAGCAGGTTGTGTGTTAGTGATTAGCAGACTGTACGTCAGTCCCTATACCAATGAAGGACTGCTGCAGTATAGGGCAGCGGTCAGCAGTAGTGCACGGCAACCCTATGTATTGTGGACCGATAGCGGTCCTTACAGAACAGCAGACTGTAACGCACTCAGGCCTATGTACCGTAGCACCCTATACCAAGTTACCAGTCCTTATAAGAACTTTTGTGGACCAAGCAGGTTGTGTGTTAGTGATTAGCAGACTGTACGTCAGTCCCTATACCAATGAAGGACTGCTGCAGTATAGGGCAGCGGTCAGCAGTAGTGCACGGCAACCCTATGTATTGTGGACCGATAGCGGTCCTTACAGAACAGCAGACTGTAACGCACTCAGGCCTATGTACCGTAGCACCCTATACCAAGTTACCAGTCCTTATAAGAACTTTTGTGGACCAAGCAGGTTGTGTGTTAGTGATTAGCAGACTGTACGTCAGTCCCTATACCAATGAAGGACTGCTGCAGTATAGGGCAGCGGTCAGCAGTAGTGCACGGCAACCCTATGTATTGTGGACCGATAGCGGTCCTTACAGAACAGCAGACTGTAACGCACTCAGGCCTATGTACCGTAGCACCCTATACCAAGTTACCAGTCCTTATAAGAACTTTTGTGGACCAAGCAGGTTGTGTGTTAGTGATTAGCAGACTGTACGTCAGTCCCTATACCAATGAAGGACTGCTGCAGTATAGGGCAGCGGTCAGCAGTAGTGCACGGCAACCCTATGTATTGTGGACCGATAGCGGTCCTTACAGAACAGCAGACTGTAACGCACTCAGGCCTATGTACCGTAGCACCCTATACCAAGTTACCAGTCCTTATAAAAACTTTTGTGGACCAAGCAGGTTGTGTGTTAGTGTTTAGCAGACTGTGCGTCAGTCCCTATACCGCTGAAGGACTGCTGCAGTATAGGGCAGCGGTCAGCAGTGGTGCACGTCAACCCTATCTATTGTGGACCGATAGCGGTCCTTACAGAACAGCAGACTGTACCGCACTCAAGCCTATGTACCGTAGCACCCTATACCAAGTTACCAGTCCTTATAAGAACTTTTGTGGACCAAGCAGGTTGTGTATTAGTGTTTAGCAGACTGTACGTCAGTCCCTATACCGCTGAAGGACTGCTGCAGTATAGGGCAGCGGTCAGCAGTGGTGCACGTCAACCCTATCTATTGTGGACCGATAGCGGTCCTTACAGAACAGCAGACTGTACCGCACTCAAGCCTATGTACCGTAGCACCCTATACCAAGTTACCAGTCCTTATAAGAACTTTTGTGGAACAAGCAGGTTGTGTGTTAGTGATTAGCAGACTGTACGTCAGTCCCTATACCAATGAAGGACTGCTGCAGTATAGGGCAGCGGTCAGCAGTAGTGCACGGCAACCCTATGTATTGTGGACCGATAGCGGTCCTTACAGAACAGCAGACTGTAACGCACTCAGGCCTATGTACCGTAGCACCCTATACCAAGTTACCAGTCCTTATAAGAACTTTTGTGGAACAAGCAGGTTGTGTGTTAGTGATTAGCAGACTGTACGTCAGTCCCTATACCAATGAAGGACTGCTGCAGTATAGGGCAGCGGTCAGCAGTAGTGCACGGCAACCCTATGTATTGTGGACCGATAGCGGTCCTTACAGAACAGCAGACTGTAACGCACTCAGGCCTATGTACCGTAGCACCCTATACCAAGTTACCAGTCCTTATAAAAACTTTTGTGGACCAAGCAGGTTGTGTGTTAGTGTTTAGCAGACTGTGCGTCAGTCCCTATACCGCTGAAGGACTGCTGCAGTATAGGGCAGCGGTCAGCAGTAGTGCACGGCAACCCTATGTATTGTGGACCGATAGCGGTCCTTACAGAACAGCAGACTGTAACGCACTCAGGCCTATGTACCGTAGCACCCTATACCAAGTTACCAGTCCTTATAAGAACTTTTGTGGACCAAGCAGGTTGTGTGTTAGTGATTAGCAGACTGTACGTCAGTCCCTATACCAATGAAGGACTGCTGCAGTATAGGGCAGCGGTCAGCAGTAGTGCACGGCAACCCTATGTATTGTGGACCGATAGCGGTCCTTACAGAACAGCAGACTGTAACGCACTCAGGCCTATGTACCGTAGCACCCTATACCAAGTTACCAGTCCTTATAAGAACTTTTGTGGAACAAGCAGGTTGTGTGTTAGTGATTAGCAGACTGTACGTCAGTCCCTATACCAATGAAGGACTGCTGCAGTATAGGGCAGCGGTCAGCAGTAGTGCACGGCAACCCTATGTATTGTGGACCGATAGCGGTCCTTACAGAACAGCAGACTGTAACGCACTCAGGCCTATGTACCGTAGCACCCTATACCAAGTTACCAGTCCTTATAAGAACTTTTGTGGACCAAGCAGGTTGTGTGTTAGTGATTAGCAGACTGTACGTCAGTCCCTATACCAATGAAGGACTGCTGCAGTATAGGGCAGCGGTCAGCAGTAGTGCACGGCAACCCTATGTATTGTGGACCGATAGCGGTCCTTACAGAACAGCAGACTGTACTGCACTCAGGCCTATGTACCGTAGCACCCTATACCAAGTTACCAGTCCTTATAAAAACTTTTGTGGACCAAGCAGGTTGTGTGTTAGTGTTTAGCAGACTGTGCGTCAGTCCCTATACCGCTGAAGGACTGCTGCAGTATAGGGCAGCGGTCAGCAGTAGTGCACGGCAACCCTATGTATTGTGGACCGATAGCGGTCCTTACAGAACAGCAGACTGTAACGCACTCAGGCCTATGTACCGTAGCACCCTATACCAAGTTACCAGTCCTTATAAGAACTTTTGTGGACCAAGCAGGTTGTGTGTTAGTGATTAGCAGACTGTACGTCAGTCCCTATACCAATGAAGGACTGCTGCAGTATAGGGCAGCGGTCAGCAGTAGTGCACGGCAACCCTATGTATTGTGGACCGATAGCGGTCCTTACAGAACAGCAGACTGTACCGCACCCAAGCCTATGTACCGTAGCACCCTAGACAGACCAAGTTACCAGTCCTGATAAAGAGCTTTGTGGAACAAGTGAGTTGTGAATGATTAGCAGACTGCAGCAGAAGGGCAGCAGTCAAGTATAATATTCTTTCTATATTTGGAAGAAAGAATATTATACGTGTACAAGCCTATTACCGTACCACTGATACCAGTCCTGAAAAGAACCTTTGTGGAACTAATAGTAACAGCAAGTCTTTAAAATTATCCTCACTGCCTGACACACTGCTTCCTGCCTGTCCCTATACAAATTGGCAAAAAAGAGTAGGCTGGAACGATTAGCTGGAACAGCTCTTTTGTGGACCTGATAGTAACAGCTAATGATGATGATGATGATGATGATGAAGAAAGACTAATCTGGCTGAGCTGTCCCTAAAATAGCAGCATACAGCGCTCTGTCCCTTTATCTAAACTGACAAAAGAAACTCAGGCTGCTGACCTAACACCTATACCAGTCCTGAAAAGAACTTTTGTGTACCAAATAGCTAGCGTTTTCTCTGTCCCTACTCCACACAGGATCCTTTCCCTACAGTGACAGAAGAAAGAATGTAAAATGGCCACCGGATCGGGTGTATTTATAGGTTAGGGGGAATGTCCAAGTGTCCATGAGCTGTCATGTCTCAATTGGTTGTCCTGTAACACATGATAAACGTGTCACGAAAGGTTAAAGTTCTTGTATACATTAAACACGTAAGTCCGCCGGGGCGAACGACGGAAAAAGGCGTTCGAACCCGCGGACGGCGAAAGTCGGAAATTCGCCGCGAAACGACCGCCGGGCGAACCGTTCGGCCATCACTAGTCCGGACCTCCGCTTTAAGGAACTAAACACGAAACCTTTTTTTTCTAATATTTTGGATAGGGTTATGACTCCTGTCAGTTTTTTTTTGTTTTGCCATTTTTGTTTCACTGGAGAGACTCACTTCCTGCCCCATAGCCAAAACTTCCCCTCACTTCCTGTCCCATAGCCAAAACTTCCCCTCACTTCCTGTCCCATAGCCAATACTTCCCCTCACTTCCTGTCCCATAGCCAAAACTTCCCCTCACTTCCTGTCCCACAGCCAAAACTTCCCCTCACTTCCTGTCCCATAGACAAAACTTCCCCTCACTTCCTGTCCCATAGCCAAAAGCTTCCCCTCACTTCCTGTCCCATAGCCAATACTTCCCCTCACTTCCTGTCCCATAGCCAAAACTTCCTGTCCCATAGCCAATACTTCCCCTCACTTCCTGTCCCATAGCCAATACTTCCCCTCACTTCCTGTCCCATAGTCAATACTTCCCCTCACTTCCTGTCCCATAACCAATACTTCCCCTCACTTCCTGTCCCATAACCAATACTTACCCTCACTTCCTGTCCCATAACCAATACTTACCCTCACTTCCTGTCCCATAACCAATACTTACCCTCACTTCCTGTCCCATAACCAATACTTACCCTCACTTCCTGTCCCATAACCAATACTTACCCTCACTTCCTGTCCCACAGCCTAAACTTCCCTTCACTTTACTGTCCCATAGCCAAAACAGGAAGCGAGAGAAAATTCCCCCAAAGGGAGGGAATCCCTGGTTATCATCAGAACAAGTGTCCCCATTGGAAAACTTTCCCTACATTCTTGTTTCGAGGACAACTGAAAATTAGTTTTTTTTTTTTTACTTTCCATGATAATGGTGAACAGGACGAATCGAAAAGGGTGAACCTAAATAACGGGGACACAGACAGCAATAACAACTGCCGGGTGTTCTAATCCATCACCACTCTATCCAAATGTAAAAACAATTATATATATATGATTTGTCATCCGTTCTACTAGTCCGGGGCCCCCCATTTGCCCATTACTGTTCTATTCTATCCTTTGTAATACTACAAAAGAGGAGCGTGGAAATAAAACCGTTCATTATGTGTCCTGCGTCACACCGGCGGTTTCCACCGCATTCGCCCCAAACACAGCTTTCCTTTTCGAATATCTCCGACTCGGCTCAGAGCTCAGCTGGAGCTTGTTGTGTTCTCTTAAAAAAACATTCCTAAGTGGTTGCTTAATGTTCTCAGAACACGTCTATTGAAAATAGAAATCTTACCATTTTTTTTTTCCCGACATTAAATTAAGAACATTCAGCTTGTGATCAGCGGAGAGGTTGAATTTGTTCCGTTGTAAGAACCACCCACAGCTTGCTATAAAATGATTCAACGGCGGATTCCAGGGGGTGCCGACGTCAGGGGCTGCTATTAAAACTAACCAATAAACACTGATTAATTGAATAGGCCGCCATATTTTACATCTCACAAACTAATAAGGCATCCTTTACAAATATATATATATAAGATCTCCACTATAAAGAACTATTGCTTAAAGAGGAAGTAAACCCTTTCAAACCACTTTGACCTACAGGTAAGCCTAGATTAAGGCTTACCTGTAGGTCCAAGCAATATCTCCTAAACCTATATGGTTTAGGAGATATTTGCCCGAAAATGGGCACCGCTGTCTACGGCGCATGCGCCGTAGACAGCGGCGCGCAGGCGCACTAAATGCGGCAAGTCCAAGAATGGATTTGCCTAATTTGTCGACTCCCGTGCGCATGCGCGGGAGTGACGTCATCGCGGCTTCGCCGCTGTGATTCGTCGGAGCTGCGAGATGCCACCAGCAAGATGGATGCGGCGGACTACAGGGGACAGCGGCGACTTCGCTGGCTCCTGTGTCAGGTAAGTGACCCATAATGAGCTACTATGCGATGCATAGTAGTCCATTATGCTTTACCTTTGCAGGGAAAAAAAGAGGAAGTAAACCCATCAGGGTTTACTTCCTCTTTAAGATCAATGCGAGTGTAGCCAATCTCCCTGGATGTAAGAAAAAAAAAATAACTAAATTTAACAGATGGATAGTGTGAACAGTAGACAAAGTGTTAAGAAAAACTTGCAAGATCAAGATATATCAGTGTCTGATGGGCTCATGGAAAGAAGGAGGACTATATTGTTGAATGAAAAACATAAAAAAAGCCAGACTGGAGTTCACTAAAAATGCATACTGAAAAGCTACAATGTTTCTGAGAGAAGATGAGTTATTTTTTTTTTTTTTTTTTTACTTTTGAGCAATTTACATCAGCTTTATGTTCAGAGACAAAAAAATGAAACTTTCAAATAAAATAACACTGTACCTACTGTGAAACATGGCGGTTCAATTAGGTTTTGTGACTGCTGTGCTTTGACTGGCACTGGGCACAATGAATCTGTGCAGGGCACAATGTAACCTGAAGGCTACCAGAATTCTGAAATGAAACATACTATCCGTACTTCTCAATGGCAGGTCATGGGTTCTCCAACGGGATAGTTGTATAAAAGCACAAAAGCTAAAAAGCACCCAACCCAAGAATGACTAATGCCGCGTACACACGATCGTAATTCTCGTCGGAAAAAGCTCTGATGGTTTTCCCGACGGAATTCCGCTCAAGCCTACACACGGTCACTCCAAATTCCGATCGTTTAGAACGCGGTGACGTACAACACGTACGAAGGGACTAGATAAAAGAAAGTTCAATATCCAGTAGCCAATAGCTTCTGTCTCGTAGTTGAATCTGAGCATGCGTGATTTTTGGCGTGTCGGAACGGCATACACACAAATCGGAATTTCCGATAGCATGTTCTCAATTTTCCTGATGGAAAAACTTTCTATCAAATTTTGGCTGGCGGGAAATTCGGACAGCTAAATTCCGATGGAGCGTACACACAGTCCCACTTTCCGATGAAAAGCTCTCATCGGTCTTTTTCTGGCCAGAATTCCGATCGTGTGTACGCGGCATAAGAAACATTGGACTATTCTGAAGTGATCTTCTATGATCTGTAGCTTAAAGAAGATCAATGGAAAGAGCTGAAACATCCAGTCTGGAGAAGGCACCCTTGGAACGGCCCTGCTAGAGCCCAGAACTGAATCCAATTGAAAATCTGTGGGGTGATCGGAAGAGGGCTGTGCACAGGAGATGCCCTCACAATCTGACAGATTCGGAGTGTTTTTGCAAAGAAGAGCGGGCAACCATTGCCAAGTCAAGATGTGCCATGCTGATAGAGTCATACCCAAAAAGACTGAGTTCCGTAATAAGATCAAAAGGGGTTTCAGCAAAGTATTAGTGTAAGGGTGTGCACACTTATGCAACCATATTATTTTATTTTATTTTTAATTCCCTCCACCAAAAAAAGATTTCAGTTTGTTGTTCAACTGAGTTGTACAGTTTATAGGTCACATTCAAAAAGGTGAAAAAAGTTCTGAAATTATTTTTCTTTGTCGTTTTTTTTTTTTTTACATCACAGAAACCTGACATTTTAACAGAGGTGTGTAGACTTGTTATATCCACTGCATATCGTTAATAATTAGTTTTGGCTGAATATTTAATAAGAACTTCTGGTTAATGTGAACAGACATTTAAGAGATTTTAAAAGAAGGGAATTTATATGGATCTATTGGGCTTATCCACTTCATCTTTAACCACTTGAGACCCGCGCTATAGCCGAATGACGGCTACAGCGCGGATCTCCTTTGCCGGGACTACGTCTATTGACGTCGTCCTGTGCACGAGCGGCCTGAGCGCCCCCTGAGGGGCGCGCGCGGCGCGCTCTGTGATCGGCGAGTCTATGAGACTCGACGGACCACAGATCCGAGCAACGGGTCGATCCCGACCCCTTATCACGTGATCAGCTGTCAGCCAATGACAGCTGATCATGTGATATAACGGAGCCGGTAATCGGCTATTATTCCTCCTCACGCTGACAGTGCGAGGAGAAAAAAAAAAAGAGCCGATCACTGGTGGCCGTGATCGGGACATCAGTCCCGATCACGGCCAGCCCTGCCAGTGCCCACCTGCCCCCTGCCAGTGCCCACCTGCCCCCTCATCACTAAACATCATTAAAAAATAAGTGCGCCCCGTCAGTGCCACCCAGCAGTGCCCACAGTGCCACCCAGCAGTGCCCACAATCTGCCTTAACAAAGGTGCTGCACCCCAGTGCCACATATCCGTGCCCATCAGTGTCATCTACCAGTGCCCATCAGTGCTGCCCATCAGTCCCATCTATCAGTGGTACCCATCAGTGCCCCTTAGTGCCACCCATCTGTGCCATCTTATCTGTGCCCACCAGTGCAGCCTATCAGTGCCCACCAGTGCAGCCTATCAGTGCCGCCTCATCAGCGCACTTCCATGAAGGAGAAAAATTACCTGTTTGCAAAATTTTATAACAAACTATTAAACATGATTTTTTTTTTTTTTTGCATTTTTTTGTTTGTTTAGCAAAAAAAATAAAACTCTGAGCTGTAATTAAATAAAATTTCATTTGGGTACAGTGTTGTATGACCGTGCAATTGTCATTCAAAGTGCATCAGCGCTGAAAGCTGAAAATTGGTCTGGGCATGAGGGGGGTTTAAGTGCCCAGTAAGCAAGTGGTTAAAGAGGAGGGCCGTTTAAAAAAAAAAATAATAATTACAAGTCAGCAGCTGCAAACTTAATAAGCCGACTTACCTGTCCAGGGCGCCCGCGATGTCGGCCACCCGAGGCCGACACGTCCCTCGGCTCTCGGGTCCTGGCGCCGCCATTCCTTCTGAGGGAAACAGGTAGTGGAGCTTTTTTTTTTGTTTTGTCATTTTTAATATTTTTTTTTTTCAGGGTGGCCCTCCACTTTAATTTAGTCATTACTAGGTGACCAAAGTTAATGTCCGCTAGACAATCCATAAAACTTGTTTGCAAGACATTCCACATTTAACCCATGCAATCATTTTTCAATTCAGACAGCATGATGAACCAAACTCTGTTTGTTTTGAGTTGCCAAAAATACAAGCTGAACGTCAAAAAGTAGGCTTGCAGCAGAGATGCCTGCCGTTTACACCGCTGCACAGGTTCTGGAGGTGTTTGGGTGACCTTACACAGGGCTGTCTTTAATATTGATTGGACCCCCCCACCCCATGCAATTTCCCTCTCCCCCTGCTCTGAGACATGCAATAAATAGCAGCTAGACTTAAAATCTGTTTTTTTTTTTTATCAGATCAGGCAGCAATTGCGATTGGTTGCCAGCAGTTACAGCATATCACTACTGCTTACTGACTGGTTGCTAGAGGTTACAGCACACATTACGGCTCACTGATTAGTCGCTAGAGGTTACAGCACATCATCTCCTCACAGCAGGGGGTCATGATATACATATCAATGCCGCCGGCTGCAACTATTTACTTAGTAAAGTCGCCGCTATTTACATATGAATGCCGGTTATTTACATGTAAACACAGGGTCTGCAGGCGAGTCATCTGTACACAACAATAGGGCAGAGCTGGGCAGCATTAGTACCAGCTCTTCACACTGAGATATTGGGACACAGCGCAGGACTAAAACGTCAAGGGAATTTAAACCTGAATAGTTGGCAAGTATGAGGTAGCTGTTTTGGGCCCCACAGCAATAACAGGGCCCAGGGCAGCTGCCCCCTTTGCCCTGCCTTAAAGACGGCCCTGACCTTACAGGGAAAAAAACCCAACTATTTTAGTCATAAGGTCTGCAAAATGGCATGCTATGATATGTACAGGAGCATGTGCTGAACATATTAAAGTGGTTCTGCACCTTTAAAAAAAATATTAAAAGCCAGCAGCTACAAATATTGCAGCTGCTGACTTTTAATAAATTCAGACTTACCTGTCCCAGGGTCCAGCGATGTCGGCGGCAGATGACGAGCGATCGCTCGTCTCTCTGCTGCCGCCACCATCCTCTGTCAGGGAATCGGGAAGTGAAGCGTTGTGGCTTCACTGCCCGGTTCCCTACTGCGCATGCGCGAGTCGTGCTGCGCGTCTGTACTGGTCCCCCGCTGTGTCCTGGGAACTGTGTGTTTCCCAGAACACAACAGGGGGGGGCATCTGCGGCGGTCTGTCCCGGAAGTGGGTGCAGATATCTGGATTATCCAGGTAACTTCACCCCCTCCCCCCTGAAAGGTGCTGATTGTGGCACCGGAGGGGGGGGGGGGAGGGATCAGATGAGCGGAACTTCCACTTCAGGGTGGAGAACCGCTTTAATCTACTCGGCTGTGTTAATTAGTGAGAATATAGTTGCTGTCTTTCCAACTTCCATATACTTTTCTGTTTGTATCAGATTATTTTAATTGTTACTTAAAAGCCTGTGCCAGATTCCGGATCCATTGGCTCCTCCTGGCGGTGTTTCCCAGAACGCAACGGCGGGGGGGCATCTGCGGCGGTCTGTCCCGGAAGTGGGTGCAGATACCTGGATTATCCATTATCCAGGTAACTTCACCCCCCTCCCCCCTGAAAAGGTGTCGATTGTGGCACCGGAGGGGGGGGAGGGATCACATGAGCGGAACTTCCACTTTAGGGTGGAGAACCGCTTTAATATACTGTATATGCTTTAATGTACACATATTTTGGCAGGCAAAATGTTCATTTGTACATTTCAAAACGTAAATAGAAAACACTTAACACAATAAAAAAAAATGAAGATACGACAGATGTCAATGTTACATTCATTACCATTTCTTCAATTGGCAGGTAAGAATAACAAGAGATTGAGGCAATAAATAAATATATTTTTCCTTAGGATAGGAGGTATATCAGATTGTTAAAAACATTTCATTAAATTGCATTTTTTTTTTTTACACACGATACATCCTCAGTGACTCTGTGATGATTGTGGGATGACAATCTGGACAGCTGATGTGTGGATGTTGAAGGGCAAAGCCCAGCATTATCAAATAAGCAAAATAAGCTACTGAGGGGGAAAAAAAGAAGAATTTAGGGGCTGTTCAGCCATTTCCACACTCAACACTTTTTCCAGATGAAATGCATAAAATGCCAACTGTAGAGAGGGAGAGGACTGCATCTCCAGGTATCCTCTATGACAGCGCCCTTTACCCAACAGAGGGATCCTACTTATCTTATGTGGCAGTAAACTGGTATTTTTAAACATCCTGCCCTAAAATACCTTTCCTGTCGCATCATGGCGGCATACACGCTGGGTTCAAAATGGAGAGCCTCCAGTGTGGGTAAGGCTATTGCCAGTTGGTCAGCAAGCACAGAAAGGCTTGTATCTGAGGGCGCTGATCGGGACCAGATAGTTAGGGCCCTGCAAGAACTAAGCATTGCAGGGGATTTTGTGGCAGAGGCATCTGCGGATGCTATTAAGTCTACATCCAGGGCTATGTTGTCCTCGGTAATGGCCAGACGGGCTCTCTGGCTCAAACCCTGGGCGGCAGATCCTGCTTCCAAGTCCAATTGGTCGAATCTGGGATGGCTGATAAACTGGGGGAAGAGCCAGACTTAAAGCGGGAGTCCGCCGTTTTTTTTTTTTTTTTTAAAGCCAGCAGCTACAAATACTGCAGCTGCTGACTTTTAAAATAATGACACTTACCCGCCCAGCGCGCCCGCGATGTCGGCACCCAAAGCCGATCTCTCGATCGTCTCTTGGGTGCTGCCGCCGCCATCTTGGGTATAGGAATCAGGGAGTGGAGCCTTTCGGCTTCATTTCCCGGTTCCCTACTGCGCATGCGCGAGTCGCGCTGCGCAATAAGGATGGACCCGCTGCCTCTGGGATCCGTGTGTTTCCCAGCAGGCAGCGGGGGACTTTCGGAAAGGGGCGGGCATTTGCGGAAAGGGGCGTAATCTACGCCTCTTTCCGCAGAGAGCTATTCCGGAAGTGGGTGCAGATACCTGTACTGTACAGGTACCTGCACCCTCCTCCCCCCTGAAAGGTGCCAATTGTGGCGCCGGAGGGGGGGAGGATTCCAATGAGCGGAAGGTCCACTTTAGGGTGGACCTCCGCTTTAAAGTAAAAGTAAACTCCCCTATCGTTTTCAGCCAAGGAAGCGGCCATCTTTGCCTCGGTTTAATCTTCAACTGCTATGGTGCCGCACATGTGATTCGTTATGACACCAGCCATTGGATGGTTTGATAGTTTGGCTGAGAGCACAGCCAATGTGCAGTTAGCATTCCCGGCATGCCTTTTTTTTTTTTTTTTTTTTAACTGTTTAAATCCATGGGTTTGCTTCGACTTTAATAGCATCCACAGATGCCTCTGCCACAAAATCACCTGCAAGGCTTAGTTCTTGCAGGACCCTAACTATCTGATCCCGATCAGCGCCCTCGGATACAAGCTTTTCTGTGCTTGCTGACCAACTGGCAATAGCCTTACCCACACTGGAGGCTCTCCATTTTGAACCCAGAGTGTATGCTGAAAGGAAGATGCGACAGGAAAGGAAAATTACGGAAAGGTAAGTATACAATTTTCCGTTTTTCACCATAGCCTGAAGAAAAAAAAATCATGTGTAAAATAAAGCTCAGGACTGGGTTACAGGAAGCAATACACATGGAGGTTTCCTGCTAATAAAATACTGACATTAGAATTTATTCTTCTAACTTATACACCCTGACAACATTTATTTGAGAAGATGCCAAAAAAAAACATAGCCCTCCCCAGCATTAAGTCATCTATATGAATTAATGTATTGTTAAAGATGATTTTACACACTCGTCTGAAGAGAATACCTCCACCAACTTTGCACTCAGGCAGCAAAACACTGGGCAATTGCGTGAAGGTTGGCGATTTTAAACTCTCAGCTTTCTGTAGGATTAGGGGGTAGGGTAAATCTTTTGGGTAAAGGGTGCTGTCAGGAAGGACAAAACTGAAAACAATCCAAGTATCATTATTCACTGATGCTAGCAGCTGGGAAAACCATGCTGTAGAGCGCAAACAACTATGGTGGATACTACAATACAACGTGGGTGGTCACATTAGCAAAGGCTTGCATGTGCAACTCGTATTTGAGATCAATTCACATGCAAATCAACATGTTTTTGTAGAAACATTTTTCAGACATTACAAAACATTTGCCATTTCCACTCCTACCTTCACACTCAACATGTGGAATATGCACCATTGTTGGCATTTGGCAAAGCTTGGCATGTAAGAAGAAGACCAAATGGAGCTCAAAGAAGACACCTTGGGGTTCATTTACTAAAACTGGAGAGTGCAAAATCTGGTGCAGCTCTGCACAGAAAGCAATCAGCTTCCATTTTTTTTTTTTTGGTCAAAGCTTAAATTGAACAAACTGAAGTTAGAAGCCAATTGGCTACAATGCACATCTGCACCAGATTTTGCACTCTCCAGTTTCAGTAAATCAAGCCCTTTCAGTCCACGGTTGTGCCCTATATAGGGTCTGGTAGCGGTCACTAGAATTAGCATAGTAAAAGAGGGATTCCACAAAAAAAAAATATTAAAAGCCAGCAGCTATAAATACTACAGCTGCTGACTTTTAATAAATGGACACTCACCTGTCCCGGGTTCCAGCGATGCCGGCAGCTGAGGCCGATCGATCGCTCGGCCCTCGGCTGCTGCCGCCACCATTCTAGGTGAGGGAATCAGGAAGTGAAGCGAATCGGCTTCACTTCCCGGTTCCCTACTGCGCATGCGCGAGTTGCGCCTCGCAATAGGAAATCTCTGCGCTGTCACTGGGACCAGTGTGTGTCCCAGCAGACAGCGCGGCAGGGCAGGAAATGGCGTAGACTCCCACGGGAGTCTATGCCCGGAAGTGGGTGTAAATACCTGTCTTTGACAGGTATCTCCACCCCCCTCCCCCTGAAAGGTGTCAATTGTGACACCGGAGGGGGGGAGGGATCCGATCAGCGGAGGTTCCACTTTAGGGTGGAATCCCGCTTTAATCTTAGGGCATCTACCAGGCACTGGAGGGAGTATAGAGATTCAAAAGAAAACTTGCAATAAAATTAAACAAATGCGCTGCTCTTACAAAGCTCCTTTCGGCATTGGCTATCAAGCTGAAGCGCTGGTTTCAATACAGTCACTGACTGCAAATTATGCAGAAGGTGAAGCGAGACCCACAAATTTCTTTCATGCTTCATTTAAATAGTGGAGGTGTCTGCTTCTCACTGCTCCGAGGGCTGTATTAAAGAGAGCAGTGTATTGGTGGAACTCCCAGAAAGCAGTAGGATCCCAATGGCAATAGTCACCTATGCAGAGCAAGCATACAGATTTCACAAGACAAGATTTTATCATGCTTGCATCAAAAAGACCCCCTTTGTAACGGCAGAAAAATAGTACCTTAGACATTGCAAATCTTGCAAGAGCATCAGAAGACTGACCACATTTTGGAAAACGGTCTTCTAGCGTTGCCCAACTGGCTGCCTCCGAAGCCAATGGAAGTTAAGAAACAGGGGGGAGTAGCTTCATTAAGACTTGTCTGGTGGGGATTAACCAGATGTCTAAAAACCATGCATCAAGATGGACATGACCAAAAAGACTTGTTGTGCAAATTAAGAGATCACATGACAGTACCGCATCGCCAACATGTAAAATCAGCCACAGCTCACACCCATCACTGTATCCGTTAAAGTGCAAGTTCACCTGTTAGTATCGTATTTGCTGTGCGTTTTTAATTTTTTCAGCTACTTGGCATTACCCTTTCACTTTGCTTCGGTTTTCCCTCCCCTACTTTTGACAAGTTACAGTTTGCAGCGCTGGATTTGCAGGCACACCAAACTCCAAACAGCAGGAAACATAATCAGCCTTGGAATCAAAAAACCCCCAAAGAAAAGGTAACCCATCAGGCTGCGAAGCTCTGGATAGAAGCAGCACAGATAGGGAATTGCCTGATTTAAGGCCCCGAGGACACTGGGAGTTTTGCCCAGCTCTTCTAAATGCCTTTGTCTTAGCAGGAGAAAAACGGTGTCAAAATTCATCTAGGCACATTAAATCGTTGGCCAATTAATTATATCGACCAGAATATGAATAGATTTAGGCCATCCAAATGAATGAGCACTCACGAGCTTGATGTGCATTTAGGCGCATCGTCCATTTTTTTTTAGCGACAAAACACTCCTCTCCTGGACACACTAGCTATGAGAGTTTATTTTTTTTTTTTCTGCATGTAACATGGGACACATAGACCAACATGGAAGGGTGTTTAGAGGCAGAAAAAAGAAAAAAATGTCAAACGCCATTAAAAATTATATATTTGATGCCTAGTATTCATGGAGCTGAATTCTTAATTTGTATTTCTAGGAAAAATAAATGAAAAATTAAAAACAAACACGTCTCATCTTTGCAGTACATGCAGTTACCCCGTATTTTGTCTCCTTACAAATGCTGCAAGTATAAATAAATTACAGTACATGTTGATCCAGCCAGAAATCTGGCAAGCTCCTAACTTCCTGTAGCGGGCCAACATTGCTACCTCTGCTGCACTAAAATTCAATGCAGCATTAGCCCTGCCTGAGTTGTCCCCTGCTGGACTACAGAACACCTCCCTTTATCTTCTTCTCCATAACACTTGGTTCAGCAAAGAAGATCTTAGTCAGGGCTGACAACATTGATATACTTAAAGTGGTTGTAAACCCTTACAAACCACTTTGACCTACAGGTAAGCCTAGATTAAGACTTACCTGTAGGTCCAAGAAATATCTCCTAAACCTATACGGTTTAGGAGATATTTGCCCGAAGACAGGCACCGCTGTCTACGGCGCATGCACCGTAGACAGCAGGGCGCAGGCGCACTGAGCGTGGCATCGTCAATGATGAAGATGCCGCGCGTGTCGGCTCCCGTGCGCATGCGCGGGAGTGACGTCATCGCGGCTTCGCCGAATGACAGCGGCGGAGCTGCGAGACCCCACCGAGAAGATGGATGCGCCGGACTACAGGGGACAGCGGTGACTTCGCTGGCTCCTGTGTCAGGTAAGTGACACATAATGGACTACTATGCGATGCGATGCGATACATAGTAGTCCATTATGCTTTGCCTTTGCAGGGAATGAAAGAGGAAGTAAACCCATCAGGGTTTACTTCCTCTTTAAAATTCAAAGCCCCCCCCCCCCACCATTAGAATCAACAGCTATAAAGAGCAAAGCATGTGTGTTTTTTTTCCCAAAGATAAAAAGGAAACAAAAAAGTCGTGATTTAGGGCTCCCTTTGTAAGCCCCAATCTCCTCTGCCACTTGCTTAGTGAATTAAAGGCCGACATTCAAAAAATGGCTCATGCGAGCAAAATATTCTATGCTCAAATAAATCTAGTCACTTTAAAGTTAATTTTGGATGGGAAACACGAGTAGCTTTAAAGGCCCCCCACTCACCCCGAATGCAGCCCAGTTTTAATTGAACAAAGCTCTGACACGGTTTTGTATTGTTTGAGCATGTCCACCCCCTACTGCTCTTCCCCACATACAATATTATTGGCCCATCGCTATGGTACAGTTGCTGGCCAATAGGAATATGTAGGCTTGACAGTACAGGAAGTAGGGAACAGTAGTGCTGGCAGCTCTAGGTGTAATTTATTCCTGGAAGCAGCTGTATGTCTGGTGATAAGTAATTATATGTGCAGTCCTGTTAGAGATCCTGTACAATGTTTGTGCTTTAAGGAACATCTTAGCCCTTGTACACACGGTCGGAAATTCCGATGGAAAATGTCCGATCGGACCCTGTTGTCGCATAATCCGACCGTGTGTGGGCTCCATCGGACTGTTGCCGTCGGAATATCCGACCGACAAAGTTTTAGAGCTGGGCTGTAAAATTTTCCGACAACATGATCCGATCGGACTTTGTCCGATTGCGTGTAGAGAATTCCGATCGGACAAAGTGCCACGTATGCTCAGACCAAATTCCTACACCAAAGCTATTGGCTACTAGCCTGAACGTAGTCCCGTCCTAACGAAATAATGTCATCACGTTACGTACGATTAAATTTTCCCGACAACTTTGTCCAACCGTGTGTATGCAACACCAGTTTCAGACAAAATCCGACGGATTTTGTTGTCGGAATGTCCGGCTGTGTGTACAAGGGCTTAGGGCGTTACATGCAAAAGATCCCTCTGCAGGGACAAAGGAGGATCAGCTCATCAGAGGACAATTTCCTACGTGATTTGTACTGCCAGCCAGATTGCCTTTCTTCTAGGGCCTATAATTAGCAATCAGGAATAGGTCACTTATTACAAGCAAGGTTTGAAATTGGAGTACTGCTAGCTAGAATAACAATAAAGGCCAATATATGACCACTCCAAAAGTGCAAGTATGTCAGACTCAATAAAAGTAACAAAATGTCTGGTTGGCTTATCCCGATATCTCACTGGTGTATTCATTTCCATAATTGAACTTTAGTAACTCCTCCAAATGAACACATAATAAAGGCCAAAATGTACAAATTTGTTTGAAAATCCCTTCACAAAAATATGGCGAGGCAAAACGTAAATACTTCATAGCAAAAAATTATTTTAGAGAAAAGGCCATCACAAAAAAATCAATTGGTCCTATTTTTTTTAAAGGTTGAATTTAAAAGTGGAAGTTTTTACTTAAATTTTACATATGCCTTTTAGGATCCATCATCTCATATTCCACCAGCAAGTGATACAGTAGATGAAATCTTCAAGCAAATGTAGTACCTATATGAGAGATGGGAGTACTCAACACCGCCACTACTTAGAGGGGTTCCAAATGTAGGGGAATTTTATTTTTTCACGATTGGGGGGGGGGGATGTGTGTGTATGTGTAATATATATATATATATATATATATATATATATATATATATATATATGTGTGTGTGTGTGTGTGTGTTGGGATATGTGTGTGTATGTGTAATAAATATATATATATATATATATATATATATATATATATATATATATATATATATATAAATAATGTGTGTCTTTTGCTTCTTGTAGTACAAAAAGGTGAACTTGCAATTTAACAGCCTCTTAGTCTAATCACAAAACAACAGCAATACGCTCACAAATCTAAGTGGTTTTTGTGATTAAAGAAAATTCACACTCACACTCTCCTGAGCTGAATAAATGACAGGGGCCAAGAATAATAATAATAAAAAAAAGTAATGCAATCATTAAGATTTTGGTATTCTTTCCCCAAGTCCCAGGACACGATAAAGCAAAAAGGCGATTCCTCCTGAAGTGACAGCGTCTCCTACGTGCGGTTTAAGGTCTGAAAAATTCTAGAAATTTGCAGCATGACGGGACCAGTTTCAGAGTCATTCATCCACTGCGTGCTGTTTAACGGGTTTTCAAGCATGTCTTCAAATGCTGAAAAAAAAAAAAGATAAAATTAGCAAAATTTAGGGTCATCAGTTCAATAAACACAGTAGCACTATCAGATATTTGTGGGATGAACCAACATTCAAGCACTTTCATCAATCTAAAAGAAAGATTATATAGTCTCGATTCGAATGATGTGAGATTTTTACACATATAAACTGTTCGTCTGTTTTTCATCTATCTGTTGATGGATGAAAAACAGACAACGATGCATTCCTATGGAAAAACAACGGACAACGGATGACAACGGATGATCATTCATTTGCATCCATTTTAATTAGCTTCCGTCAACATCCTTTTTTTGAAGGGATGAAAGCCCTATTTTTCATACGTCAAAAAAACAGAATGGACAAAAAATGGATGTTGGTGGATGACATCTGCTTACATCCGTTCTGCTGACATCCGTTTTAACCCCCCCCCCCTCCCTCTTAAAACACACTGTATACTAGCTGGTTGCCAAGGAGGGGGGTCGCAAAGCCAGCCACCAGGTCCTTAACAACTGACAAGTCGTCAGCAGGTTTCTCCAGGACAGGAAAGTGAGTGCCCCCCCCCCCCCCCCGAAACATACTAGTCAGCATGACCGCCCCCACAAGCACCTTGTCCCCATGTTGATGGGGACAAGGGCCTCTTCCCACAACCCTGGCCGGTAGTTGTCAGGGTCTGCAGCCAGGGGGCTTACTGGAATCTGGAAGCCCCCTTTTGATCCCGCCCCTCCCATGAGAATGGGTATCTGCTACATCGTACCCCTACCCATTCTCCCAGAGGTGATTCAGTTCGCATAGGTAGCGCTATACAAGTCATTCATTCACTCACCCCAAAAAGCAGTGAAATCATTTATTAAAAAAAAAATAAAAATAAAAAATAAAAAACACAAACACAGAAGAGCCGGTTTTTGACAAGTCCTTTATTAGAAATTAGCTCTGAACGTTGTTCTCCCTGAGCCGTCTTCCTCGCCGCCGGTTAGCCGCTAAAAACAAAAAAGCTGCTCTTCTCCCGAGGCCGTCTTCCTCCGTTGTGCTGTCTGACATCTCCTACATAGCCATGGGGAGTGGCCAACCATTGCCGTCAGAATGGGCGGGCTCTCTGGGGGATGTCACTGCATGGCTATATAAAGAGATATCAGACAGCAGGGGACAACACAACGGAGGAACACAGCCTTAGGAGAAGAGCGGCTTTTCGTTTTTAGCTGATAACCAGAAGCGAAGAAAAAGACAGCAGCATGGGAGAAGACAGCACTGGGAGAAGGCGGCTCAGAGCTATTTTTTTTTAAATAAAAGGACTTGTCAAAAAACAGCTTTTTTTTTTTTTTTTTTTTACATTTCATTGCTTTTTTGAGGTGAATGGATAGGGGTACGATATACCAAATACCCATTCACATTGTGCGGAGGGGGCCAAGATCTGGAAGCTAAAGATGGCTTCCAGGTTCCGATAAGCTCTCCGCCTGCAGACCCCGCCAACCACCGGCCAGGGTTGTCGGGAAGAGAACCTTGTCCCCATCAACATGGCATGCCCTCAACAAAGCACCTACCCCCCCCCCCCCCACGTTGAGGGCATGCGGCCTGGTATGGTTTGGGGAGGGGGGGGGGGGACTTGTTCATCCCCATTCCTTTCCTTACCTGCTGGGCTGCATGCTCAGGTAAAGGTCTGGTAGATTTTGAGGGGGACCCCACGTCTTTTTTTTCCTCTTGCCGTGGGGGGTCCCCTCCGAATCAATACCAGACCTGAAGGGCCCGATAGGGGGACCCCATGCTTTTTTCAGTATTAGACAACTGATGACTCATTGGTTGTTAAGGACACAATGGCCGGCTACCTGGCCCCCTCCTTAGCAACCAGCTAATATAGTGTTTGAAGTTCAGTTCGGTTACTTTTTTTGTTAAAGAACAGATGAATACTTCATCCGTTTTCACGTAACTAAACCGATGAAATGAACATTGTGCCCCCTGCAGGCAGAAGGGCATGATCATGTATATATACACACACAAGTGATCCAGCGCACAGCTGCCGCCCTGTAGCAATAAAAGCGCTATAGAGCAGTCAGCAAGTGGTTAATACACAAAAAAAAGTTGTAAACAGTGTTACCGAAATGACAAAACTCTCCCAAGCACTTTTTGAAAATCAAGAACACCCTTCAGTAATGGGAACTTTCTGTAGAGATACATTTCAGGCAAGCTTTTTATGACTTTCCAGCCACTTTGTATTAGTAAGAAAGTCATATACAAAAATAAAAAGAAGAGAGGAATTAAAAAAAAATAAAAAGTTAAGTGTAACTGCCTCATCATGTAGTTTGCAGCAACAGACTGAAAAGGAGAGATTTAGAAGACCAGGGTAACTGCTTTGTTAAATATTCTGGAAAATAGTTTCAGGTCTGTTATTGTATATAATCAAAGATTTTTGGTTTGACATTGTATATATTTAAAAAGGTAAAGATTTCCATTGTAACTTCAGGAAGGGCAGAGAGAGCCTCTAAAATCTGCTTCAGTTTGAACAGGGAA
Source organism: Lithobates pipiens (assembly GCF_037356315.1). Lineage (NCBI taxonomy): Eukaryota > Metazoa > Chordata > Amphibia > Anura > Ranidae > Lithobates > Lithobates pipiens. Next base: position 1,568,486 of record NW_027507696.1, on the reverse strand, counting down.
CTCCAATAGGGCAAAGTTATTAGTGATGTTACTATTTAAGCCCTGGCACAGCAGGGCACTTGAGATCGCAGCCAAGAATTGTACAGTACTATGATGAGCAATCTTGTGTAACTGAGCTCACAATAAGATTATCAGCAACACTAGATGTGCCAGATGAAGGAAAGACACGGGGGGCTAGCAGCACAAACCCCAAGGCCCCTTTTCACACTGCCGATTTTGCGGACACAATTTCAGGGAATGCCTGTGTAAACTTGCCGTCTACGGACCGCAACTCGCATCAAAGTCAGACCAAATTAGTACAGGGACTACTTTGAAGTCGCACAGATATGAAATGGTACTCATTGGAAATCGTGGGGTACGACTTGTCATGCGACTTTGCAGTCCCAAGTTGCAGGAAAAGTCACACAAGTGTGAAAGGGGCCTTATCCTTATTTAAGGATGGCAAAGGACTCCAGGGAAATTTTTTTTATTTTTTTTATTGACAAATATGCAAAATACCAGTAAACAAATGGATCAAATACAGTACAAGAAAAGCTTAAAACAGGCCTGGCATTTAGAAGGCAAATCAATAGACCGTAAGACAGAAAGAGAAAAAGGCTATGGCCTAATCATGGGAGGTCAAAAAGGAGAAGGGGGAGGGAACGTTGAAAGGGTAGGGATAGAAGAGACAATCGTCACGGCCCCTCAAAGAAGCGAGGCCCGACGGTGGTCCTTCAAATTAGGGAACGTGGTAGAGTAAAACAAAGGATAAAACTATAATTGAGACAACAGGCATAGGCCGTAGGCCGGTAACAAGACATTCATTACAGATTCCCAGCAATAGCAGGTCACTATCCCGGAGCGGAAGGTCAGGGTGTGCATTGCACCGTAATAGTCATTACCTAAAGAACACCTAAGATTGGTAGTAAGAGCAAGGGATGGCAAGACACCATTACTGCCATTATTCGGTTATTATATGTAGCCAGGAAATTAATAGCACGATTGTGGATATCACACAGGGTTCCCACCAGGCAGCAATAGACGGACCAAGTGAACCAGATGCTGATCAGGGAAAAAATAACATACCAACACAGAAACGCACCGCACAAATTTAATGCTATGTGGCAGGGATGGCTCGAGGTTCCGGGGCTAGCCCCCCACCAACTTATACAGGACAGACTTTTACAGGGCTGAATGTGGGTCCAGGGGCATGTGCATGGAGGCACATAGACAATCTTAATCTCTTCATGGGGCTAACTATGTCTCTCCCTCACCCGGCATTTATGAGGGGTAAGAGGAGGGACCAGCAGGACTGGGTGGAGGGATGCTGGACGTTGTGCATAACACTGTACTTATATAGCTGCCCCAAAATGCAATATGGTCTCAGAGAGAATGCCACTTTTGTTTACGTTCTTGGTTTATTTTTCTTATTTTTCAGTTTTAATGACATTTCCTATGTCTCAGCGGTCTACAAACCGGGTCAATTTGTACTTTGTATTTCCAGTATTCCTTTAGACGTAAAAACCAATACTGCTGTACGACTGTATTTCCTGTCTATGTTTGGTTTGTACCATATATGTTTTGCAATAAAAACTTATTTGATTTAAAAAAAAAATAGTAGCTGCTAAAATTGCTATATACAGAAAAATAACAGTTTTCTCTTCTCTCCTTATCTGTAATTAGATGGTAGCCAATATGCAGTCTAATACCAAACACTCTCTCACCCCTAAAATCACAGCATACATATAGCATATTGTGGAGCTTCTAAATTTAGCTTGTTCAATTAAGCTTTGAGAAAAAAAAAAAAAAAAAAAAAAAAAAGGAAGCCAGTGTTGCCAACTGTAAGTATTTTTGCTGGCAGCTAGTAAAAAAAACAGCACTTTTCTCCTGTCAGTAAATGCCAGTGACAGGAAAAGGTTGCCAGTAAAAAATATGGCTGCGATGTTCGGCTTGGAACGGTGCATGCTGCCCGAGACCATCCAAGTGCTTGCTACAGTGTATTTTGGTGGCGGGGGGCAAGCCTGGTGGAGGCGGCGCCTGAGATCCTTGTGTGATGTCATAGTGCAAGGGAGCCAAGCGGAGCCTCATGTGCAGGTCTGCAGGATGGGAGCAAGGCAAGTCAGGAGCAACGGTCAGTGCTGTTTGGACTTGAGTGGATTAAAGGGACCACCTAACAGAGACTCTGTCACTGTGACTAAGGAGGAGATGTGTCATGTCAGTGAATTATCATCTGTGCTACTGCACACGGCTGTCAGTGTCACGTGTGTGTGTCAATTTCTGCAGCAGATAGGCGTAGCAATGGGGTGCGAAATTCGCCCCTAGTCTAAGTTTATGGCCAAATGGGAGGAGGATGTCGTCTATTCTGAACACAGACCATCACTGGTCTTGTGGGCCAGATATATAGACGACATCCTCCTCCTATGGGATGGTTCCCCTGAGTCTTAGTGAATTTTTTACTTCCCTCAAACACAACGATAAAGGAATTTTTTTGACGTTTGAATTCAGCGCAGCAAAGGTTCAATTCCTGGACTTGGAGATAAGCATTTGTTCGCGCAAGTTCGTATTTCAAACTCACTTAAAGTCCACCGATCGGAATAGTTTTATACCGAATGACAGTTGCCATCATAGATCTTAGCTCGAGTCGGTTCCTCAAAGCCAATTTTTGCTGTTACGCAGAAATTGTACTAATGCTGATACATTTTTGATTCAGGCTCAGTCACTTAAATGAAGATTAATTGAAAAAGGATATGATCCGGTTAGTATTGATTATGAACTACAAAAAGGTAGCTATAACCGAAAGGAGTTCCCTGTTACTAATGCCGCGTACACATGTAGCCGACTATCCGGCGGACTTAGTCCGACGGACTTTCCGAACGGGCTACTTGCCCACACACGGCACTTTTTCAGCTGACTAATACGGCTTACTAAGTCCGCCGTACTTGAACGGACTCGCCCACACACACGGAGAAAAATCTGCTCATTTTGAGCACGTCTCCAGGTAGGTGGGGCCCGCGAAGGAGACGTCGCTAGCCCCACCACCTGGTATGGACTTAAATGGGAACCCCAACGCTGAAAAAAATCGGCGTGGGGGTCCCCCCCAGGTCCACATCAGACCCTTGTCCGAGCACGCTACCCGGCCGGCCATGAAAGGCGCGGCCCCCCTTCCCCAAGGCACCCCCCCATGTTGAGGGCACGCAGCCTGGTACGGCTCGGGGGGGGGGGCACTCGCTTGTCCCCCCCCTTTCCTAACCGGGTAGCGTGCTCAGAAAAGGGTTTGATGTGGACCTGGGGGGACCCCCACGCCGATTTTTCCGGCGTTGGGGTTCCCCTTTAAGTCCATACCAGGTGGCGGGGCCAGCGACGCATCCTTCGCGGGCCCCGCCTACCTGGAGACGTGCTCAAAATGAGCGGACTTTTCTCCGGGCGGCAAAAGTCCGTTCATTTCAAAAGTATGGCGGACTGGCATACGCACGCCCGGATTGTCCGCCGAAATGCAAGTCCGGCGGGAAGATTGGAGTGCAAAACTACTTTCTAAGTCCGCCGTACTTTCGGGTAAAAAAAAGTCTGCTGGAGGCTACACACGGGGGGATTGTCCGGCGAACTTGAGTTTGACTGACTTTTCCACCCGATTGTTTGATCGTGTGTACGCGGCATAACAAAACCTCCACGGGAACCTGATGAATCCTTAAAGTGTTCTATGCTCACATAGTTTTCAGTACAACATAAGGATGTTAAAGCGATTATTAATCACCATTGTAGCGTGCTTAGGAATGACCGGATTTTAGGGACCATTTTACCAGAACAAGCCAAAGTGATTTTTAGAGGGGCTCCTTCTTTGAGAGCTAGGGTTGCCCCTAATGTTATAGATCCTCCCAAACGCCCAACATTTTTCCATAATATGGTTGGATATTTTCCATGCAAGAAGTGTACGGTTTGTCATTACAATTCCTGAGAGAGGCGTAAAACTTTGGAATTCAAATCCAACGATACCAATAAAATTTATCCCATTAAGACTTTCTGCACATGTGTGACAAAGCACATTGTATACTTGATCACCTGCCCGTGCGGTAAGCAATACGTTGGTCGTACCATACGTGCTTTTTCCGTTCAGGTGGGTGAACATATTGCGGGAATTCTGAGTGGCGACACTAAGTATAATGTACCGAGACATTATAGACAGTTTCATAACCGCGATCCCACGGGGTCTCAGTTCCTCATTATTTATAAATATGTTCCCCCTTGGAGGGGCGGGGCTATGACCCGTGGTGTCTTGCGATTAGAAACCTATTGGATTTTCGAATTGCAGTCCCACTCACCGCTAGGTTTAAACGTTGAGTGGGATATCAACGCATTTATTAAACAATCTTAATTAGTCGGAACTTGGTCATAGTGGGTACCTATGCACATTTCTTTTTATTTCGTTTTATTTTTCATTTTATTTTATTTTTATATGTTTTTTACTACTCTGTCTAATTTATTAATTTCCCAGTTTTTCAATTATTCAGTTTTTCTCTTATGCCCCGTACACACGAGAGGGATTAAGTCTGACAGACCTCCAAAGGAGTTCCGCCGGAGTTCCGCTGGAGTTCCGACGGAGTTCTGGCGGACTTTTCGACCGAACGGACTTGGCCACACACCATCACACCAAACTCCGACGGAGTCGAACGTGATGACGTACGACGGGATTCGACGTAGGAAGTTCATAGACAGTAGCCAATAGCTGCCCTAGCGTCGGTTTTAGTCCGTCGGAGTAGCACACACACGAGCGAACTTTTCGAAGGGGACCGGGTCCGGCGGAGTTCCGTCGGGAAAATTTAAAGCATGCTTCATTTCTAAAGTCCGTCAGACTTTAGCAAAGCTAAAGTCCGTTGCAGCCCACACACGATCGGATAGTCCGCCGGACTCAGTCCGTCGGAGTTTGGATGTCGAAAAGTCCGCTCGTGTGTACGGGGCTTTATGGTATTATCATGGACTATTAATTCTGCAGATCATGTATATTTTAACATATTTATATCTGCATTCTAATTTATCGTATTGCATATGTAATTCGTTCTGTGGTGGGGCCCCTATATTGAATTATGGCTCTAGTCCAGGGGTGCTCAACCTGTGGCTCTCCAGCTGTTGCGGAACTACAAGTCCCATGAGGCATAGCAAGACTCCGACAGCCACAAGCATGACACCCAGAGGCAGAGGCATGATGGGACTTGTAGTTTTGCAACAGCTGGAGAGCCACAGGTTGAGCACCCCTGCTAGTCCCTACATTGAATGTATTATTTTTTACATATTATACATGGAAATCTTTTTGGATTCAACTTATAAGCAATTTTTTTATATTTTTTGGATACCGCTATTAGTGATTGTGTGACCAGCCCATGTCCATTGTTAGGGTGGCCGGGTGTGTGCGCGGTCATGCACTTGTTTTTGGATGAATATTGAGGCATGTTTTGCCTTGTTTTTATTTTTGTTTTATACGAGGTTTACATACCATTAACTACATACTGTGCAGACACCCGGAAGTCTACGTCGTCGGCTGTTTATTTTGCCGGATGTATACTTACGGCTTGCACTGTATTTTGAAGGCACCATCTTTGATCACCCAGAGTTCTGGCCATTAGCTGATTATGACGCTAGACGTGCATTTCCGGGTTTCTGGATTGTTTCCAAACGAGGCTTGGAACGCACCCCTGGCCGCGATCTTAGCTAACCCGGCAATGAGCTGAATTCAATGTCAGAAGACGTTAGGAGCCAGGGCTCAATTGGGGGACCCATTACATAATATAAAGTCAGTTATCATCTGGCTTAGCAACCCAGATGATGTCCAATAGGATGAAACGCATCAGGAAGGATTGCTGAATCCACTGTTACTGCCTTGTTCAAAGCGCTTGATTGTCATCACTAAATGTGAGCGTTTCTCTTTCTAAATAAATATGCTGTAAATCTTTTTATCAGAATCACGCTATGTGCCCTCTTGTTTTGTTTTCTCTTCTTTGGTAACTATCCACTTGGGTATTATAACTCATAATACATCATTGGGAGTTATCTAACAGTTTCCTGAAATCTGTGGCTGTGGAATCAGTATTATTACTACTCAAGTTTGATTGACCCAGTGGGTGCATACCCATCTGTGTCCAATCGCTCTGGTAAGCCTCGTAATATTCATGGTGGCGGATCTTTTGGTACTTCACCCACTGAACATCACATACTAGACTGCATATTGTTGCTTCACTGTTTGAATCACCATCACGATTATTTCTGGATTTATTCGGACTTAACCGGATTCTGGATGATCCTCCTGATTAATTTTTTTTCTCATCTATGGAGGACACACATACATACTGTGTGTGTGTGTGTGTGTGTGTAATTATATATATATATATATATATATATATATATATATATATATATATATATATATATATATATATATATATATATATATATATATATATATAAAAAAAAGACTATCATTGTTTTTGTACACATGGAGCACTGGTGTATGTCAATATTAGTACTGTTTATTAATTTGTGTCACTTTTTATAGTATTTCATTATTTTTATTTATATGTGATTTATATTTGAGCGCTGCACTTTTCTATTTTCTATTATTTTTTGCAATATTGATCCCTTGCTGTGCAGCGCAGTATATACATTGTATAGACATTGTATAAACATTGTATCTGACATGTGTGTGTGTCTGTCATTTCTAATTTCTTGTCCTTCTGAGTCCTGTCCCTGAGCTACTTCCTTACTATATCAAAAATAAAATAAATATGTTTTTGCCTCATTATCTACCTTAAATCACATTGCTAAGTGCATATTGTACTTGTTTGTAGCCTGAATACTGAAATATGCATGTAAATCTGTAATTTTGTAACGTTTGGAAAATGGCAGTAAAACTTGGCTGTGCCAGTAAATTTTGGGTGTTGTGTGTCAGTAAATTTAAATCTGGTAGGTTGGTAACACCGCTGGAAGCTGATTGGTTTCAATGCAGAACTGCACCAGTATTTCTCCAGTTTTAGTAAATCAACCCCCTTGTGTCAATGTATGGGGCAAGCAGATGTAAACATTATATATGCATACAAACTGTACTTGTACCTGTTTAGTTATATCTGTGTGGCTATTCGGTCTAATTTCAGCATCTACCAGAAGGCAAGCAGGTCTTGGTCTAATCTACTAACCTACATATATGAAATATGATTATTCATAAAAAAAAAAAAATTATAATAAATAAAAGTCCGAAGCCCATCTCAAAAATTACTCTCAGGAGGATATTAAAATAAAGCATGATGTAACTGAAAATACACTCTAGTTTTCATTTAAAAGCAGAAAAGTACTTTTTATCTGAGCAGAGCAAAAAAAGACAGTTAAACCCATAATGTCATTGTAAAGCTCCTTCACACCCGTACATGAAACTGAAATCATCCAGCTCGACAACAATCCCTCAAACTCTGAGATTTCCATTTACTGGAACAAAACATGCTCACTGCAGTTCCAACACCACAATAACTGTCAATAATTGAATGGCTTCACTGTGGCATGGTGCCATATTCACCATTCCTGGATAGGAAAGGCTGCAGCACAGCTTTAGGAGGGACTCCAAAGGACACCTACCTAGCAAGGTCTTAGGGTTGGTTAGGCCTAGTTGTACAACAGGGTTGTCTAGGATGGCTTGGAATAATGGACTAGCGGTGTCAATTCCCTTGTCCAGCTCTTCTGGGGATGGTTTTCGGTCTCCCAGCAGCCACTCGCACTGCAGAAACAAACGTGAATGACTACATTTTTATAGGGACTGATGAGAGAAAGAAAAAGTAAAAGCAGAGATAAAAAAAGAGGAAGAGAGAGAAGAGAAATAAAAAAAAGGGAGAAAAGAGGGAACAAAGACAAAGAAAGAAAATAAAAAAAATGGGAGAATGAGGCGAGAAAGAGAAAAAAAATGAGAGGAGAAAGTAAGGGAACCTGGGAAAGAAAAAAGGCAATACAAGTAATGAAAATGGAAAAGCGATGAAACTAGAGGTCAGAAAAATAGAACAGAAGAGTAGAAAAAGGATCTTCAGAGATCAAACTACTACTCACAGCTGCATCCTGCTGATTGTTATTCACACGTAGTGCGTCAATCACTTCTTTCTCATCAAAGCCCATCTCCATCAGAGCAATGACAGCCTAAGAGGATATGAGGATCAATGACACTAAATCAAAACACAACTCCTTACTGTACAGTATAATGACAAGGGCTACGCACATTCCATCCCTCGCCCTTGTGCCTGTAGCCCACAGCAATATAAAACACAAATCGTTCTATGCGACACCAGCCCCATTCTACTGCTGGTGAGACTTGAATAAAATTGTCTTTTACGGTTTATTGGGGAATGTACCACAATGCCTTCTTCTAACAGATGTGCTTCATTGGCTTCAGTATCTTTTGGACCAGTAGCTGGTTATCCCTTACAAAATGTTCACATTTTGGCTGTGGACCTACTGATTTGATATGAATAGTTCCATTATTAATACAAAAGCAAAACGTATATTTTTTGGGGGACAAACATTGCTCCCTTTTGGTGGTACTTCCCTTCAAAAATCTATTTTATGCTCCCATTCTGTTCAGTTACTGCACATCCAAGCCACAGAATTTAACCTGTTTATCATAACCCAAAATTATCTTCCTGGTACAAAGAATATAAAATTTACTTAAATAATTATTTTTACAGTGCGTTTGTATTTACAAAAACAAAAGTCTCCTACAAAAAATAAAAAAGATGGGAAGGAGGATTGATTATGGGACACTAGGAGGTTAGGCTAGGTTCACACTACTGCAGGTTTGTAACAAAACACTGCGCTAATCTTATCAAAAAATACAAACACAAAAAAGAGCTGCTAACACATCACCGGGGTATCAAGTGTAAAGTAAACAATATTGTAAAAAAGTGTAGCGCTTCTCATAACATCAATCTTTCATGTAAATGTAAAATTACACTGTAGAATAGTGCTCAAAACATATAAATTTTGGACATAAATTATATATATAAGTGACACAAAGAGTATCAAAGCAAAAAGAAAAAAGAAAAAAATTTAGCCAAATGAAAGGGCAAAGTCCCAAAACACAAAGTCTTTAGTGTGTGATATCTTGGTGTGATCCAAAACCATTATAAAATTGCACCTCCTTTCTAAGATTCATATATTATTCATGTACAGTTCCCATCACCAAACGAATTGGAGGCTTACCAGAGATGTTGGATCCTCTCAAATTTACATTTGGGGATCATACAAGCCTTTGCAATTATATGCAAGTCACCACAGCGGCGGTTCACCAAGGGAGGCCCCAAGTAGGGATGAGCTTGTCACGGGTTACAAGATGTTTTAACTCCAACCAGATATATCCAAAAAACGGTTTAGGAACATAAGAAAAAGAAGCAGGGACCAAACATAGCGTAATTCCGTTTTTATAGAAATAGATAAAAAATAAAAGTATACAACTCACATGTATAAAGTAGTTTGTGCGCTTAACAAGATAAAACAAGGTTGCAGCAGAGTCTGACTCTGCTGCAACCTTGTTTTATCTTGTTAAGCGCACAAACTACTTTATACATGTGAGTTGTATACTTTTATTTTTTATCTATTTCTATAAAAACGGAATTACGCTATGTTTGGTCCCTGCTTCTTTTTCTTATGTTCCTAAACCGTTTTTTGGATATATCTGGTTGGAGTTAAAACATCTTGTAACCCGTGACAAGCTCATCCCTACTTGGGGCCTCCCTTGGTGAACCGCCGCTGTGGTGACTTGCATATAATTGCAAAGGCTTGTATGATCCCCAAATGTAAATTTGAGAGGATCCAACATCTCTGGTAAGCCTCCAATTCGTTTGGTGATGGGAACTGTACATGAATAATATATGAATCTTAGAAAGGAGGTGCAATTTTCTAATGGTTTTGGATCACACCAAGATATCACACACTAAAGACTTTGTGTTTTGGGACTTTGCCCTTTCATTTGGCTAAATTTTTTTCTTTTTGCTTTGATACTCTTTGTGTCACTTATATATATATAATTTATGTCCAAAATTTATATGTTTTGAGCACTATTCTACAGTGTAATTTTACATTTACATGAAAGATTGATGTTATGAGAAGCGCTACACTTTTTTACAATATTGTTCACACTACTGCGGGTTCTGTGTTTGCACAGGCACAGCAGTACTTTCAATTGATTGGGCTGTTGTACCTGCTTGAAGCCATAAGGCCCCTTTCACACTGGGACGTCAGTGACAAAGCGCCGATATTTTCAGCAGGGGGTTTTCGACCGATAGCAGGGCGCTTTTAAACCCCGCTAGCTGCCAAAAAAAAGTGTTAAAAAAACGACCCGCGGCGCTTTGCCAGTGGTTCGGCAGGGGTGCCCATTCGTTTCAATAGGCATGATCGGTGGAGGAGTGGTGTATAAACCGCTCCAAAGATGCTGCTTGCAGGAGTTTTTTTTTTTTTTTTAACATCCTGCCAGTGCATCACCTCAGTGTAAAATCCCTCTGGCTTTCACACTAAGACTGCAGGGGAGCCGTTTTTCAGGCACTTTACAGGTGCTTTTTGTAGCCCAAATGTGCCTGAAAAAAGCCTCAGTGTGAAAGGGGTCTTAAAAAAACAAAAACAAAAAAACCCCTGACCCCTTTTCCAAAACGCAACCGCACAAAACTGCACGATAGTATGGCACCATGCATTTTTTGCAAACTCACAAAAGTGCTGCATTTCAAGCGTGTGGGGCTGCCATTAAAGATTAACGGCATTCCCACATGTCCGCTAAAGAGTGGCATGCTTTGGCTGCAGGTACCTGCAACTGCAATAGTGTGAACCTAGCCTTAAAAATAATTAGAAAGCATCTTTATTCACAAGCACGTACTTTTGTACTCTGCAATAACAGCTGGAACATTTTAACTTGGCAATAAAGTGTTGCAAATTTACCGAGTATGATCGCTGTAATATGATTTTATGTGTGATAAATGATATCTAATCGCTAGAGCGGTAACTGCCACTATTGGCTTTATTGCAGACTGAAGCTTCACCTGTCAAGCGGACAACCAGTTCTGGCTAGCGTGCACTGCAAAAATAACTGTCCACAATGCACCATAAATGATCTAAAGACTTAAGGGAATAGTATCCTGAAAGAAACAATGGTTTTCATGACCTAGTTCAGAAAATGCTTTTTCCCTGGCTGTTTCTGCCCTAAAGATTTGAGTCACCGACTCAGCAGCAGAAAGCTAGTTAAGCCGGAAGTCCCGAATACATATACTGGGCCAATATATGGAAGTTTTTTGGGTTAAACTTACAAATTGTATCCTCAAAAGAAAGTTTTGCAATAGCAACCAATGTATTTTATGATTACAGGTAACCTTTAAGTCAGGGGTGCCCAACCAGTGGCCCGCGGAGCCCTCTGATGTGGCCCTTGACCCCCTGCTCTAAGATGGCAGGTTGGCAAGCCCAGGTCACGGGTTGCCGACCAGCCATCCCAGAGCAGCAGTTTTGTGAACAAAGCCACTGGTAGTGAAAGCAAGTGGCTGTGGAGCAGACACACATAAGCCAATGCTTCCTGTATGGTGCCCGCTCCTGTCACAGGCGGAGTGATACCAAATGCACTCTGCCTGGGACAGCAACAGCCAGTGATACCAGAATGGAAGACGGTTATTAAAGGTAAGTTTACTACTAAATTTACAGTATATATGGATATATCTGTTTTACTGTGCTGCTTTCAAACTGATCTGCACCTGTGGGTTAGCTGCATTGAGCCATAGACTTCTGTTATTACCTGCGGGTTTGTTGCGCCTTCAGAAAGTGTGCCACACCTGCAGGATATAATAGAAGTTAATGGCAAAGTGCAGCTTACCCACAGAAAATCCAGAGGTTCACTGCGCTGCACCCACGCTTTGGGCAAATAGTAGCGCATCAGTGTGAAAGCAGCCTTAGGCCCCTATCACATGATTGGTCAGACCCAATCGGACTTACTATTCACCTCTATGGAGCAGTAGATGTAAATGGACTTGTATCTGTTTACACTCGCCTACCTAAAAAAAAAATCTGCCCCTTCCATCTGGGCGAATCGGATTGGATCAGATGGCCCATAGAGTAGAGTGGGATGTGTCTGTGGACACGGACCTGTCATCCTCCTGCTCCGCTCATTGTGGCCCGCGACCATCTACCAATTCACTTAAGTGGCCCTCGCTCTTCAAAAGGTTGGGCACCCCTGCTGTAAATGAATATCTCAAAGGGCTTTTATATACCATAGCAGGTTTTTTTAAATGTTTAAATCATTTCTCACTGAACAACTAGTTAACACACCCGAGGATCAGGCCGAAATTCTCTTTTCCTTCGAATCTTTTTAAAGATTTCTGTGAGTTCATCTGTCGGCTCCTCTGCTGTGGCTCCTAAGCTGGTTCTTGGATCAGCAGAGGCCGAATCTCCCACTGCTTCGGGTATGTTCTCATTGGGGAGAGGAGCGTCTGCTGCTGGATCATCTGCATGCTCGATCAACCACTCCATGGCCTGAGTCACTGACATGCTGAAACAATAACAGGGAAAAAAACAATCAGGAAATGATAGAGGGAATGAAATGGAGTCCAAGTGGTACTGACGGACAGATACAACAATGGAGCAGCAAGAACCGAAGTCTCCAAAAAAAATAATAATTGCATGGTTAATCTAGACCAGTGATTCATTACCAGGGTTCTGTGGAACTCTAGGGTTCCTCCAGAGGTTGTAGGGGTTCCTTAAGCATTGGGCAATTTCTGCCTCTCAGATAAGTTCCCACTCACACCATTGGTCTTTCTAGCTATTTGTAAGGAGGCAATTCTTCCCAATGACCACAAGCGTAAGGACCATTCTTCCCACTGACCATCACACTAATATATCATGAATTATAGATTTCTAATTTTTAGCAGGGGTTCCCCCGAGACCGGAGAACTATTTCAAGGGTTCCTCTGTGTTGAAAAAGGTTGAGAAAGGCTGATCTAGACTTAGAATCATACAATGCCCATGAAGCCTCAGAACGCTTTAAACAGAAACCTGCTGTACATGCAAGTGTTTAAGCAAACATCACTGACCTCTCCTCCTGAAAATGCAATTAACCTGGCTGTCAGGGCAAAACCAATTGTTTTAGAATTTTCTAAATCACTGATTTGTAACAAGCAAGCAGATTAAAGTGGATTGCAAAAGTAATTTTTTGAAAAATTGAACAAACAGGTTTATACTTACCTGCTTTGTGCAATGAAGTTGCATAGAGTGGTCCTGAACCTCCTTTTCCCCTGCCGGTGCTCCTGGCTCCTTCTCTCTAGTGAGTGTCCATGTAGAAAGCCGCTTTCTTTGGTGGAACTTGCCACTGGCTTTGATTGACAGCAGCAGGAGTCATTGGCAAGGGAGAGAAGAGCTGCAGACATGCACAGCGCTGGATTGAATGAGAGCTCACGTAAGTGTAAGGGGTGGGTGACTGGAGATACTGACGCCCCCCAAACATTCTTTTACCTTACAGGGATACTAAAGTCTCGTTTTTTTTTCCGTTAAAAGTAACAAACATGTTACACTTACCTCCTCTGTGTATTGGATTTGCACAAAGCAGCCCAGATCCTCCACTTATCAGGTCTCTCTTAGGTGCTCCTGACCCCTCGCGCGCCTGTAGAGTGCCCCCACAGCAAGCAGCTTGCTATGGGGGTACCCGAACCAAGTCGGAGCTCCCTGTATCCATTCAGGCACGGAGCCACAGTTTGGTCCCGCCCCCTCTCTCCTGATTGGCCGACTTTGACTGACAAAGTGTGTCTCAGCCAATGAGGAGGGAGAGTCCCGGATGGCCCGAGACACTCATGCGCATCACTGGATAGAGATGGGGCTAAGGTAAGTATTATGCCGCGTACACACGAGCGAATTGTCCGGCGGACTTGGTCCGGCAAACAATCTGGACTTTATAACGAATTGGCTTGGCCACACACGGACGCTCCGAAAGTCTGGCGATTGCCAACGCGATGATGTACAGCACGTACGACAGGACTAGAAAAAAGGAAGTTCAATAGCCAGTAGCCAATAGCTTCCTTCTCGTACTTGCTTCTGAGCATGTGTTATTCTTAGTCCACCGGACTAGCACACTGACGAACGGATATATCATATCATAGATATATCCGGCGGACATATTTCGAGTCAAAACTACTTTCTAAGTCCGCCGGACTTTTACGAAGAAAAAGTCCACTGGAGCCCACACACGATCGAATTGACCGGCGTACTGTGGTCTGGCAGACTAAGTCTGCCAGACAATTCGATCGCGTGTACGCGGCATTAGGGTGGCTAAGAGGGCTGCTGCACACAGAAGGCTTTTTATCTTAATGCACAGAATGCATTAAGTTTAAAAACCCTCTGCCTTTACAACCCACTTTAATGCAAGAAAAGTATTCAGGTAAGAAATGTTCAGGCTTTAGAATGACTAAGATCTGACAGATTTTCCTGACCTGAAAGGTTTCAAGACACTGTCTCAAAGCACTGAATCCGGAGACAGCCAGGCAACTGGCATTTTCATAAGGAGATCAGCAATTGTAACCTCCGTATTTCTCACATTAGAACAGCAAACATGTGTCAGTACAGTGCAGCAATCCATCTGGTTACACAATCTCAGACAAACCATAATTTTTTTTAATAAAAGACCAAAAAGGAGTATGCTATTCAATACAACAGGGATGGAATACACCAGTATGTGGTGACCCAAAGTGGGTATATACAATAATCTCTTGCTGAGACAAGTAAACACCTTAAAGGGATTGTAAACCCTCATGGTTTTTCACCATAATGCATTCTATGCATTAAAGCGGTTGTATACCCGCTGAATTTTCTTTTTTTTGCTCACCTGCAAAGCAAATACTTACCTTAGAACGAGGCCCCGACATCTGTCCCGATCCACGCCGAGGGAGCTGACATGTTCCCTCTGCGTTTCTTCTGGGTATCGCGGTCCCGGCGCTGTTAGTGGCCGGAGCCGCGGCATCGTCACTCCCATGCATGCGCGCGGGAGATTTCTCTCAGGCAGGGTCCGGCGTCTGCCGGGCTTCCAGCCGGGAATCCCCTGTGCACATGCGCCACTGCAGTCAGCGGCGCATTGCGAGGGGACTATCTCCTAAACCGTACAGGTTTAGGAGCTATTTTTTTTTACCTACAGGTAAACCTTATTATAGGCCTTATTGTAGGCTTTCCTGTAGGTAAAAGTTCCCAATTTGACTATACAACCACTTTAAGATGAAAAACCTGTGGTGCTGCAGCCCCCGTTTTACTTACCTGACCCCGATCTCTCTCTGGCCAGGAACGAGCAGACCAGCTCTAGCTGGTGTCCTGTGTCCCAATTGGATAGACTGATAGCAGCGCAACCACTGGCTCCCGCTGCGGTCAATCAAATCGAATGACGCGGGCATTGAGGCAGAGTCCTGCTTCTGTGTGAATGGACATAGAAGCAGGACTCGGGAGTGCGCCCGCACAGGTGTCCACCCTAGGAGAGCCTTCTCCAATGTGGGCACTCGATGCAGGAAGGACCCACCAGTGCCGCCAGGGGACCCCAGAAGAGATGGATCGGGGCCACTCTGTGCAAAACTAACTGCACAGTGGAGGTAAGTATGACGACATGTGTTATTTAAAGAAATAAATAAAATAAAAAAAACACGAGGGTTTACAACCCCTTTAAGATTTGATATAACTACTCAGACTGATTGCTTATCTGCTGCCATTATCAGAACTCGGACATCTGCAGATTCACTGGAAGCAAAGGGCCCAGTACAGATTGCCATCCTGGATTCAGGTTTCATTAGTTGCTCAGAGTATCTGCTAATATTGCATCCAGTACTGGCTTCTGGAATGGAGAAAAAATGTATGTGGTGTGATAAGAAGCATTATTACAAACTCAGAAGTACCTACTGATTTAACCGGAGGGCCTTCACCGCTCTGCTCTCAGGAAACCCCATCTCCGTCAGCTGCCTCAGTGCGATCTCATCCACCCGATCCTCCTCATCTTCATCTAACATGGCTGCAAGGGATGAGTAGAGAATTTTAAAGCACCATGTCTAGGAACACATATTTTACCTGTAAATGAATCCAAGTACTCTTCCACACATTCCTTCTGTGCTATATGGCAGTGTATCATGGGAAGGATAAAAGCACTTTTCAGAGAATGCAACTGTGCAGCGTGTCCCTTTTTATTTTATTTCAGGCACTTATATAGCGCTGTCCATTTACGCAGCGCTTTATAAATACACTCACCGGCCACTTTATTAGGTACACCTGGTCAATTGCTTAGTAAAAAAAATAAAAATGCCAATCACATGGCAACAACGCAATGCATTTAAAGCATCTAGACATAGAGGCAGTAATCCTTGACAAAGTACCCTAACATAGTAAGATACGGCAACCCTGGACAGGACACTTTTTACCAAACGATTTTGACACTCACCTCATAGTCCCCTAGCCTAGTACGGACGCCGTCTGGGTGTGGCAGACGCTGCCCGGGGTCCGTGTGGGCCATCCGACCACCTGCCTCCTCCCCCCCCACCCCTCTCTCATGTACCCCCCCCCCCCCCCCCCATGTCTCTACACCTCTTCTCTAACTATTCCTTCTCCTTTTTCTCCTCTCATATATGTAAAACCCGATATGCGGAGCTAGACCTTCACCAGATATCCTCATGATAACTAATACTCTGATGATGTTAATTAAATGCCCCTTTATTCTCTGGGACCTTAAGTTTGATCCAACCCAGCTCCCCCGTTGGGTCCTTCATAATGGATATGCATTGTATCTACATGGTTTTCAGATCCAATCTGGATCTTTACACGTAACTTTATCCACGATGGTAAGCTGATGTATAATTCGTTACTGTTTATTTCTGCAACTAATGTAAAATGTTCTGCTCTTTATGTTGTGTATTATTCGATCTCTTAATAAAACTATTTGAAAGTAAAAGCATCTAGACATAGTAAAGACAACTTGCTGAAGTTCAAACCGAGTAACAAAATGGGGAAGAAAGGAGATTTAAGTGACTTTGAATGTGGCATGGTTGTTGGTGCCAGACGGACTGGTCTAAGTATTTAAAAAAACTGCTGGTCTACTGGGATTTTCATGCACAACCTTCTCTACGGTTTACAGAGAATGATCCGGGAAAGAGAAAATATCCAGTGAGCGGCAGTTGTGTGGACAAAAATGCCTGAAATATCAGCGGAGAACGGGCAGATGATAGAAAGTCAACAGTAACTACAAAGAAAATATATACAAGATTCTATATTTCTGGCACATGACCCCAGATGTGCTGCACGCCATTTACCCTGCCAGTTCAGACCGCTGTTGGTGCTGCTTGGGAGCCAAGGGAACACTATTCCACATATACTGGGAATGCCCGCAGATAGTTCCCTTCTGGATTTTGGTCCAGCAGTTGCTTACCCATCTCCTAGAAAAGGCGGTTCCCATTACTCCTAAATTCTTTCTGCTGGGACTATCGCTCCACATAAGAAACTAGTCAGGCACGTGCTCACAGCAGCACGCTGCTTGGTGGCACTGAACTGGAAGAGTCAATCCCCTCCCTCTGAAAGTGCTCTATATGCTAGGATTAGAGTTGATGGAGAAAATGACAGCAAGGATTCGGGACTGTCTGGACGCACATAACCTGGTCTGGGAGCTGTGGCACCGCCGGGAGGAGCTAATGGATCCGGAATCTGGCACAGGCTTACGACGACCTACCCCCCCCCCCCCTTTTTCTTTTCCTCTCTTCTTTCCTTCGCTTCTCTTTCTCCAACTAGGAGTCTTCCTGAGACTCGCATTCTGATTCACCACATAAGTTGATGGTTTGGTTGATAACAATTTTAAGCAACAATTAAAATAATCTGATACAAACAGAAATGTATACGGAAATTAGAAAGACAGCAACTATATTCTCACTAATTAACACAGCCGAGTAGATGAAAGCGGACCTCCACCCTGAAGTGGAAGTTCCGCTCATCTGATCCCTCCCCCCCCTCCGGTGCCACAATCAGCACCTTTCAGGGGGGAGGGGGGTGCAGTTACCTGGATAATCCAGGTATCTGCACCCACTTCCAGGACAAGACCGCCGCAGATGCCCCCCCCCCCCCCCCGTTGTGTTCTGGGAAACACACAGTTCCCAGGACACAGCGGGGACCAGCAAAGATGCGCAATGCGACTCGCGCATGCGCAGTAGAGAACCGGGCAGTGAAGCCGCAATGCTTCACTTCCCGATTCCCTGACAGAGGATGGCGCCGGGGGTAGCAGAGAGACGAGCGATCGCTCATCTGCCGCCGACATCGCTGGACCCTGGGACAGGCAAGTGTCAATTTATTAAAAGTCAGCAGCTGCAATATTTGTAGCTGCTGGCTTTTAATATTTTTTTTAAAGGTGCAGAACCGCTTTAAGAAAGAAAGATATTTGCTGAAAAAAAAAGTACCTGTTATATTTCTAAATAAAATTGTTATTGATAAAAAAAAATACTTCCTGTGTATTTTCTTCTGAAAAGGTTGTTGATCATTTTGGTCATGACATTAAGTCTCCATGTCTCATTTAGCACAATCTGAAACAAAGCACAACTACCCAGCTAAACATGCCCATTATTTTGCCAATCTCTCCCAGTAAGCCTGTCATCTGAACAATCACAAAGAAGTTCTGACGTGTGTAATAGTTGATAAGCCACCTGAAAGGAGACAAGCCAAAACAATTTCCACATATTCAACAGATGAAGTTTCCTAAAAAAATAAAAAAATAAATAAAAAATATCTTATTTTAGGAGCCAATGTAGTCCTTGAAAAACATAAAAAGTAATCTTCGAGTGACAGAGCCGTTGTATCTATTCAGAAAGTCTTCTGCAGAGAAAGGACAAAATAGAGGATACAGGGAGCAAGAAGCTAGCGATGGTCCTCTCTGTTACTTGAGATAATGGAATGTTACTGTAAATAACACCAGGACAGAATTATCCCAGAGCTTTACTCACCACAAATAGCACAGAGTGCACCAAGGTAAGAGCAGGCAAAGCTCCACTCTCATGACTTCAGAAGCAATAAACCACATGAAAATGCATCAAATTCTTCCCATAGAGAAGAACGGCAGGAAAAAAAATTGTAACCTAAATAATATGACCCACAAATATATACAGTCTTAAAGAGGAAGTAACCCCTAATGGGTTTACTTCCTCTTTCATTCCCTGCAAAGGCAAAGCATAATGGACTACTATGCATCGCATCTCATCGCATAGTAGCCCATTATGTGTCACTTACCTGACACAGGAGCCAGCGAAGTCACCGCTGTCCCCTGTAGTCTGGAGCATCCATCTTCTCGGTGGGGTCTCGCAGCTCCGCTGTTGTCATTCGGCGAAGCCGCGATGACGTCACTCCCGCGCATGCGCACGGGAGACGACACGCACGGCATCTTCGTCATTGACGAAGCCGTGCTCAGTGCGCCTGCGCGTCGTTGTCTACGGTGCATGCGCCGTAGACAGTGGTGCCTGTCTTTGGGCAAATATCTCCTAAACCGTATAGGTTTAGGAGATATTTCTTGGACCTACAGGTAAGCCTTAATCTAGGCCAGGGATCCTCAAACTACGGCCCTCCAGCTGCTGCGAAACTACACATCCCATGAGGCATTGTAAAACTCTGACATTCACAGACATGACTAGGCATGATGGGAATTGTAGTTCCTGAACAACTGGAGGGCCATAGTTTGAAGACTCATGATCTAGGCTTACCTGTAGGTCAAAGTGGTTTGTAAGGGTTTACAACCACTTTAAGCTGGCCATACACTGTAAATTGTTTGGTTCTTGCAGGACTGGCCGAAAATCACTGTCCGTCGGGGCAATGGCAGCCCTGCTCTGCTGGACAACAGTCAATCGTTCAATTTACTCAAAGAAGCCTGCTGGAGTTTTTCAGCAGAATAGCAGGGCTGGAAGTCAAAAAACAAAAGCAAGAAATGTGTTCATCCGCACTGTAAAGCATGAACGGAGTATGCTTTTAGTGTTTTTTTGTTTAGCTGCAAGCATTGCAGTTTTGAACCACATCTTCCACCTCGATGATAGTCGCAATCGGACAGGTGACCCAACAAATGTCAGATGAGCATGCGGGAGAACCAGCAGCCAACCTGCTCCCAATCAGCGTTCTCAGCCAATGGCGGAGAGCGCCGATCAGAGTTTTCAGGCAGGGGGGCCGCCCCCCTGTCAGAACACAACAGCTCAGTACGGGAGACCATTAGTACAGCGGCTCCAACTGAAGCAGTCAATTTTTGTTTTCGTTCACCCAGGTATTGGGAGCAACAAGATTGGGTGTACAAATACGTAGGACAGCTCAGCCACATGTCCTGTTTACTCATAGGAAGCGAGATGCAAGTGAGAGGTGAGTGGCACTGACAGAAGCTGTAACCTAATTTCTAAAGCATGGTACACACTACAGTTTTATTTTCGTGCAACCCGCAGGATTGGGATCCGATCATCACTCTCTGCCATTGGCTGAGAACGATGATTGGGAGTTGGTCAGCTGCTGGTTTTCCAGCATGTACTGAACGGCCGGCTTCTGTCGGACAGACTGACATACCAATGGGCAGAATGTCAGTGGGTATTTTCCTGATATTCTGCCCGTGTGTGCAAGATTTAAGAAAATAATGTAATGTTTATGAAGATAAAATTCAATATCAACCACATCAGGCCAAGGTCACCTAATTAAACTAATATATATATATATATATATATATATATATACACACACATATATACACATATACATACACACACAAACGTATACAATGTATACAGTGTTCTGGTTTACACCTGTACTCTTACCACGTGATATCCAGCTACATACATACACACACACACACATTTTTTCCCCCATTATTATTTATAACTATAATATTAAATATGTATAATTACAAAAAAATAAAATAAAAAGATATAATTTATGTTATCTATTTATGCCAAAATGTGCTTTAAATGTGTGTTTAATAATTTGCCTGGCGTAACGCTTTTAAGCAATCAGCGCAGTGGAAAAAAAAAAAAAAAAAGAAGAGTTCCTAAGGAGTAGTGTTTTCTATACAAAAGGTAATAGTACAACCAAACAACCAGTGCCCAGTCATTTGACCAACACCCAGCCAATAGGATCAGCCGTTCACTGACCGACTAACTTGTCATTTGGATTGCCTTCTTCAACTCACCATTTGCCTTTTTAAAGAGTTCAACGGCATCAGGGTTCAGAGCCAACAACTTTTGCGCAACTTCAATAAGGGATACCAAAATCTTCCGAAGCTCTGTCTGAAACTGTAGAAGAACAAGATGAAAAATTAAACATTTTTTGGTTTGGCTACTGTAGGGAGGGTTTGTCATAATATTTTTGCAGTCTGTAACTAAGGCCCCTTTCACACATGCGGACAGTATGTCTGTATTTCATCCATCCGTTTGCGGATGAAATACGGACATACATTCATCCCTATGGGATAGCGGGTGTCTGAGGATGAACATCCGCAGACCCCCGCTATCGTCCGCCTCCGCTATGGTCCGATTCTGCAGACGGAGGAAAATCCTATTTTTCTATCCGTCTGCAGAGCGGATCGGATGAACACTGACAGACGGTCCGTGCTCATCCGATCCCCATAGAGAAGAGCAGAGAGCTGACAGGGTGGCCCCTGCACAGTGTGCGGAGACCGCCCTGTCCGCCGCCGGCTCAGCGGGGACAACAGAGCGATCCCCACTGAGCGAGCGGATCATCACAGGGCGGATCATTACTGATCCGTCCCGTGTGAAAGGGGCCTAACTGTTGGGGAGATTCCCCCTGCTTTTTTCTCCCACTGTTGCCACCAGAGCAGAAAGTATACAAATTACACAGACCGTACTGAAAAAAAAAAAAAAAAAAAAAAAAACACACACACGCACACGTTCTAACTAGTAAACACACACACAAGAAAAAAAGGTTTGCAATTAGAGTTCCACTCTAAGCAAGCACTTACATCTCTCATGTTGTGATGAGCAACCGAACGGTCCGCGTTGCGAACAGGTAGACCAGCAGTGGCCTTGACGATGGCGTCCTTGTCTGGTGCTTTCTGTTCCTGCTTCCTCTGTCAAAAACAAAACAAAAAAAATGACAGAATGTGCTTTTCTTAGGAAACTGATTGTTATTAGGATTATGATAGTTATGGTCTCTTTATAGGTAAGTTATGCTCTAAAAATACTCCTGAGGAAGTGGACATTACCACAAAACTTGTTGAAATGATATGGATAAAATCCATGTAATGGACCATGAGAATCAGCATTTTGGTATCACTGTAATTATCCATGGAATTGAGAGCGTTTTTCAAGCCTTTAATTTGGCACAATACTGTGTATGTTTTATCTAATTGTTGTAATAAAAGTATAATTTTAGACTATTCTCATGTTGTTGTCCATGGAAGAACTATTAAAGTACATACAGCCTCTAAATATATATTTTCCATGTAAAGTTCTTGGGAAACTAAGCAAAGCAAGCAACATTGCTGCACTTTGGTTTAACTAAACATGACTGGTTTCCCTGCCAATTCTTTTCTATTTTTCAAAACAGTTCACATTAAGGCTGGGTTCACACCGCTGCGGCTGGGAGACCCGGATGTGATTCGCACTGCACTGCAGTGCAAATAACATCCGATCTCTGTGCGATGCGAGTTCAGCCATACAGATAGTATGGCTGAATTTGCATCGCACCCGCCGCAAACTCGCACGGGACCCTTTTTTTGGTCCGCAGCAGAATCAGATCGCATGGGTGTTCACACCATGCGATCCGATTCCTGTCCGAGTTTGCAGATCGCACTGCGATATGCAAACTGATCTGGGGGTGTCATTAACATTTCACTGACACTCCCAGCAGTTCGCATAGGGCAGTGTGAACTGCCGGCGGGAGGCATGCGATGCGGGAAAACGCTGTGGATTCGCGGCGTTCCCGCATCGCTCCGGTGTGAACCCAGCCTTAAGCAAAATTTCACCTTAAAAAGGGAAGTTCCTCTGATCCTCACCCTCTACCTTTTGTACCCGCTCCCACTTAGGCTAAGACAGCATAATTCCCTCCCCACATTCAGTACCGTAACCCCTCCCCCAGGGACATGTCACAGGTCAGCATGGCTCCTCCATGGCGGCTCCATACAGACCTATAAGCAGTGGTCTGGGTGAGGACAGTGCTGGATCCCTTGACTGGTAAGTGTCTTTTTTATTAAAAGTCAGCAGCCACAATATTTGTAGTTGGC
Source organism: Lithobates pipiens (assembly GCF_037356315.1). Taxonomy (NCBI): domain Eukaryota; kingdom Metazoa; phylum Chordata; class Amphibia; order Anura; family Ranidae; genus Lithobates; species Lithobates pipiens. Next base: position 1,545,274 of record NW_027507696.1, on the reverse strand, counting down.
GAGTTTTCATTTTTTTTTTTTCCCCAGGGTCAAAATCCTCTAGAAATGGCAAAATAAATACACTGACCCACCTTTTCCTCTGCGGAAACATCAGCCATCTTGGGTGGCGGAGGTGGTGCCCGCTTTTTAACTAACAGCAGGACATCTGTAAAAGAGAGGACAGGAAAATTAGCATTCTATTGGCCTCGACTGATAAAGAAGCTATAGCAAACAATGGGTTTTAAAAATTTACCACCAAAAGAAAAGTTCTGTTTGTGTGAGCACTAAAAACCCCACGTGTTTTATCTTTAGTTACACTTTAATAGCAATTGACAAGAATTTAGAACATTTCACAACGCGTGGATCACCTCTGTCCTGAAGGTTTTCTTCTGCAACGGTCTTGGTGTCAGACAGGACTCGCTCCGATGCGGCATGGACCAGCTTATGATGTGTTAAGACCTTGGGATCTTCTAAGCTTCCGTGTGCACACTGCCAAAGAAAAATATGTATGAAGCGGTTATTAACTATTGACAATGATTAAAAGACAATTCTGACTAGCATAACCATCTGCAATCCACATTTATGTGGACTTGATTACTTTTAATTTAAAATAAAGTTCACTTTTAGGAGAACGTTACACCCATATTTAGGGTATAACATGTAACATTGCCCCTATTCACCCACCTCCTGCCACCAGAGCCCCCTCCATGTGACAGCGGGCCAGGAATCCTCTCCATGTACCTGCTGGAGGGGCTGTTTCAACAGTGACACATTAGGGGCGGCAACCAGGCGGACCCGGGCACACCTAAGGTGAACATGTGACAATAAGAGTAGGAGGCGATTAGGCCAAATAAATGTAGTACAGAATTGGTGTAAAAGGGGGTATGATGACCGCGAGGTCTGTGTCGTGTGGTGGGACTAATGTATATGGGGGGGGTGGGGCGACGACGACTGGTGGAGGATGAATGGACAGGAGTGAGGGTGGACAGCCTTGGCGAAGGGTTGTCACGAGACGCCTGAAAAGAGGAGCGTATATGAACGACAACCAAAGTGACTGCAAACTGTACAAAAATTACCTGGTGCTGGAGGAGGGGGAAGAAAAGAGCCCAGTCACACGGGGCTCCTACACACACACTAGTTCTCATGTCCCTCCTGGACCAGGGCTCTTTTCTCCCCCTTCTCCAGCACCAGGTAACTGGATGGCCTCGCAACTCTAGTGGTGAATAGATAACCAAATTGCTCTTGGCTCCTGGATATAGATCAGGAGATGAGCTTCCCCTTAAGCCAAGTTCCTTGCACTGAGAGAGCATCCGGGACTTACCACCAGTCTGACAGGCTGGCATCAATGAGAACATTTCAGTTCAATGGGAGGGAGGATATCCTTGACTCCTCTGCTGGACTAGTGATCCACCAGGCCAATGCAAGCCTGGTTTTGTGGGTTAAGAATATGTCTAGACTGGGCCTGCTTGTCCCACACTGCTAGAATATGAAGTTGCAATGGTCTGCAGTAAAATTGGGCATATAGAATTGCTTCAATAGAGGGCATCATTAAGCTGTTAAAAAAAAAAAAAAAAAAGGGGGGGTAATATTCGCCCTTGGTAAAAAAAAAAAAAAAAAAAAAAAAAAAAACAGCATGCAGCAGCTGAACACTATAACCCAGATATAAGGTATAAAGTAAATATGTAGAAAAAAAGTGCAGCACTACCATTAAGCTGTGATCAGGTCTCTATAAGGCAGTGATTCTCAACCAGGGGTCCGTGGAACCCTAGGTTTCCTCCAGAGGTTGTAGGGGTTCCTTCAGCATTGGGCAATTTCTGCCTCTCGAATAAGTTCCCACCGACACCATTGATCTTTTTAGCTCTCTGTAAGGCTCAGTTCACACAGGGGCAACATGACTTTTGGAGGCAACTTGGACGTGACTTGACGTGACTTACAACACTACTTTAAGTCGCCCCAGGCCAGGGGACTTGCCGTGGCCAATCAGAGAATGAGGGGGGGGGGGGACTCCTTTTGAGAGCTGATAATTCTCTGAGCGTGGCCTCTGTATAGACGGAGATCCGACTTGGAGGCGACCTCCATTGAAATCAATGGGTACCAGTCACCTACAAGTCGGATTGAAGTAGTACAGGAACCTTTTCTAAAGTCGGAGCGACTTCAGTAGTGTGCATGAAGACAACTCTCATTCACGTACATTGATTTCTACATGTTGTGCGACCTGAGGTGACTTGAAGTCGGATCTGAGTCGCCCCTGTGTGAACTGGCACTTAGGAGGTCATTCTTCCCAATGACCACAAGTGTAAGGACCATTCTTCCCACTGACCATCACACTAATGTATCATGAGTTGTAAGTTTCTAATTTTTAGCAGGGGGTTCCTCGAAACCGGAGAACTATTTCAAGGGTTCCTCTGTGTTGAAAAGGTTGAGAAAGGCTGCTATAAGGCAACAGGGAGCCAAGGGGAACGTCCAGAGGATCGTGGAGGTGGTACACATTGGCAGGGGAAATGGCGGGAAGGCAACAAGATCAATACACATGCACCAGAAAATGGCACACATGCACAATGGGAACCCTGGGAGGAGGTCTGTGAAGGAGTTATAGGGTCAAAGAATTACACAGCAGCAGCAGGCTTCTAGAGCATAACTCCCCTTCATACCACTGGCCATAGAACCAATAGTGTGGCAGCCAAAGCACTGCAAGTTCATCCCTTAGGGCAGGGATATACAATTAGCCTCTCATGTTTGTTGCTGTCAGAGTCTTGCTATGCCTCATGGGACTTTCAGTTCTGCGACAACTGCAGGTCCGCTAATTGCATATCCCTGCTTTAGGGGAAGAACCAGAGCCATGAAAGAACCATCAGGCTCCCTGCACACAAGAAGACCAAACTCACTGCAGCCGAGTTCTTGAGAGGCCCTGTGGTTCCAACACCAACACACAGGGTATAAAGAGGAAAGATTCTGGGAACATGCTGCTTCCACTAGTCTTCGCCCCTCCAGTGGGCACATTCCTAAAGAGTCTTTAGGAACAGAAATCCACCAGACGAATGCACTGAATCCCTGGACCTGTAAAGCTCCATGACGCTGGCTCACGTGTTTACAAATGTGTCTAGGAGGGTGACTTTAGCAAAGTCCAGTATTCAAGGACCCATTACAGCCCAGCCATGCTTCTTCCTCTTAGTGGGGCCTGGGTACGGCTTCCATGGCAATTGAAGCAAGCAAAAGGGCTCACTAGAAGAAAAATAATCATGATAAAAGGTCAAGGAAAGGAGGAGAAGACATCCATTCTCCTTGGACACCCGCAAAAAATGGAAGCATGATGGGAGTGGAAGGAGTTATTCTAGGCTGCCCTTACAGCTTTGTTTGCCTATGTCCAGTCTCCTTAAGGCAGCAGTATAACCCAATGTACCCGAATTACTTCATCCTGTGTCCCTTAACATACAAACTTAAAGGGGTTGTAAAGCTTCGTTTTTTATTTTCTAAATAGGTTCCTTTAAGCTAGTGCATTGTTGGTTCACGTACCTTTTCCTTTGATTTCCCTTCTAAATTTTTTTTTTCTTTGTCTGAATTTCTTACTTCCTGTTTCTCCTCAGTAAACTTCACACCATCATCCAAGCCGTGTTTAGTCAGCCAGAACAGCTTACTGAGGAGGAACAGGAAGTGAGAAATTCAGACAAAGAAAAAAAACATTTAAAAAGTGAAATCAAAGGAAAAGGTAAGTGAACCAACAATGCACTAGCTTAAAAGGAACCTATTTAGAAAATAAAAAACTAACCTTTACAACCCCTTTAAGAATTATAGATTGCAGTTTTATTTAGGCTTCAATAGTAAAGGTTTTTTTGAAAAGAGACATTTTGCTTTCCAATAAAGGTGTACACCTTTTTTCGTTTAAAGTAAAATGTGAGAAAAGAGGACCGAGCTCTCGTAAAGAGCCATCAGTGGTTCTATTAGCGCTCACTGCAGTTCTTTTCTAATTCCCCTGAGGTCTCATACATTACAGTAGAATATTCTGTAACACAAATATCTTCGGCGAGTGCCAAACAATGATGTCAGCCCCTAAGAACTGCTCCCGGGATGCTCTCCGTTTTATCCACCAGTCCTGCGAATGTCAGCCCTGAAAAATGACTACCATCACAGTAATGCTACACCTCATACAAATCCAGGCCATCAATGGAATAGAAACACTGCATCGTCATATGACGTTACCGCACTCGGGCATCTAAAAATGAATTATTAAGTATGGCTGTGTATAAAAGTGTGTAGAGCTCCTTCCTGTAGGCTGAGAAAGCTTGTGGTTTGAGACGATTGAGAAGAGTGCGACAGCCAACCGGGCTCATATACTGCAGATTTAAAGGCTTTAAAAAAAAAATAAAACATATGTTGCTACTGATAATTTTGACAAAAGTTACAATTATTAGACCCCCCCGTTTGCATGCAAAAATCCAACTGCAGCTGTATGAGGTAGTATAGCTGCACGATTAATCGTTAAGAATCGTTATCACAATTTTTTTCCCCCTTGCGATCTTGACAAAGTATTTCCCGATTCTTTCTATGCAGAGAGTTCTCTCTGCTCTGCTTAAGCAGACAGGACAGCCATCAAAAGAAAGGAAAAAAAACAAAAAAAACAAAACAAAAGTCCATTCAGTTCAACCTGAGTGAGTGTGAGGGTCTACAATTATCCCTATCCCTGTACATTGCATCTCATTAAGATGCTCATCTAGTATATTATTATTTAAAGGTACCCATATAGTGCCATCAGTTTACACATACATGCATCGCACACTCACATCAGTCCCCATGGAGCCCACAATACAAGGTCCCCAACCCATATTCATACACTAGGGCCAATTTTGGACAGAAGCCAATTAGTTTGAAGCCAGCGTGTGTTTGGAGTGTGGGAGGAAACCGGAGTACCCGGAGGAAACCCACGCAGGCACAGGGAGAACATGCAAACTCCAGGTAGGTCGTGTCGTGGTTGGGATTCAAACCAGCGACCATTTTTACTGCTAGGCGAGAGTGCTAACCACTACACCACTGTGCCACCCTAAAACCTTTTTTGGAAAAAAAAATTGCACTTTAAATGAATAAAAAAAATAAAATACAATAAATAACCAGTAACGTTAGCCCAATTTTTTTTTTTTTAATGTGAAAGATTTTATGCCGTGAGAATTGTGATCTTTTTATTCTGAGCAAAAAAAATTGCGATTCTCATTTTGGCCAGAATCGTGCAGCTCTATGAGGTAGTGTACTCCCTACTCCAGTGCTGCAGCCTCCATCGCACTCCTCAGCATGCAATACCTCCAGAAGTGCCATATGCCTGCTTACCGTGGTTCTGTCCTGTAGCCCCTACATCACTATAGGACACAGCAGTAACATATTGACTAGAAGACAGAAAGGTTAAAATGCTAGAGGGTCCAACAGAGGCTGCAGTGCTGGAACTGAGCAAACATTGGAGGCGCAGGTCACCGCCGGGCAGCCAAGTATAAATGCTTTGCCTTTACAGGGAGGCTGCAATAGGTTTTTTATAGGTGGCTGACAGAGTGTCACTATAAGGGATGGAGATTTGTATAATGTATATATATATATATATAAAAATCTGTAGCAGGTGTGAAACAGTGAATGAATCATGCTTTTGCTCATCATATAAGCAGATTTTACAATGTACAAGTGCAACGGATCAAAAAACTCATGGATCGGATCGTTCCTCGGATCAGAGTCACGGATCGGATCAGCTAAGAAAAAAAATTCTCTGATTTTCACATTTTTAACATTTAGTAACTAAATGTTAAAATGTGAAAATCAGAGGTGTTCTGTCACATTAGCAACCATGTAAGGTCAGCAGGTTTGCTGCTGCTTTTAAAATTTAACACCTAAACAGTCCGTCGGATTTACAAATACTGTATTTAAGCATATAAGCTCCGTTTTGTGTTGGAAATAACTGTGAAATCTAAAACTCCAGTGAGTGTAACAAGATGTCCGCTTGCCCCCTTCTCACTGTATCATTACTGTGCAGGAGCGTGGGGTGTAGCAAGATGGTGGCGACGAAACATCACTTCCTGACGAGACAGCGGGCGCCGGGTGTACCAAGATGGCCGCCGCTCCGGAGCTAGGCCGAAGCCGCGGGCCTTTCCAAAGCCACGCGATCAGCGGAGCGCTCCACGGATCGCGGGGGTGTGCCGATCCGAACGGGGTGACCCATTCGGATCACGGATTGGCGACGATCCGTTGCACCCCCAGTACAAAGCAACTGCCCATTCTACTGATTTTTATCTATGGCAGTGTGTTGGATTATACACTCAAACACTGCGGGAGAGTAAACAACCTTTTTGCTGCAAACATCAATCTGTACTGGGTGGCAAAACTGCATGAAATAGACTTATTCAAAACATAAAGGAACTAGGATTTAAAAAATAAATAAATTGCATATTGTGGTCAGCATGAACGCCACCTTCAGAAAAACCTTAGAGGCCAAGACACAGCTCTGTATCCAATGAGATGGCTCAGGTGTCTCGAAACACAACAATAATCTGAAACCCAATACTGAAAAGAGAGGCAGAGACTTAAGATTTTTGTAACACAAGTGGGTGCACTTTGACCAGCAAGCGATAAATGAATGCATGCTTACAGTGCCCATTCATGCACGCTCAAATGCTGAGTAAACTTAAGTAGTAATGACCTCAGACTACTTACGGCCTGATTTTAAAGCCCAACTTTGGGAAACATATAGAATGATTCCTTGCAGTCCAGCTGTTCCCTGCAAGGGTTAATTGCTCATGTAGGTCTAGAGAACACAGAAAATAAGGTTTACTTACTCAACCCTCTGGGCTGCTTGACTGTTCCCCCCAGTGTCTTTTCCACCATGCTCCAGTGGTCTAGGGTCCTGATGTCATCAAAACCAAGCTAGGTTCCAAATCCCTGCCCTGGACATAATGTCAAGGGGCAGTTCACCACCAGAGCGTGGGGGAGCGCCATACTCTGGGGGAGCGCCATACTCTGGGGGAGCGCCGGATCGGATAGGTAAAGGCATTTCTCATCTCCCCTAGACAAAATGAGCAGTTAGCCTTGGCAGAGTAGGCACAGCCCCACTGCAAGGGTTCATTTTAAAAGCGGAGGTCCACCCTAAAATGGACCTTCCGCTCATCGGAATCCTCCCCCCCTCCGGCGCCACAATTGGCACCTTTCAGGGGGGAGGGGGGTGCAGTTACCTGGATAATCCAGGTAACTGCACCCACTTCCGAGATAGCTCTCTGCGGAAAGGGGCGTAGATTACGCCCCTTTACGCAAGTGCCCGCCCCCTTCCGCAAGTGCCCCGCTGCCTGCTGGGAAACACACAGATCCCAGAGACAGCGGGGTCCATCCTTATTGCGCAGCGCGACTCGCACATGCGCAGTAGGGAACCGGGAAATGAAGCCGAAAGGCTCCATTTCCTGATTCCCATACCCAAGATGGCGGCGGCAGCACCCGAGTGACGATCGAGAGGTCGGCTTCGGGTGCCGACATCGTGGGCGCGCTGGACAGGTAAGTGTCCTTATTTTAAAAGTCAGCAGCTGCAGTATTTGTAGCTGCTGGCTTTTAAAAAAAAAAAAAAAAAAAAACGCGGAGTCCCGGCGGACTCCCGCTTTAATGTTTCCCAACTTAAAAGGAGTTGTAAAGGCAGAATGTTTTTTTTTTTTTTTTATCATAAAGCATTTTATGCATTAAGATAATATAAAACCGTGTGTGTAGCAGCCTCCCGAGCACCCCCTAGTTACTTACCTGAGCCCCATCTCTCTCCAGCGATGTCCACGCAATGTGTAAGCCATCCAGAACACTCCTCCCAATTGGCTGAGACACAGCAGCAGCGCCATTGGCTCCAGCGGCTCTCAAAGTCAGTCAGCCAATCAGGGGAGAGAGGGGGTGGGACCCGGGTCGGGGGAATGGACACACAGAGCTGTGACTAGTCTCCAGTGCCCCCATAGTAAGCAAAGAGGGATCAGAGAAGAGGAAGATCCAGGCCGCTCTGAGCAAAACCAACTGCAGAGGTGGCAAATATGACAGGACCTGCGACATGTCCGCCCATACTGGGCGGGACTGCGAGCCGAGCCAAGCCGAATACACAGTAGAGTCGGCTCGGTCTTTTTCGGCAGCGCTTGCTCCAGAAACAGCAGGGAGGCGGGACTACGAGCGGAGCCGAGCAGACAGCTCGGTCTTTTTCGGCGCCGCTCGCATGGTCTGTCTCAGCGGCGGGATATTTAAACCTGGGCAAGGCTGAAAACGGCGCTGGGCGAGCTGGAAACGACACTGATCATTCTGCAATTATGGACAAGGCTGCAGATGGACACTGATAAGGCTGCATTGACGGGCATTTAAATGTAAGTTTTTTTTCCCTTAAACTTCCCTCCTAAAACTTTTTTCCTTAACCACTTGCAGACCGGACCAATTTGCTGGTCAAAGACCAGACCACTTTTTGCGATTCGGCACTGCGTAGCTTTAACTGACAATTGCGCGGTCGTGCGATGTGGCTCCCGAACAAAATTGACGTCCTTTTTTTCCCACAAATAGAGCTTTCTTTTGGTGGTATTTGATCACCCCTGCGGTTTTTATTTTTTGCGCTATAAACAAAAATAGAGCGACAATTTTGAAAAAAAAACGCATTATTTTTTACTTTTTGTTATAATAAATATCCCCCAAAAATATATAAAAAAACGTTTTTTTCCCTCAGTTTAGGCCGATACGTATTCTTCTACATATTTTTGGTAAAAAAAAAAATCGCAATAAGCGATTATTGATTGGTTTGCGCAAAAGTTATAGCGTTTACAAAATAGGGATAGTTTTATAGCATTTTTATTAATAATTTTTTATTATTATTTTTTTACTAGTAATGGCGGCGATCAGCGATTTTTATTGTGACTGCGACATTGTGGGGGACCCATCGGACATTTTTGACACATTTTTGGGACCATTGTCATTTATACACTAATCACTGCTATATAAATGCAGTGATTCCTGTGTAAATGACACTGGCAGTGAAGGGGTTAACCAGTGGGTGGCAGTGTAGGGGTTAAGTGTTCCTAGGGATGTGTTCCTAACTGTGGGGGGGCTGGGCTTTCATTTAGTGAACACTGATCTCTGCTCCAATCACATGGAGCAGAGATCAGGGTCACTAGTTGCTAGGCAGAATGGAGAAATGTTGTTTACAATGGCACTTCTCCATTCGGCCGCTCCGTGAGACGATCACGGGGATGCCCCCGGCGATCGAGTCCGCGGGACCCGCGACCGGACTCACGGAGGTCCCGGCCAGCGCGGGAGCGCGCCGCCGGCGGCGTGCTCCCCGATGGCAGGGCGGCAAATTTCAAGGGACGTAAATGTACACCCATTTGCCTGCCCGTGCCAGTCTGTCGACGTACATCGTCGTGCGCTGGTCGGCAAGTGGTTAAAATGCCCTCCTAAACTTGGGGTGCGTGTTATACCCCGATAAATATGGCACATCTAGAATTGTAGGTTAGAGCCCTATTGGTGGCCAAAGGAAACGTCCTACTATGGATTTTGTGAGACACGGCAAGAAGCCGATAGCTTGGGAATAGCTGTCCATCAGGAGGAGGAATTCCCAGATTACTGACATAAGGGAGAGGGCTGGATTCCTATTCACGGTGCAAGGATGTGCTTCTATGATGCAAAGAAAAGACGGGCAGACAGAGATGCACAATTCTGGCTAAAATGAGAATCACAATTTTTTTGCTTAGAAGATAGATCACGATTCTCTCACAATTCTCGCAGCGTAACATCATCTTTCACATTAAAATAAAAAAATAAAAACTGGGATAACTTTAGTTTTGTTTTGTTTTTTTATTTATTTATTTATTTTATTTATTGAAGTGTATTTTTTTTCCAAAAAATTGCGTTTGAAAGACCGCTGGGCAAATACATTGTGACATAAAATATTACATCAATTGACATTTTATTCCCTAGGGTCTCTGCTAAAATATATATAATATAATGTTTGGAGGTTCCAAGTAATTTTCTAGCAAAAAATATTGATTTTGACTTAAAGGGGTTGTAAAGGTAAATGTTTTTTCACCTTAATGCATTCTATGCATTAAGGTGAAAAAACATCTCACACTGCCCCCCCCCACTGCCTCACACATCTCACACTGCCCCCCCCCAGTTTTACTTACCTGACCCCTCCAAAGTCCTGCGCTCGCCCCCGCCGCCGTCTTCGCTGCTCAGCCTGGCCACTGATTGGCTGGAGTGGATGGATTGAAAGCAGCGCAGCCATTGGCTCGTGCTGCTGTCAATCACATCCAATGACGAATCGCGCACCTGGGGGGGGGAGGGGCCATGTGATACAGCGAGCGGCTATAGCCGCCGGCTGTATCACGGGAGCGCGCCCGCGGGTGCTTCTCACCATGCGAGGGAACTCGCATGAAGGTGAGAAGTACCTGCGGGAGGAAGCCGAGACAGCCGCCGAGGGACCCCAGAAGAGCAGGTTCGGGGGCCACTCTGTGCAAAACGAGCTGCACAGTGGAGGTAAGTATAACGTGTTTGTTATTTATTTATTTTAATTTTTACTTTACAATCCCTTTAAGAAAACAAGTGTCAGAAAAACATTTAGACTTTAAAGTGGAGGTCCACCCTAAAGTGGACCTTCCGCTCATCGGAACCCTCCCCCCCTCCGGCGCCACAATTGGCACCTTTCAGGGGGGAGGGGGGTGCAGATACCTGTACAGTACAGGTAGCTGTACCCACTTCCGGGATAGCTCTCTGCCGAAAGGGGCGTATATTAAGCCCCTTTCCGCAAGTGCCCGCCCCTTCCCGCAAGTGCCCCGCTGCCTGCTGGGAAAACACACAGATCCCAGAGGCAGCGGGGACCGTCCTCATTGCGCAGCGCGACTCGCGCAATGCACAGTAGGGAACCGGGAAATGAAGCCGAAAGGCTCCACTTCCTGATTCCCATACCCAAGATGGCGGCGGCAGCACCCGAGATACGATCTACAGATCGGCTTCGGGTGCCGACATCGCGGGCGCGCTGGACAGGTAAGTGTCACTATTTTAAAAGTCAGCAGCTGCAGTATTTGTAACTGCTGGCTTTTAAAAAAAAAAAAAAAAAAACGCGGAGTCCCGGTGGACTCCCGCTTTAAGTGGTTAATCTTCCTGCATCTACACATTGTTTAAAAACTTGGCAGACTGCCTGGATTTTTTTTTTTCAAACATAAGTTTATGCCTTTGATCTAAGAAGGAAGAGTTAGGCAGGCCATACACGTTCGAATTTCGAACAAATTTTCTTTTCAAAATCAGAAATTTAGTTTTTTTTTTATTTATTTTTTGTGATCCGATGGCGCCACCATTGATTTTCGAAAATCGGCTGACCAAGCCTTCAATTTCACCTCATGCTGCTGCAGAAAATAATTTTCATGGCCGGGAATCTTCTTTTCTCTCTGTAAATTTTCTTTTTTATTACATTTCTTGCTCGATTCTCCCATTATTGATTAGAAAATCGTTTTTCAAAAAATTTCCAACATGTTCGATTCCTCAAATTTGATTTCCGCAATGAAATAAAAAAAAAAAAAAAAATCGGCTGTTGCTGCAGCCCACTAATGGTGCGAAATTCATATGAAAATTGTTAGATACGATTTTTGAAAGAAAATTCTTTCGAAATTCAAACCGTGTATGGCCGGCATTAGTTACAATGTTTCAGGTTTAAAACTTGGCAGACTGCCTGGATGTTTTTTTTTTTTTTGACAGCTGAGTGAGCAGAGAAGTCTCTCCACTTGTTATATGAAAGAATCGGCAAACTCTGCAATAGAGATCGTCGGGGGGGGGGGGGGGGGGGGGGGGGGGGGGTTGAATTGAGATCACGATTTAACGATTAATTGTGCAGCTCTAGCAGACAGCCTCAGCACTTGCTAAGAGGAAAAAAATAAAAAATAAAAACATAGTGGCTGAATACTCAGACAGCAGCTGATGTGGGATCTCTACGGCTACCAACGTCCCCCCAAATTAGCCAAAGTTGTCTCAATTTCTCAACATTACAGTTTAAATCACCGACCGAGAACAAGGCAGAATTCCAGAGAGAGAGGAATGCACTTTTTCTTGAGCTTTTCCTGTGCTAATGGTGCCAATAATGGCCGACAAATGATAGGTTACCATTTATCTGGGGAGATTCCGATAAGCCCCCTGCCCGCAGACCCCCTCAACCACTGGCCAGGGTTGTGGGGATGAGTCCCTTGTCCTCATCAACATGGGGACAAGGTGCTTCGGGGGGGGACCCCAAAGCATCCTCCCAATGTTGAGGGCATGTGGCCTGGTACGGTTCAGGAGGGGGGGGGGCACTCTCTCATCCCCACCTCTTTTCCTGTGGCCTGCCAGGTTGCTTGCTCGGATAAGGGTCTGGTATGGATTTTTCGGGGGACCCCCCACGCATATTTTATTTCATAATTATTTTTTTCTTCTTAATGCTAACATGACCTGTGTGCAGATAGCCTTAAAAAAACCCATAGAAGTGAACCAGCGCAACAAAAAAAATAAGTCAATTTGAGAGGTGCGCCTGCTCAACTTATGCAAATGAATCTACGCAGCTTGACATTTACTAAGATTTTTCCGACGCAGTGAACCAGAGCACTTGAACGTGTGCAAATACCGCTTACACATGCGCAGTGCATAAATTGCCCTAGCGCAGTTCCAAGTGTATTTGCAGGTGCAGCAAGCTTGCTCAGAGAAAGTTACTTTTCCGTTCTATTTTGGGCATATTTGTTACTTGGACAGTTATATCTATACTTCCTCACATCGCCCCACATCACCCCCATAATATTGGCACTTCCAGCTTCTTTTAATTCTGAGTTGAAGAATGCGTGCGCCAGGTCAATTAGCGGTGCACTGATCGTGGCCGCCCGTGCGCCGGCATGCTAATAGTAAATGGGGAATTGCGCTGTTACAGGCGCAAATGCTTTGTGAATACGAAAACGGCCGTTGCGCATCGGCATGTGCCGACATGAAGCCGAACGGGGCACAGAAAGCAATAAAAACTGACAAGTGTTCTAATCCCTCTCCACTCTATTCAAAACTAAAAAAAAGTTTTGCCTTTAGATGCTACAACAGACATATTCTACCCCCACAAAACCTCCAATGACCCCACCTAATGGAAGCACCCTCCCCCGAAACGTTAGTGGGTCACATCAACCTCTTACACAACAAAGGAGGACATCTTGCAGAGGACCAGATTACCTAAGCAAGCGACCAACAAATTCTACTAATCTCTATATCTACGATAATCTAGAATCCTACTAATCTCTATATCTACGCTAATCTAGAATCCTACTAATCTCTATATTATGATAATTTAGAATCCTACTAATCCCTATATCTACGATAATCTAGAATCCTACTAATCTCTATATCTACGATAGTCTAGAATCCTACTAATCTCTATATCTGCGATAGTCTAGAATCCTACTAATCTCTATATCTGCGATAATTTAGAATCCTACTAATCTCTATATTATGATAATCTAGAATCCTACTAATCTCTATATTACGATAATCTAGAATCCTACTAATCTCTATATTACGATAATCTAGGATCCTACTAATCTCTATATCTACGATAATCTAGGATCCTACTAATCTCTATATCTACGATAATCTAGGATCCTACTAATCTCTATATCTACGATAATCTAGGATCCTACTAATCTCTATATCTACGATAATCTAGAATCCTACTAATCTCTATATCTACGATAATCTAGAATCCTACTAATCTCTATATTATGATAATCTAGAATCCTAGTAATCTCTATATTACGATAATCTAGGACCCTACTAATCTCTATATCTACGCTAATCTAGAATCCTACTAATCTCTATATTATGATAATTTAGAATCCTAGTAATCTCTATATTATGATAATCTAGAATCCTACTAATCTCTATATTATGATCATTTAGAATCCTACTAATCCCTATATCTACGATAATCTAGAATCCTACTAATCTCTATATCTACGATAGTCTAGGATCCTACTAATCTCTATATCTGCGATAGTCTAGAATCCTACTAATCTCTATATCTGCGATAATTTAGAATCCTACTAATCTCTATATTATGATAATCTAGAATCCTACTAATCTCTATATTACGATAATCTAGGATCCTACTAATCTCTATATCTACGATAATCTAGGATCCTACTAATCTCTATATCTACGCTAATCTAGAATCCTACTAATCTCTATATTATGATAATTTAGAATCCTAGTAATCTCTATATTATGATAATCTAGAATCCTACTAATCTCTATATCTACGATAATCTAGAATCCTACTAATCTCTATATCTACGATAATCTAGAATCCTACTAATCTCTATATTATGATAATTTAGAATCCTACTAATCTCCATATCTACGATAATCTAGAATCCTAATCTCTAAACGATAATTGAGAATTCTGCTAATCTCTTAAAACAGGATAAAATAAGTATCACAATTTTTTTGCTCAGAATAAAGATTACAATTCTCGGTGTAACATCATCTTTCACATTACACAAAAAAATTGGGCTAACTTTACTGTGTAGTCCCCCCCCCCCCCCCCCAGCCATATCATTGGAGTGTATTCTGATCCAAAATAAAGTTTAAAAAGACAACTGCACAAATTTATTCTCTTGGGTCTAGAGAATACGTTAATACTGATTTTAACTTGTAAGCAACAATTGTCAGAAAAAGGCTTAGTCTTTAGGACCCTCGCATACTGAGTTTTCGGGCATTTTAGCGCTAGAAATGGTGCCTGTGAAGTGCCTGAAATCTGCCTCCCATTCATTACAATGAGTGCTTTCACACCTGGGCGGTGCGCTTGCGGGATGTTCAGAAAAAGTCCTGCAAGCAGCATCTTTGGGGCGGTTTGGGAGTGCTGTATACAGGGCTCCCAAAACGCCCCTGGCCATTGCAATAAATGGGAAGCGCTTCCGAAACGCCAGAAAAGCACTTCGGAAGCGCAGCGGGAGTTTTTAACCCCTTTTTTGGGGTTAAAAGCACCTCGCTAATGGTTGAAAATCAGCGGTAAAGTTCTGCTAAAACAAGCTTCACTTTACAGCTAACAGCCAGTGCTTTCCGTGTGAAAGCAGCCTTAAGAGCGGTATTAAACCGCTGGGAAAAAAAAAAAAAAAACACACCTATAAGACAATGGCATACTAACACATTATGAAATATTTACCTGAGAACAAGCCCCCCGCAGTGGCGCCCAGTCAACGCTGAGGGGGGCTGACATGTCCCTCTGGTTTTTCTTCTGGGTTTGCGGGCTCCGGCGGTGTGAGTGGCTGGAGCCGCGATGATGTCACTCTAACGCATGTGCAGGGGAGCCCTCGGTTCCAGCACAATACGCCGGACTTTCAGAGCAAATCCGCTGCATGCAGGGCGAATATCTCCTAAACCGCGTACATTTAGGAGATATTATTTTACCTACAGGTGAACCTTATTATAGGCTTACCTATAGGTAAAAATCACAAAGCGGTAGTGGTATACAACCGCTTTAAGACCCCTTTCACGTTGGAATGCCTGCGCCGTTGGCGCTAAGGCCTTGGTGGCACTTTAGTGCTGTTTTAGTGGCACCTTTCGGCCACTAGCGTGGGCGTTTTTTTAGCTTAAAAATAAGGTAAAAAGTTGCGTTTTGCGGCGCTTCCAAAAGCGCTTTCAAAGCGCTGCCCATTCATTGCAATGGGCAGGGGCGTTTTGGGATCGCTATTTACAGCGCTCCCAACCCACCCCAAAAGATGCCGCTTGCAGGACTTTTTCGTAACGTCCCGCAAAACGCACCGCCTGAGTGTGAAAAGACACTGCAATGAATGGGAGGCGTTTTTTCAGAGGCCATTTTTAGAGATAAAACGCCTAAAAACCGCCTCAGTGTGAAACGGGTCCAAGTGGTTAACCCCTTCCCCCCGAGCGTACGCGGCTTCCGGGGGGTATACCGGGATGATGCCCGCACCTGCAGGCATCATCCCGGTACAGTTTTTTTCAGCGGGCGATTGGCTTTCCAACCATGACAACCGAAGCGGCTAAAAGCCGCTCGGCTGTTATGCCAGAGGAGCGGGAGGGGACGTCCCCCCTCCCGCCGCTGTTACTGGTGCTCCCGCTTGATCAGGAGCACCGATTCACGCTGCGATGTCTCCGGCTGCTGGGGAGGAACTGGAATGAAGCCGTAATCGGCTTTGTTCCAGTATCCTCATAGTAAACACGGAAGCGACGTGATGACATCACTTCCTGTTTACTCGGCTGCCAATGGCGCTGGTTTTAAAAAAAATATCCGGTATTCAGAATCGCCGTTTTCGGCGATCTGAATACATTGAAGTGTAAAGGAGGGGTGGGGGGTCTTTTAGACACCCCCATCCCTCCATAAAGAGTACCTGTCACCACCTATTACTGTCACAAGGGATGTTTAGATTCCTTGTGACAGCAATAAAAGTGATCAAATTTTTATTTATTTTTTAAAAAACAATTTATTCATTTTCAAATAAATAAAAAAGATGTAAAAAAATTTTTAAAGCGTCCGCCGTCCCCGCAAGCTCGCGAAACAAAGAAAACGCATACGGAAGTGGCGCCCACATATGTAAACGATGTTCAAATCACACACGTGAGGTATCGTCGCGATCGTCAGAGCGAGAGCAATAATTCTAGCACTAGACCCCCCTCTGCAACGCTAACCTGGTAACCGTAAAAAAAAAAAAAAAAAAAAAAAAAAAAAAATTAAAGCGTCGCCTATTGAGATTTTTAGGTACTGTACTTTTGGTCAATCCATGAGTGCGTGCAATTATAAAGTGTGACATGTTTGGTATCTATTTACTCGGCGTAACATTATCTTCACATTATGCAAAAATATTGGGCTAATTTTACTGTTTTATTTTTTGTTTTAATTCATGAAAGTGTCCCTTTTCCCAAAAAGTTGCGTTTAAAACACCGCTGCGCAAATACCGTGCGACATAAAATATTGCAACAATCGCCATTTTATTCTCTAGAGTCTCTGCTAAAAAATATATATATATATATATATATATATATAATGTTTGGGGGTTCCAAGTAATTGTCTAGCAAAAAATATGGATTTTAACTTGTAAACACCAAATGACAAAAATAGGCTTAGTCATGAAAGGGTTAAACTGACCTAATTTACAGACCAGAACTCATTCCTTTCATGTCTAAGGCTTGGTTCACACAGCGGGCGACACGACTTGCCGCGCCGCGACCTCAGCGGCGACTTGCAAATGACTTCTGTATAGAAGTCAATGGAAGTCGCCCGAGGTCGCCCAAAAGTAGTACAGGAACCTTTTTTCTAAGTCGGAGCGACTCGAGTCGCTCCTCTTAGAACGGTTCCGTAGTACAGAACGGGGGCGACTTGTCAGGTCGCGGCGCGGCAAGTCGTGCCGCATCGTGCCGCCTCCTGTGTGAACCGATCCTAAAAGAACCGAAAGGATACAATGTTTGTTTGTTTGTTTCTTTCTTTCTATCTTTCAACCAATGTTGTTGATAAACATTGCTGGCTGCTGCTTTTTTTTTTTTTTTGACAGCTGTGAGCAGAACTGCTCTGTTCACATGAATGGTGGAAATGACCTAAAAGTGGAACTTCCCCTCCTTGTACTCCTCCCCCCCTCCGGGGCCACAATTGGCACTTTGCGAGGGTGGGAGGGGGGACAGGATATCCGTCTTTCACAGGTATGCTTTCCCCACTTCCGGGAGCCTATTGACATCACAGCTGGGGCTCCCCCCCTCCTCTCCCTGTGGCCAGGCCAGTAGGAGGGAGGAGCCTCGCCTCGTGCATGTGCAGTAGGGTTCCCGGTGTGAAGCTGTAAGGCTACACTACTGGGTTTCCTTACCCGCCAATGGCGGCGGCGACATGCACCCGACAGCTGATGGAAACATCAGCTGCGCTGCCGACATCGCTGGACTCCGGGACAGGTAAGTGTCCGAATATTAAAGGTCAGTAACTGCAGTATGTGCCGGCTTTTCATTTTTGTAGCGGTGGGCGGACCTCCGCTTTAAAATCATGAGGGGGGGTGAATCGAGATTGCGATTTTGTAATGATTAATCGTGCAGCTCTATAATCTCGATTTACAATAATCTATCATTCTACTAATCTCTATACACACATATGTGCTCCGCGCCGTGTACAGCCTACACAGCAAGACTGGAATAGTTCTAAGTAAAGGCGACTTTAGGTCATTCTCTGTGGGGTGAGGACAATTCGGATCTATAAGGGGAGGACGAAACCAAGCGGGGAGCCCTGTACACGGAAGAGCCATTGGGGAGCCCCGTGCAAGGAAGAGGCTGAAGAGCCATCGGGGAGCCCCCCCGTACACGGAAGAGCCATCGGGGAGCCCCCCCGTACACGGAAGAGCCATCGGGGAGCCCCCCGTACACGGAAGAGGCCATCGGGGAGCCCCCCGTACACGGAAGAGCCATTGGGGAGCCCCGTACACGGAAGAGCCATTGGGGAGCCCCATACACGGAAGAGCCATTGGGGAGCCCCCGTACACGGAAGAGCCATTGGGGAGCCCCGTACACGGAAGAGCCATTGGGGAGCCCCGTACACGGAGAGCCATTGGGGAGCCCCCCGTACACGGAAGAGCCATTGGGGAGCCCCCCGTACACGGAAGAGCCATTGGGGAGCCCCCCCGTACACGGAAGAGCCATTTGGGAGCCCCCGTACACGGAAGAGCCATTGGGAGCCCCCGTACACGGAAGAGCCATTGGGGAGCCCCCCGTACACGGAAGAGCCATTGGGGAGCCCCTGTACACGGAAGAGCATTCGGGAGCCCCGTACACGGAAGAGGCATTCGGGGAGCCCCGTACACGGAAAGAGGCATTGGGGAGCCCCCGTACACGGAAGAGGCATTGGGGAGCCCCGTACACGGAAGAGGCATTGGGGAGCCCCCCGTACACGGAAGAGGCATTGGGGAGCCCTGTACACGGAAGAGGGCATTGGGGAGCCCCGTACACGGAAGAAGGCATTGGGAGCCCCGTACACGGAAGAGGCATTGGGGAGCCCCCGTACACGGGATGAGGCATTGGAGAGCTCTGTACACGGGAAGAGGAATTGTAAGGAATACAACTCCACCGCAGCCAGT